>NC_056750.1:759534625-759547125 GCF_019279795.1 Protopterus annectens | reverse complement strand
GGTTTCAGTAGCTAGGACTACATTAGGAGTGTAGGAGGCAAGATATGCATGGGCATCGTGGATTATATTGCATATGCTTCTTAGGTTCATATTTTGTAAGGTAAGTTTAGATTCTGTCCTATGTTACCGGGTTCCAAGTAGGTGCTTATTTGTTACAAAGTTAGATGGTTTGCTAATTTGTGGGACCTGGGCTAGGATGATTGTCTCCATCGATTTTATTAGAATTGATATTTTACAGAGTGTAGATTGCGGCCAAGGGTGGCTGTGGTGGTGAGCAGTTAGTGTTTCCACCTCACAGCAAGAGGTTCTTCGGTTCGATCCTCTGCTGGGGTGCCTTCTGTGTGGAGTCTGCATGTCCGCCCTGTGGTTGTGTGGGTTTCCTCTGGGTGCTCTGGTTTCATCTCACATCCCAAAACATGCTGTAGGTGGATTGCATACTCTAAATTGGCCCTAGGTGTGAGTGCGTGCATGTGTGTGCCTTCTGTGGAAGGCTGGGCACCGGGCTGGCAACTCGACACTGTAGAACTCTGCCAATCATGAGCAGACAGGTGATCTGCTGTGGAGACCCTTAACTGGGAAAAGCTGAAAGAAGAGTGTAGATTGCGGCCAGTTGTATTTCAGTCTTGCTTTGTTTGCATTTGTAAATTTGAGTGCTCTGGTATAAGGTCTTTATAGATAAAGAGGTCTGATGTGGTTTGTTTGTAGAGCTTAGGGTATTATGAAGAGAGAGAGACAGGCTGGGTAGATGTTGATGCTTTGTTTGAGGGCTGGATGGTGTCTTATATAGGTATACTTTGCTCTTCACTTGCCCATTGTTCAGGTTTAAGTGCATCAGGAATTTTCAACAGAAAATGTAAAATATTTATCTCTTCTTTGCTGCATCCTGGTAAAGGAACATATGTACATAATAAAGTAGTTTATTTTTTTAGGTGTTCCCCGTGATGCAGGTTGACATTTGGGTGCTAGACACACCGGTGAATGCTGAGAACACTGATCCCATCTCTACTTTCCTGGCCTAGGGACTGATGGCATTGAAGGAAGGAGAGGTGGATTTCAGTGCTAGTCCAATACTGTCCCCAGATAGGTGTGAAGACCCACCACTGGACCAGTAATCGAGGAGCTTCAGTCCTCACCACTGGCAACAGTGTGAGATGTACATTGGGAGGATGACGGGTACAGTAATTCCAGATGCAGCTTTCTGCATAAAGTGCAATTTCCCTTAAGAGCACACAGAGACCACAATCGGAACAAGGCTGGTTTCTCCCACTTTCCCCAAATCCCAGTAAGACTCCCCACTGGCACAGCTATAGAGTTGCGATATTAGCTGAGTGACTGAGCCAAGACCTGCAGTACCATCTCTGTCTAACCAGTGCTTCATTTTCCTGCCCATGTAGCTGACAAAAACATTCTGAGGTTTGATTTACACACACACACACACACACACACACACACACCTGGGAAAGGCTGGCACAGGCTTACTAGCTATGCCTTCTTTTGCCCAGACTATAAGTAGTTATCACGGCCACAAGCCAACTCTTATCAACTACTTTAAGACCCTTAACGAGTCTCGTCTTACTTGGTCAAACTACCATTTGTACTAATATTACAAAGAGCAAGGCTATTAGGAGTGGCCCACAGTGTCACCAAATAAAAATACAAGTACTCTGAAAACTTGAATATCTCTACACAGATCAGCCACAATGAAATGTTTAAATATATTTAATAATAAAAGAACACAGATACTCTTAATATTCACATTGACATCAGAGTTCAAAATCACAGGAAATAATTAAAACCACATTTCAGGACAGTCTCAAATAAATAAAGAAAAACATGTAAACTATGCTTCACCATATTCCTGACTGAATCTAGCAGAATTACTATGCTCTAGTTAACTTAAGAGCAAGGCAGATGTGGTGAATAAATCCTCTTCAGTTGTGGTCAGGTCAGGACAGAATACAGAATGCTGTGTCACTCTGAGATAGTTCTCAAATTAATATCTCCAATATTACTGCTGGGATAGCTTGCAGAATCTCATCATTTCTTGTCATCTGACTCTATCTTAGGTGAATCTCCCACTGTTGAAATCTGGCAGTATTTAGCATCTACCTGTGAAAATCTATAAACCTCAGATCTTTGTCAAATGCTGTAAGTCATAGAACGATTACATTCTTTCACATTTCAAGACTAGTAATTATTTCACCCTAGAGACAATACAGAAAGCTTCCTAATTTTAGGCATTCTGTCTTTAGCTGCCATAAATTTAATTTCAGCTCTTTTTCAAATGTTTTGCTGAACTGAAGTTAACCTCCTGTGTTCTAGTTTCCACTTGTTAAAATATATACATTTAAACAGTTGCAATAGTGCATGTATATTTCTGTTATTCCAGTAGGGCACACTGTGATTACATTTTAAGCACAAGCATTTTATAAAATATCTTTTCAGCACACGTTTGTACAAACCTAGTTTGATATGCACATGACATAAAAAGTTCCAATACATATGCAAAACAAGCATCCTACACAAATCATGTTGATATTCACAAATGACACACAATCATTTGCAAAATTCCAGATAGCTGTGCTGACTGTCTCCCATTTGTCACAAGAGGTCTATCCAGCAGAGTGGGAAAGGAAGTCGAAAACAGTGTTGTGGAGAAGAACTCTTAACTATCCAGATTTTTGCCTCAGATTTTAGTTCTGTTTCCTCATAAAATGTGTGGTTTTCTGGCAAATCACCAAGAAGTGAAGTCAGAAAATAGTGACGTACATTTGAATTTCAGACTTTATATCCTTCTGAAAAATGCATGCTAAGGTAAAATATATTTCAATAAGTTAAATATATTATTTCAAGAACTTTAAAAGTTTATAAGAGCTATGTTCCTGATTTTGGGCCTTTATCTCCCAATTATTTTTGACTTTGTCCAGATTTCTTGCACTTAAGAGATAAATCCTGGAGGAAGAGGAGGTGCTTGTAGCCTCATCTTCTGTACCCACCAGTGTCTATTTTTTCTCTTCTTGCCCAGTGCACCAACATTACATCATTAGACTGAGCAAGCAATGAAGTGGCATCCAAAAATGTGCCTACATTGAGCTCTTGAGCAGCCATGCATCTTCTACCATCACATGTGCTGATTGTTCCAAATCCTTCCCTTCCTACTAGAGCTCAAATTTTCTGCCCACATCAGTATAGATGCCTACCTTCCGGTTAGTTGACCCATACTCCCTGCCAGATGCTCTGTTCATTAATCAAACTCAAGTACCAGGGACATAATTAGAGCTTCATCACCCTGCGTCACCTTGCTGGCTCATCAAAATTGTTTAATAAATGCAGAGCAAGAGCTTTTACATCAAAATTATTTAATAAATGCAGAGCAAGTGCTTTTACAACACTGCCCATTAGAACATAATTAGTAGGAGATGTCTATGAAAGTTATGAAACACCAATGCATTACCAGATGTGACTAACATTGATTGAGAAATCTACTGGCAAGGGTCTCATGTAGACATGTTCTACTCATCTAGCCAATCTGAAAATAACAAAATACATTAAACAAAGTAAGTCACTCAATATAAAAGCCAGTAGTCATTTTTATGCCCATCATATCTCCTGGTATTCGTCTTTCCAGAGATACCATGGCTGACTTTAAGTA
Source organism: Protopterus annectens (assembly GCF_019279795.1). Lineage (NCBI taxonomy): Eukaryota > Metazoa > Chordata > Ceratodontiformes > Protopteridae > Protopterus > Protopterus annectens. The sequence continues at coordinate 759,543,473 of NC_056750.1, read as the reverse complement.
TACAATGACTGCTATCAATCTGAGAATTGCCAGGTGGAACTTGTCCTGTTTCTTGTCTGTCTGGGGTATAGTTACTAAAATAGGAGGCAGGTCTTCATGTCTTTGTGTTGTGGTCAGCCTCATTTGGCCATCCTAACTACTTATCCTTGTAAATTTAGCATAACAAGTTCAGTGTGATACATAATCCTAGACTTGATGGGGGTATACACTACCACACCATTACTAAGAGGTTGTAACTTCTACAAGCAATGCCACAATATACTTTCTGAATTTTAGTAATTCGTTTGGATATCTACAAACGTTCATTTTCTTTTGTTGTTTTTGAGTACTACTGAAAGCATTAGGTAACATCTATACACTTATCTTGAGGTTTTATATAACATTTGTTTTTATGCTTTACTATTAAAAAGGTTTTTATTATTTTGAACCTTGAGTCCATGCAATGTTTGCATCTTCTAACATCTATACGTTTCTGTAGTTAGTCAACACAATTTTTCTGTTTATCTTGGCAGCATTTCAAATCAGAAAAACTAACTACGTGGTCTGAAGTAATGAATATTTTAAATGTTAATGGTCCTGCAGCTAGGAGACCTTGTTTAAAGTGTGCCTCCACAAAACATAGTTTTATAAGCTCTGGTCATATGAAGAACATGTTAACTTTCTGCGTTCACAGCATAGGAGAAATAAAAACAAGACTGACAAAAGTAAATTTATTACCTTGTAATCTTACCTTTTCCCCCTCATAAAAAGGTGGAATGCAAACTAAATGTTCTACACTGAGATCCATTCAGATAAATTAGGCATTCTTCACCTGTGTTAACACTTATAAGTGGAGCAAACTTATTGTTCATCACTTAAAAAAATTACTTTCATACACACCTCTGTCCTTAATTGACATCTGCTTCCACACAGCTCAGATACTGATACTAGAACAGCAACATTTTTTTTTCAATTGTGATTTTTATTTCAATTTTTCTTTTAATACAGTTCAATACAAATTGACTATGCACATATCAATGTTGTTGCAATGAATTGGGAAAAAAATATAGAAAAGTTACAAGGTATATGAATTGACTGATCACAATATAGAGAGGCTCATAAAATAAAAAGAATGACAAAAACAGACCATCTTTTAAGTGTGGTAGCCTACGCATTAGTAAGAGGCGAGTATGCCTTCTAATATTGAATACAAGTTAGATTTTAGATGTATTGTTTGAGAACTAAATGTTAATGGTGATAATATAACATTAAGCATTGTTATTTTAACAGAGGAGGAAGCGTAATCATATACCTGAGCCTATCTAGGCAATTATTTACGTTATTTACACTGGGTTGTCACTCATGCAAGGTGCAGTGCAAAGGGTAATAAGTACATTATTTTCTCATTTGATACTAGTAGGTGTTATGCTTGTATACTAGAGAACATTTTGATAAACCGAATGGACAAGTTATAATCCTCATGAAAAAAGACTAATAGTAGCCTTTATATGGAGTTGTAAATGGATATCTCTATTTAATGGGTAGTAAGGAAGAAACATAAACTTGCTTAGATTAACTTAGTAAGATTTTAGCTAAGTACCTCTGAGTGCTTTCCAGTATTTATGGAAATAAGGTTTCTTGTGACTTACTGTTCTTAGTTTATTTGCTAGGACATATTTAGTAGCTATAGATTTAAATTCTGCCCAAGAAGTCTTAGATCTGTCATATAGGGTTGCCAACCATCCAGAATTCTTCTAGACTGTCCAGAATTAAGGGACACTGTCCAGAAGAACGGAAAATACCTGTGTTGTCTGGAAAAAAATGGTGCACTGTCTGTGTGCACATTTTTGTTTAGTTTAAAATAAATTACATTTTTTTTTTATGGGCGTTCTTCTTTAAGAACGCCCTTTGCGTCCGGGTGCAGATGATGAAAACAGTGTCTTTGCGACTGTTTACGTCTGCTACTCTACTCACTGTCTTCCTGCATGCAGAATTTGAATTGTAAAGAACAGAAGACGTATGCTGAAAAGCCCAGCCCCCGGGCAAAGTACGAGTCCGGACTCCGGTTGTCTGAATTTTCTCCAGTTCAACACTGCGGCATCAGCACATGCAAGTTCCGTGTTTTTTTTTTTCTTTTCCCCTCAGCTCAGAACATCTGGTGTTCCTGCTAGGTTTCACTCGTGTGGTGACCCACAGCTTCCTCCCTCCCCACAAGACGAGTGAGACAGCATGGCCATACACACTTCTATGCTCCTCTGCCAGCTCCTACAGGTGCCCAAGTTGCCTTTATGCCATCATGCTGGTCTTTCAGTCGCAGATATTAAGGTAAAATTGATAAATCTGGCATATGACTGATAGCGTGACTGAAGATTTAAAATCATTCCTGTACTCAGTCATACTGTGTATTTTAATGGGGCAGGGGCCGAGATTTGTGAATTCACTGTAGCCTTCTGAATAAGTGCAAGAAAACCCTTCAGACCGGATTAATTGTTTCATATTTGTCACATTCTAACTTCTGACTGGAGGTGAAGTACTGGTTGATGTAAAGAAAAAAAATTCTGCAGCTCTGAAGCCCCTGTGCAAAGATGCATCTCTTCATGTGTCAGAAGTTTTCTGCATTCAGCTGAAAATGAATGCATGCATAGTAACTTATTACCTCATAGTGTTTTTTTTTTTTTTACTAAAAATTGTGTGATACACATTGTCAAATATTTATATATACTTGCAATATTTGCAAAAGTATGTTTTACATATTTCCTGAGCTGGGGTGGTGACTGAATGTATATGACCGACAGCAAATGAGCGTTCTGTTTTAAAAGTCAGATGTGGAGGACCTCACTTTTGTGCGTCTGTCTGTTGGGCTGCAGTCCTGAGAGTATGTCCTATGAACCTGGGCTGCAGTCCTGAGAGTATGTCCTCCTATGAACCTGGGCTGCAGTCCTGAGAGTATGTCCTCCTATGAACCTGTTTTCGGTTTGCCATCCATTTCCTATTGCAATATTACCGGCAGCTTACCATTAACGTAACATATGCAATCGATTCTTCAAGGCAGCATGCATTGATTTGTTGATGAAACACTGAAATATAAAATTGTTTGCTAGCAGCAACTTTTCATTAGTTGCAGATCTTTGTTTAATGTGGAATTTAGATGATGTTTTACTTGCAATCTGCCGGGATTGTGCATATTGATTGATATTGGGGGATTTTAATGACATAGGTACGAGTGGCCATTTATGGTTGAAATCTTCTGATTTGGGCAGTTTTGTCATTATTGGTTCATGTGCTTTGTTTCAGTATCCGTCTTAAAGTTGTGATTGCTGCTAATTCATGTCGGCTAGCTGTTATGTATTAAAATTTAATACAATCAGGAAGGTGAATCAAAGAACTTTTTGCTTGGCTTTAAAAATGTGTGCAAGGGGGCTATGATTTGAAAAAACCCAAAGGTAAACTTAATCCACCACTGGCCAGCCAGATGCATTTTCTTTGAATGTAGGTTTCAGTGAATGTTAGTTTTAAAGGCAAAGAAGTATTAAAGCTATGCCTGTTTATGAGAGACTGTATTGCTTGTTTAGCAAATGGCTATTAGTGTTTGTGCTGTAAAATTCGAAATACAAGTTTTACAATAAATCCAAGTATCTGTAATCATTGTAGAAGTAAAGCCGAAAACAGTATGAACACAAGAGTTTTGAACAGTATTTATGGCAACTGGGGAGAAATGGAGAGAGAGCCAAGTAATGGGACACTGGAATGGCTGCTTGTGTGAGGGGGGGGGGGGGGGCTGCATTTTGCTTTCATGTACATGTCCAGAATTTTTGACATGAAAAGTTGGCAACCCTATCTGTCAAGCCAATTTTTGGCTATATAAGATTTCAATGTAGTGCACAGTGACTGAAATGTATATGAGCTTGGGAAAATGTTTAATATTGCCATTTCCCACGAGAGAGTAGATTTCATATATTCTGTTTTTTCTAGTTTTGCTCAAGAGCACCACAGTGTGTTTATATTTTTACAAGACCAGAATATATGGAGAGCGTCTGCTACTGATTTAGAGCAAGTAGGTCGAAAAGGTGATGTATTTGGATTTATTTTGTTCAGAAAAAGTAGTGTGTGATAGGCACTGTTAATCCTAAATTGAGTATAGATTAATTGTTTAAAAGGAGTTAGTTTTATGGTTATGTCAATTGCTTTTAGTTTTTGTTCAGTAGTTAATTTATTGTTTTGACTTTCCCAGTAATTTAGAATATAGGATTACGTCCTTGAATTTGAGTAATTCATCTATACGTTTTTGATAACATTTTAGTCCTCAATAAAAGAAGGGTAGTGATGTGGTGACACTGGTAGTCGTGTGTAGCTACATTAATATCTGATGTCATTAGAGTTACTAGATATAAAATTTGTTTAATTATACCGTATTTTTTACTTGCTGCAAGAGAGTGTACAACAGAACTCAATGACAAACCTTTGATTTGATAGAAATCCCAGACTGAACATTTCGTTATGTTTGGGTAATTAAGATTTATCATATTGTTGTTAATTCTGATATTGGGGTTCATATGTATTGGCTGGGCCTTAATTAAAGAGTTTTTTTTAAGTTCAAGAAGGATATGAGCTTTTGGAAACAAACTGTATTAATTAAATTAGGATGTATTTTGAAGTCTTTTAGAGTACTGTTGAGGAAATGTATAGCCTTTGTGTTCATATTGGAAGAACTGAGATGTTGGTAATGTTGATCCAAAGAGGGTGCCATGATGTATCAGAGTTCATAATTGGCTAATCGTATAATATGACTGGCATTAATAATAAGGTAATATGTCTGTAAGTCAGGAAGGTTCAGACCACCTTTCTGTCATAACTGATTCTGGTGCTCTTAGGATGCCATATAAATTTAACCAATGTTGTCATCTTGGAGGAAAAAAAATATTTGAAATGTTTTATTGCATTGAAGTGAAACAGAATTTTGGGAAGGATATTCATTTTTATGATTGCTGTCTTGGAGAGAAGAGAAAGAAGAAATATTTTACTGAATAATGTCAGTTTTAGATATTCCTAAAATGTCAACTTTGATGATTTATATGTCTCCATTTAGCCTCCACCTATAGAATGCAACTAGTGAAATTTGACATTGTAACACAGAGTTTTAAAGATATGAATTGGCAATAATTTTATCTTGCCAGTTTGGGTTTTCTGTCTCGCACATAACTTCTCTCCCTTCTCCCCTTTTCTGTCTCACCCACACTTAGCACATCACAATCATGTGCAGGAAAAACAGAAAAAAAATGTGCTTAGGGGTTCTTGCCTTTTAAAGAAAATAATGCAATTGTAAGTCCAGCCATGACTGCATTGAAGAACAGATCTGCTCACCACAAAGACACTTTCAAGTGCATTCCACCCTCCAAAAATTAATGTTCTCCCTGCAGAATATTTTGTCAAATGGCACATTTTAAAGAAATTTCTGTCCTACTCTTGTAAAGAGTAGATGTACATTACTGCTGAAGAGAGTGAATATTCATTTATTCTGGCAAAGAAAAGACCTGGGTAAGCAAGAGAACACTTTAATGTTTATACCATCCAACATCTAAATGGCTGTAGTATTTTCTGGTGTCAGGATTGATTACTTTCTTGTGGTGTATAACTGGAAAATCTTATCAGGGCATGCGGATTTGGCTAAAATATTAGGAAACGGCCCCCTTTTTGTAGGGAAAAAGATGAAATAAACAAATGTTTGAGTAAATACAAACATGCAACCACCTGTTACCCAGAAAATGGATGGCACATATAAATGCTACAACTGCAACATGTGCAGGTTCATCCATGAGGGCCCATTTGTAGCATTACCATATTTGGACAGAAATATAAAAATACCTGGTGGATTCAATTGTTTTACTTCAGAGGTTATTTACATTGCCTTATGTATGTCATGTCCAGCGTTTTATGTTGGCATGACAACCAGAAGCTTAAATAAATGTATAAGAGAACAATTTTATGGTATTTGAGTTCAAGATGGATTCATTTAAACCAGGTGAAGATGTGTAGCTAGACGTACTTGCCATTGATTTTCTCTCATCTCCACCTGTTTTTTTTTTTTTTTTTTTTATAGTTACCCGCTCTTAAATCTTCACAGACTACATCTAAAATAGCAAAAGTAAATTTATTAAAATTTACACAAAGAATTCTTGAACACTCTATATCTTTATGAATTCTTAGCAATGGATAGTATTTTTATGAAGTTTTAGCAATGGACAGTAACCTAACTGTCTCTTTGAATAGCAACTGTTCTGTTTTAAATCTTAAATTGGAAGTTGATTGTTTAATGAGTCATGATTATTTAAGGCTGTGCCTTATGCTACACTTTGTACAGTCTGAAGAAGCCCTTATGGGTGAAAGCGCTCACTGAATGTAAAATAAAGAACGTTCCTTGGTTATTGGGAGTTATTGTTCTTTGAACTGCTAAGTTTTGGAAGATTTTTGGTATCGGAAGCAGCCCAGTGTTCCTGCGAACTCATTTGAAGTTTAACTCTGATTTATTTTTAGTGGGAACACTGTTTTCTGGGTCGGAACGTTGAATTTGATTGCTATTACACTTTATTTTGTTCCTGCCCCGAGAACATGGCTTGTTTGGCGACCTGTGATGACATCGAACTGGCGTACACGCCAGAGGTCAACTCCTCATCTGATCGGATGTTAGGAAGGTTTCGTAAGTGCATAGGAGGAAGCGAAAATAAACTGTTACTGTTTGAACCTAATGGTGACAATATTGGATCCGAAGGTAGTGCGGAAGAACTCCTGAAGCTATCGGAAGACTTGGACACGCTAGAGGCGGATTTTTTGAAGCTCAAGAGACTACAACTGCAACGGCAGCACTTCGAAGCCTGTATAGAAAAACGGATTATCCCCAGAGGATTGCGAGTTTTGAAAATGCCTACCACAGGTAATAATTTTCCTGAACTTCTTTTAAAATGGCAGAAATTAAACATTGATTTAAGCTTCAATTATATGAAGCTTCTAATAGACTTTCATAAACCGGAGGAGGATTTATTACGAGAAAAAGTGACTGCTTTGCATCAAACCATAGTAGCCAAATACAATACACCTAAGGCTACAATGGGTCTTGATCGAATGATGGACAATGTGTTTCTCTTTGAAACTAGACTTTTTAATCAGAAAAAATCTAAAATTGAAAGAGATACCCTGGACTTTAAAAATGGCCATGTCTTTACTTGGCCCAGGACTATGAGAAGGGACACTAGTGTAAGGAGAGTTATGAATACTGATATTGTTAATGCTGACAATAATGACACCACTAGTTTAAGACTGAATGCTACTGCTGAACCTACTAAAATCAACTTAAATGAGAATGTATTGCATGAAAATGACATTGTAATCAATACTGAAGGGCCAGTGAATAGTAATTCAAATCTTTACCCTACTGTTATACATACCAAAATACCTAGTAAACACAATGATAATCTTTCAGGTGCTTCCAACTTTAATGTGAAAGATATTGTGAACAATATCAACACTAAGAATGGAGGGGTGCCAGTGGTGAGAAAGAAAGAGACAACAGTAGAGCAAGGGAAAGATAAAGAGGGCAGAGTCCCAACACAGGAGGTCCCTTACCCCATTCAGTCCCCACTACTCCGAGGGCGCTCACGCTCTATGAGCAGGGGGAGGCAAAAAAGAAAATTTATGGAACCCAATCAAGTGGGACCCACCTTGAAGAAAATGTGGACAAAGGCAGGGAATCATTAGTTTTAAACTTATCACATAAAGAATTAGGTTCTGATGAGAAAGAAGTATTAGAGAAAGGTCTATCATTCATACCTAGTAGAATGAGTGAGCACACAGATACAGTCATCGATGTGAGAATGTTTGTTAGAAACCTTCAATTGAAACTTGATTATGGTCAGAATGACAGGGACAGAGTAGTGAATGTATTTAAACCTGTCAGCACGTACTCTCCCCCTTTGCATCCTGTTATTGACACATATTTGAGACTAGTGGAGAATGACCTTTATCAGTACTATACTAATAGGAAATCTGGTCAGAGGAACAAACTTAACAGGAATAACTTGACTTTTAAGCAGAGAAATGCTTTACAGAAACTTAAAGATGACGACAGTATAGTAATAGTACCAGCGGATAAGGGAGGACCATTAGTTGTTATGAGTACGGAACATTATATTAGGAACATGAATGATATGTTGATTAATGAGGGTAGTTATCAGGTATTGAACATCAATGAAGTAATTACAAGAATTTTCAGAGTGTATGATACTCTCGAGGACCTTGTCAAAAGTAACTTAATCAAAAAAGACTTTTATATGTATCTCAAAGTCCAACATCCATTAATCCCTATTCTGAAGGGTCTCCCCAAAATACACAAAGGACTCCACAACCCTCCAATGAGACCGATTGTCTCAGGACGTGGATGGTTGACAGAACCATTCTCCCTTTTTGTAGAACAACATCTGAGGAAAGTACTAGAGAGTAATGTTAACATCTTAAAAGACAGTAAGCAGTTCCTTCTTGAATTATATGAATATCTCTCTAATGAGAATGATGTTGAAGAACTCTGTTTAGTGACCCTGGATGTAAAAAGCCTCTTCACGGTTATTCCCAATGAAGTAGGTATTAATAGTGTTTCAAGCTACCTTAGGAAATGTACAGATATGGATAATCAATTTATAGAACTACTTACTATGTTTCTGGAAATTATACTAGAAAATAATGTCTTTATTTTCAATGAAACATTATACATACAGAAAGATGGCGTAGCTATGGGCACATCCTGTGCCAATAGCTATGCCAACATAGTAATGGCTGAATGGGAGAATGAAGAGTTGTTTCACCTCCCTTCCTTTAAGAATAG
>NC_056750.1:759462125-759529625 GCF_019279795.1 Protopterus annectens | reverse complement strand
TTTTGAGGTGCAACTTCTTAAGGGAAGACAAACTTGTTTATTTCACCATCCTCAAAGAAAACATCAAACAATGCAGCAACAACCAAGACACAAGATGTATGCTATATTTAAAACAATTCCTTGTATGATGAGAATGGACATTGTCTTAGTTCTCCAAGTCATTTTACTAAGAGATGGAGGTTAAATCTGTTTTTTTGTTTGTTCTTTGCGTCAGACCAGGAGATCTTTTTAAGGTGGGGGATGCCAAGTTCATGTCATCAGTAGTTGGTGAACGGTTATTCTTTATGAAGGTATAATTTTCTTTTGAATTGTTAAATTCTGATACAATTTGTTTATTTTAGCAGGGAAAATTATTTGTTTGATCCAATTTGACTGTTTCACAAGATGCCAACATTTTCCCCTCATTTCTAAGGTTTTAGTTTAATAATCATTATCGGATCTTATGTTGCTCTAACCATATTTTAATAGATCTTTTTCCAAACTGTTTTAAGAATTAAGTCATTATCAATGGAAGAAATAAATTTTATTACTATAGATCTTGGAGGAGGAGAAAGTATGGGTTTACCTATGATTCTATGTGCTTTTTTGATGTTGTCATAGGAAAGTCCTTCCTGAAGGTTCAATAATTTTGGAATCCAAGAAGATAAAAAAATTAAGTAGGTCATCTCCTGGTTTTTCTGGTAAACTGAATATGCTTAAGTTGCTTCTCCTTTCTGTGTTTTCACGGTTGTCTATTTTGCTCGATAATCCATTGTTTTGTTTTAATAAATATTCTGCTTAAGTTTCTTCCTCCTTTAATCTTCCCTCAAGCTGTTTAGAGGATTCTCAATGTCAGATATTTTGGTACGGTTGGACCATTTCATTGCAAATGTCAGTTTGTTTTAAGCAGTTCTATTTCCAATTTTCCAAGTTCTCCCTCAAGCCCTCTATTTTCAGAGAACTGCCAAATAAAACATTACAAGTCGCTTAAACAGATGTGTAAACAATGTTAGCAGTCATCACACCTTGTAAGGAAGTAAATAGCTCACTGTCATGACAAGTCAGATTTATTTGCAATTATAATAAAACGAACACATTTGCCGAAATTTCCAGCACTGTCTGGCTGAAGTATGAACACAGAACATGAATTCAAAAGCTTAATGTACCCAGTGGGGCATTTTAAAGAGCTGCATGTCATCATTTCACTGCAGCTATAAAACTGCCATGCCTGACCCTCTCTGCCCTACAAACATGGCTATTGCTACAGAGTTAGGTCAGGAACAGTGCAGATTCAGAGATGATGCATGGAATAAAGACCCTTGCGTATTCAGTGGATAAATAACATCCCCTTTTGCATTTTTTCTTAATCCCTCCTCTCATTCAGTAAGAAGTACCTCAGCCCAGCCCTCTTCTTTTATCTGTCATTGTAAACCTGACTTTCTAATCAGTTTTTCTTAGCTCACATTCACATCAGAAGTCTGAGCTTTCTTGTTCACAGGCTGCTATTTCTGGCCGTAATTCATAATTTCAGTAATATGCTTTCAAGCATAAGCTTGTCAAAAACATAGTACACTGGCAAAAGAATGCAAATAAGCATTTCTGTAGTGGTCAAGCTCCCTTCACTCCCCTATCACGTACAGCATATACTATAAATACTGCTTATTACGTATACTAGCTCTGCGACTGCACTATTATAGAAAAAGGGGGTTGGGCATCTCTTCATGCACAGGGACTCAAGTTTTTTCGCAAGAAACTATACTCCTTTCTCCATTACAGCGCTTGTCAGAACAGTACTCTAAGTTGGGTTATTTAATAGTGGACACTCAAGGTAAGAAACTCCGCTAAGATTCTTTTGATAAGTTGTCCCTCAAAAAATATCATTTCTTCTGTAGGCAGATATCCTTATATACTGTTTTACCCCCACCCCTAGTATATATTTTGACTATCCCTTTTATAGACAGTTCCTTCCAGGAGTGCATATACTGACATCTACTTAACATTCAGAACGCTTTGGATAATCATCTTTAACTCTGTTGATTTCTCTGCCCTAACAGCCTCCATAATGTATGCATCCATTGTATAATTTGCTCATCCTGACGTGACACAGTATACCTTGAGGTATTGCTATGTTCTCATACATTTTATTGACTATTTTATCTCCCATGTACAAATTTGCAAAGTTGACAGCATCCAGCCATTATATTTCTGTGGCACCTTATCAACTTTGGAAGGCTATATCTTAATCCAGCCTGGAAAGTTCCAGTCAAATTTCATTCCTCTCCGTAAAATATCACTGCTTACACCATTAAATTTCATTGAAAAGTACTGGATCTGAATTTTTTTTTTTTTTTTTTTTTTAATCGCGGTCTACTACTTCACACATTCCTGCTGTTTGTTTTTCCTTCTTTGGACTCTACCTCTGAATCTCAAACCATGCAAAAACATCAAATGCATTGTGTATTCCATAGTTCTGATCATTATACATTGCTAAACCACTGACGTGACAATTCCAAAATCACATTTTATTTGTAGGCTTCACCTAACCTTGCCCACCATATTGAAAGTATCCCTAATAATGAATTTTCCCTGTACTTTTGTTCACTTTCTAACCATTTCACCCCTATTGGTTTATACATTTGAGATCAAATGCCAGGAGTCTGTCGAATGGCATTCCTTCTGTCTGCTCTCAGTGCTTTGTTCTACTATGCTACGTAAATACCTTGCCGATTGTACTTTCAGATTTCACATAAGAGCCTGTGTATCTGTGTTTGTTATTCTTCTACAAAATTCCATTCTGATTGATGGCTTTGATCCACCCAAAGCACGTCTCATTTTCTTTCTCATGATCTCGGAGACCAGTATCAAATGTCTTGGTACTTTAGTGCTAATCTGTTAGCTGGTTAGTTTTCATACGCACTGAACTGGATACACCTTGCATGCCAGCTGTGTGAGTTTATGCTTCCTCTGGAATGGCACCTCAGTGAATTAGGGGAGATAATGTGTTAACTATGTCCTTAACACAGTTTCAGCTATGTTTTTTTACTGCTGAGCTGTGACCCAACAGTCCACATGTATGACACTTGTCTTTTTCACTTTTACATACTGAAATGGGTCTGCTTTTCCCAGCAGTCCTGGGTATAAGTAGAGTTAAGAGAAGGGCCCAGAAGGGATGGAAAGTGAAACTGAAGAAGTTTTGCTCAATACAGTGAACTGAAATGAATTTCTAATTTCAGGTACTGTGCTTTCATAGAGCAAGTTTTCACCTTCTTATAGGTTCATTGGATGTTACTAGGCTATTGACACAAGGGTCTTTACAAGCCTAGCCATTAAGTCCCAATATAATGTTAGATGAGAGAGATCATCTATGCCGAAGGTTTTTTTTTTTTTTTTTTTTTTTTTAGCAAGGACTACCCATTTCCAGGAGAGAAACCGGGGCAATCCTTGTGCATTGAAAGTAGGACCATGTCTATACACGTTGCCACAAGAATAACTTTACTCCTTTTCCAGCTTGAATTTTTCAGTGTAATGCAGGGAAAGACTGACTGCTAATTCACCAGTTAAATTGTACAAGTGAGACCTCACAGCAGTAGGATTTGTCTACTATGGCACCATATTACTGAATGGAGATTATGCTTAAAATTATTCTCAGTTACCAATAAAATTAGGTTTGAAATTTGGGAGATGTCATAATCATTGTCTTCCTAGCTTATTGCTGAACTAATTAATAAAAAGTATAATTTTTCCAAAAAAGTAAGGGTAAATAATAGTGTTGGTACATAAAACTTAGCTGCATCATAAATAAGTTCATAGACTGGTAATAAGTGTGTGACCAAAATATATATGTTTATATGTCTGTACCTGTGTCACAGTGCCTGTGTCTTTAAGTGCAAACTTGCATGGTGTTGTATGAATTACAGCTTAGCACAATATAACTGACATTTGTAATAAGTAGTTTGCTACAATTTAAATAGAAGAGATTTTTTTTTTTCTTTCAACTAAAACGAGTGCTGTACTGTGCCATGCAGGCAGGGTATAAACTATAACAACTATTTGCTACAACTGTAGTAAACAGTTTATAAAGAAGATTTTTTTTTTTTACTAAAACCCGAGTGCTGTAGAGCTCCATGCAGGCAGGGTATAAACAGTAGCAATCAGGTTGCTACAGTTTATTTTTTTTTAAACTAAAATATGCTGAAGGAGGGTTGGCAAGAAGGGCACAGAAATGGCACCTGAATGGGCAAGAGGGGGGTGTATGTCCTCAATCTGGCCACCTGGTTGGTGTGCCAGTAGAAGGAATGTCCATTGCTTTTTTTTCCCTTCTTGAATGGAAGATGGAATAGCTGGGTTGGGGGGCATGGACCTAACTGTAATAAGCTGATTTACAATGTAATAATTGGCTTAGCACAGTGAAGTGATTTATTTGGTTTGTTTTTTGCTCTTTGCTTAAAGAGCTGAGGGGTGGTGGGATGCTGATTCATTCAAAGTACTGGCTCAGGGTACTTGTTGAACCAGTTACACGTCTGCTAAGGGGCACGTCTCTGACTTGGCTTACTAGGAGTAAAACTTCAGCACCTGTCTCTATCGAATGTAGATTTGCATTATGTTGTATGAAGCACAGCTGAGCGAAATATAACGGAGATAAGAATTTAAACAAACCAATGAAAACAACTTTCAAAATAGCTGTTCACTCCAGCCAATAATGATAGCTTTCTTGAAACATGAGTAGCTAATCTCCTGTAACAGATTAATCATCTTTCAGACCGCCCAGTCACTTGGCTAAAACTTTGCTGTTTCAGAAACCAAGTTGTAAACGATAAATAAAAGATGGAGGGAAAACAGCAGATTAAAAATAGGGAAATGATACAATGATTAATGAATTGTCAGGTGACTGTACGAAACAACAATTTAATTATCAGTAAGGACAATGAAACAAATGCTCAACTTTATTGTCTTCTGCTAAAAATGAATGAAAACAGTTAAAAGATGGAAAACAAGTAGATTTAGAAGAGGGAAGCAATGCAGTAGGAAATTAATTATTTCAGGTGACTATACAAATGCACTTCAGCTTCTACAAGGAAATCAAAATGAGTAAAGGTACCGGTTTTGCAATGAAAACATATCAAAGGTTACTTGGGAAATGTAAAGGACAATTTAAGACCCCTTAATTTCTTTATACAATGCCTTCTTAGCATGACGTTAACAGTTGCTATTTATAGTCATGTAATTTAACTATAGAAATATGAATGAATCTTTGGAACTAGTAAAAAAAAGAGAAGGATATGGTTGAGTTCTTGTACATTTTTTTCAGTGAGATGTACATTGTCACAGTTCACAAATGTTCTGTCAGCTACAGGTAGAACTATACTCAAGCATGACAAAGTTAGCTGAGACGAGAGGCAATGATCATCAACTGCATGTGGCTGTGTACCGACTCAGTATCATGTGTGATTTCTGTATCTTTGTTCAGCATTCCCACGCTCTTGTATTTTGAGTGGAAGCAACAGAATAAGCTGTACTGAAAGTTAGCAAAATGGCTTGATCATCCAGTAGATCTGACTCTAGTACGGTTATCAAGTTGGTCAAGCAGCTTGGCTCAAACATAAATGGATAAGAAACTGTGTAAGTAATTTTTTTATGTCAATATGGTCTTTTGTTTTGTCTAAGATTCATACATGATATTTATAAGCAAAACTACAAGAAGATGGATGCTTGGAATGAATGTCCTTGAGGAGGAAACTATATACAACACAGTTAAATTTGATCATATTTGCTCTTTGTTGTTGGTAGACAAAGGGCATTTTCTCTGTTGTGAGTTTGCAAAGCTAACACCTGTACCAGGGTAGCCATGTTGTCTGTTACTCAGTTTTGCTAACTACACATAGTTTATAATGTAATAAGTCTTATGAAAGAGAGGTGGATATGTAATAACACATTAACCGAATGGGAAACAGCAGAATCTTGTTTTTGGTTAAGAACACTGAGTCTGTGTATAAGGAAACTGCAGAGTTATTGATGTAGCACAAATCATGCATGTCACTTAATCACTGTCATGCATATTTCCTAGTTTCTACCATCCAAATGAAAAACAGCATTTTCTTTATAGAAAGGACTAGAAAATGTTTTGAGAGAGTGCTAAAAAAAAAAAAAAAAAAAAACAAATTTCACTCCAGCACAATGTTCAAGTGCCAGGCAAACCATCTGCAGGGGATCTTATGATGCTTGGGTATGCAATAGTTTTTATTTCCATAACTATGTCATGAATCACAATCAAATCTACTCCCATTTGCAAGAAAATCTGTCAGATAAGTCAAAAAAATAAATAATTTTATAAAAAGTCTCTGTCGGTGATCAAGAAACTACCCTCTGCTGATCCTCAGCAGGGAGTCAAGTAAAATCTGCTCGAGTGCCACTTTACAGCAGGGTTGCCAACCTCTGACTTTACACCACATTTTTCTGAACTCAGTTTGTGGTACTATGTAAATTGTTTAAAGCTTAAAAACAGGTGCAGTTCCTAATCTCTGATCTAATTGTCCAGGTAAACAAAACTCCCACAGAACTATGCATGAATTTAACAAGATATATCATATGTAGAGGTCAGAAGAACAACATTAGTAGTCCGTTAAGACCCTTAAGTTAGTCGGTTAAGACCCTTAATTGAGTGAGAAACAAAACACCCTATTTTGGAGGTACTTTTAATGTTAAGCTATAAACTGTTAGTAGAAGATCAGGTTGGAGAAACTAGAAGTAGCAGAAACATATTACAAGAGTCTGGTAGGTAATCAGCCCTTGAGCTAAGGTTATTCAGTGACTGAGGCATTCAGATACTGAAGCACAATGTAAAGTGTGTATCAATGTGGTCTGATTCCGTTTTAGGAAATTCACACCAAAAGAAGTGGAGTCATAAAACTAAACTTGTAGTTTCTGAGAGGGGTAAAAGGGTAAGACATTAAGCATTGAAACTGGAGAAGCTTAGCTTATTTGTAAATAATGGATCCACTCTAACTGGCTAGATTGAAGATGAAATCCCTTAGTAAACATTTAACCTACTGGACTTGTTCAAAAAAGGATTACCTGTGGCAAAGTCAAACCAAAGGCATTAATATCTTATAAAATATGTATTTCACTACTCATGCCTTAAACATATTAAAGTTAGTTAAATTGTATTGCTAATTCAAGAAGCTTTACAAGAAATGTGATCTCGTTTGCCGTGTCATGCTCAAATGAGAACAGTGGCAGGATGGCAAGGAAACTGAGTCAAGTAATTACAACACTTTAACCAAAGCAAAATACTTTACAAGTATCAAATCAGTTACACATGTTCAGTATTAAACAAACAACTCCTATAGCTGCAGAAAACTGAAACAAGAAATGTCTTTGAATACTTGCTTGTTTTTTTCTTATGGATCAATGTCCTTAGTATACAGATTTCACATTACTATTTTAATGGTTTCTGTATATGCATATTTTGATTGTTATGGTTTTGATCCCAGAGTTATGCTCAAAATGTTTAAGAACTGAAAAACATATCTGAGTACATCTTGATCTATGAACTAATAGTTTCCTTGTCACTTTTTATGGTTAGAATATATACTTTTAATGGCATGTTAGGGCCACCATACTAAGATGTTTTTTTTTCCCCAATCAAAGCTTATTACTCCCATCATTCCATTCTTTAGCCCCAAAATATATTGTATTTGCATTTTTATTTTGGCGTCCTCTCTCCTAATTTGAGTTAGAATAGTTGTAGTCTGTTAAATCTCGGAAGGTTTCTCTGGAGACATTACCAAACTTATTTAAATTCTGAGTATTGCAAGGAATAGTGTCACTTTAGACATTTATAGAAATATATTTTTTAAACTTCTGCTAGTTGCCAGCTCCTAAATATGCTATTTATTGTCTTCTTGGTTGTGACAGCAGTGGCCAAATGCTTCATTTTAAAGGGGTTAAACACCTTTTTGTTAGGCACTGCACTGAGAATCGGTCACAGGTGTCAAATTTCCTGCCATAAATGCTTGTTCTACCAGCCCATCTGTGAATATACAGTGATGTCACTTGCTACCGTGGGCTAAATAATACATCAGACTCTGACAGATCCTAAAAAAATAGTGAGAGGAATTTAAAAATTGTATGCAAAGACTGCAGAATTCAATGCAGATTGAAACGGATTGCAAAGCACATAATTTGTGTTTTCTTTTTGAGCCCTAGTTAGTACTGCATGGCTGCTGGGACTCTAATGTGACTTCAGAGCATCATCTCAATATTATTTTGCCCATAGAACATGTCAGTGGAAAAGTAAAAAATTAATAGATACAGAACAGCAATATTCCTAAATACTTCTGCCATCTCAGAACCCAATGTAAAAAGTGGACCAGTAAAGCAAACGGCTAGTTTACAAGGGCTGTAATACTAGCTCTGCTTGTTAACCCTAACGGATTCTGAGCTAAATGATCATATTGGAAGTAGTACACAGAAAAACAAAACACTGTTGAAACTGATTTGAAAACAAGTTTTAGACTCCAAGAAGGAAGATGATTTTCTAGTAACTTGTTTCTGAGACATTAAACTTAGCTTTTACAATTTAAATATGTCTATATATCATATAATGAAAATGCATGGTTGCTTTTTATGAATATTACATTATTATATTAATGTATTTAGATATTTATATATTTGTATTTTCAAACCAACACTATATAATTTAACTATTTTATATTAAAGTTAGGCAATGTGTTTTTAAATGCAATTGTGTAATGAAATGTGACTGGTGAGGGCCCATAAGGGAATTGTAATTAACTGATGTTGTTCTGATGAAGTCTAGTTCTTGTAACAAATGAAAGTGCTCAAATGAAAAAAAACTTTTGTTCTGGAGCACCTTGGTCATCTTTCTGGTGGTTTAAAGTACAATTTGTTTGCCTGTGGTTACTATATCTGCATATCACTCTGATCAGCTATTTGGATTTTCAGTTTTTTTCAGTTCTCTGCCATTCTTAAAATATCAGTGAATATCTGAGGGAAATTCAACATGAACAGTAAGGGTCTGATGGTTTATACCCTAAAATTCTTAATGACCATTTTAATTGCAATACCTCTAAAGTACTTTATCAATATATCTTTTAAAATTGCACATTCCCCATCTTTGGATGATAGTAAAAGGTGCACTCCTGCCAAAATCAGTGACAGTAAACTATGAAGATTCCTTCAAGCCAATTTCCTGCCTTTTACCTCTATCCAATATGCTTGAGAAGAGTAGAAATCTTATAAATAAAAGTGCATCTAAATTCCTGTTTGTGCCCAATTAAAACTAGTAGGAAAGATTATTTGTTGTCCATTGGAGATAAATGGCTTAGCATGTTGGGGAGGGCGGTTATAAACAGGATTTTTTTTTTTAGACCTAAAAAATGCTCTAACTCTGTGAACCACCACATCCTGCTAGGTGACCTTAATCTTTATTACTTTGGGAGCAGGAAATTTCAAAGGTTCAACAGTTTTCTTAATGACAAATCTTTCTCCGTTATTGATGGTCACGATTATCCATGCATGCATTGACTCCTTTTTAACTTTGTAAATGCACTTTCAAATAACTCTGTGAAATACTATCCATAACGGCAACAATAAACAAGACCCAAACAAGCACACATAAATACAGGCTTCAAATGCACTAGTACCTGACCATGCCTTCACATTTATTCCTTTCCCCTAGCGATTCATCTAAACTTAACACACACACACACACACGTGTAAACCACTCACACATGCACCCATGGTTCTACTTCTTAATTTCAATGTTTCAAAACTTCGGATTTATTATTGTTGCGAGTATAAGACTGAAGTTTTTAAACTTTGAACCATTTAAATGGAGATAGTCATACAGCTCAGAATGGTATATTTACCATTTGTTCACTGTAGCAAGAACTTGGAGTTGGTATATTTAATTAGCAGGGGGGATTTACCCCCTGCAAAAATGTAAAAATAAAATCAATTTTTTTTGTTTTTTTTTTTTATTTATATTTCAAAGTTTCAAAATTTCAATCTTATGGTCTCAGCCATAAGAAAATCGAAGTTTTGAAACTTTGAAATTTAAAAGTAAACCGGCACCTGCACCCACAAAGACACACCTGGACATACACCCAGATACCTTCTGGATGTTGAAGGAATGCATTGTTTACATCTTTTAGTGTAGTTTTTTTTTTTATTCAAAGTGGTTGCATGTTTCATCTGGATTAGAAGTATATGACATGGAAAAACAAGCATCTGTTGCTAAGCTTCAGCCATTGACTCCTTCAGCCTGCTAGCTAATTTCACTCCTTTCACTGAACTATTAAAGTATAACAAATTTGAATTTTTCTTGTCCACCTCAGTCTTAAAGCAGACTTTTTAGTAAGATCTTAAATACGAAAAAAATGGGTATTTAAATGCGCCTCTGATTAAGAGTGCCTTTCCCTACATGTTGTTGCATCTTTCGGCTTTTCCCCATTCGGGGTCACCACAGTGCAACTCCAGTCAGCTAATGATTGGCAGTAGATTTTTACATGCTGAGTTGCCAGCTCTGGTGCACAACCTTCAATGAAGGTACGCCCATTCACACGTCTCCACACACAAGACGCTTTAGCTGAGAATCAAACAGGACAACGTCTTACTGTGAGGCAACAACGCTACTGCAGCACCACCACCGCAGTGCCTTTCCCTTCATAAGTAACTGAATCAAAGCATTGGATTCTTTGATTTGTGCTACCACTTCCTCAGATTGCTGTGCCCCCTTAGTCAGATGCAGCTGTTTATCAGATTGACTGATACGAATATGTGATATTCAGACCAACTGTTTTTTTTTTTTTTTTTTGCATTCCAGGGGTGTTACTGAAGAAAATGTCCGTTATATATTCCTTGCTGAACAATCAACATGATTATTCCAGGTCTTTGATATCAGTTTTTTTTTTGTTCAGTTCCATCACTTGACAATAGAGTCCACTAGAAAAATCTCTAACATAAGGCAAAAGGAAAACAGAACTGCTGACAAAAGGAAAACAGAACTGCTGAAATGGGGTTTACACTATATATTTTGAAAACTGAATTTAATCCCAAAAAATGCATATATTTGAATCACAGCTGTCTGTGTCTGAAGTGACATTTAGCCCTGGACCCAAGAAAGATAGTCTGTCTTCCTGCCTCTGTATTCGACAGCATATATTTTTATTATGCCCCCCCCCCCCCCCAAGATGTCTATCATCCTAAGGCATTATAAAGAGTACTTTTGTGCAAATAGTGAAAAGGATATTTTTAAGAATGCTTACATGGAATGTATATGATGATGTATGCATGCTACAATGGAATGGTTCACCATCCCGGAAAAATCTACAGTTTAAACCCCGTATTTAGTGTCTCTGGCTCTTCCTAAGCTCAGGAAGCTAATATGTTATAAATGGAATTGGAAATTCTGCTAAAAAATCTGTTGTATACATTGTAAATATGTTAAAGTAATGTTGTTGTTCTTTCGGCTTTTCAAACTCCGGTCCGCTAATGATTGGCAGTAGATTTTTTTACGGGTGCCGAGGTGCCAGCTCGACGCCCAACCTTCAACGATGGCGCACCCATTCTACGCATGTCTTTCGAATGCCACTCGACTGTGGGGAGGGTATGCAGACTCCACACAGAAGGTGCTGCAGCTGAGAATCCTACGGGAGAACCTCTTGCTATGAGGCAACAATGCTACCGCTGCATAACCGTGGCTTATGTAAATATGTTAAGTTAATAAATTTCTTAAACAATTTTGCTAAAGAGATAGCTAACTTACTGCTGGTAAAGAAGTTTTAGTACATACATGTGAAATCTTACTTGATAAACAATGTATACAACAAAGACAAGTATAACAATGCAATGAGTTGAGTCAACTTATCAAACTGACCAAAGAGAAGAGAGAGAGAAATCAGACTTGTGAAATTCTATTTTTTTTTTCGGCTTGCATATTTGTCTCTATCTGAAAAATGTAAACATTCTTAAAGCATGCACAAGAAGAAACTATCAAACAAGGTAAACACAGCAACTACATAAAACAATAAAAACCTCTATCAGAAGAAATCGGACCGTAGAATAAAAATTGTGCTTTCGTTCATTTACTAAAAATGAACTTCATCAGAAACTTCATTTAAATGTACACTCTAGACAGTGCAAACACCATGCGAAAGTGGGAAACTACAGTAATAGCTCTAAATTCAAAAATATATAAATAGAAGCCTGCCCACTAGGCGGGCGTTATCAATTATTTTAAGCATCTTAAACATTTAATATTTAAATTTCCATTGAGCTCTGGGGGTGTGTCAGCTTGAAGTCTCACTTGCCATTGTAATTCCCTGGGCTCCAGAAGAGGGTTGACATCACCAAAGGGAACAACCACTTTATCCAAAACTGCAGACTTAAAATTAGAAAATTGGGAGCACACTAAACTATGTTAGCTAAAGCATTTTTACTATCTGTGAGTCTAATTGCTATGATATGCTCTCTTATTCTGTCACTTAATTTGCATACAGTTATTCCAATATAGAAAGATCCACAATGGGAACAGATCTCAATGTACACAGCATTCTTGGTGATATAGTCAACTGAATCTTTCAATTGCAGAGAAAAGTTCTGTAGTGTTAACTTGAGATTATCTACAATCAGAATGTGTTGACAGCAAATGCAGTGACCAGAAATGTTCATTCCTGTAGTAGTATTGGAAGGTTGGCATTATGGTTAAGGTGTTTACCTTACAGATACAGGGTGCAGGGTTTGATTCTCACATGGGGTAACTGACTAGGCATAAAATGTCCCACAAAGGTGCTTAGCCTAGTACTAATCTGTGAACTTATAAACCTATAATTATCCTCCTAAGATCAATAAAGTGACTCTCACCATGTCTCATTTCAAGGTGGGAGGTTGGTGAAATGGTTAAGGTGTTTACCATACAGGCAGAAAGTGCAGTGTTTGATTCTCACACGGCGTAATTGGCTAGGCTTGAAGTGGCTCACAACGGCAGTTAGCCTAGTACTGATTAATCTATGAACCTATGGGTCAGGAGGGTTGTTCCTTCTGATATTTCTTTTCATTTTTCAGAAATGACTACAAGGATGTATTTTTTTATAGCAGAAGGACAGGGCATCATAGAGCTTTTGCTAAGTCCTGATTAATGTTAATGATGCTCCAGTTTTTGGCAATACAGTGCCTGATGTTCTAGGAATCTAATGAGATAGGTAGTGGAAAACGTGAACAGTCATTAATAACGGGACCTGTTAGTAGTAAACCATATCTCAAAATCGATTGGTGCCAATGTCTGTTAGAATAAACATCTTAAAGACAATAGTCATCAAGTTCAATTGGGTATTTTTTCTCTATGAAGAAATTTCTGAGAGAGCTGCATTCTCTAAAAAACTGATCTTCACTAACAAATCTACTTACACATACAAATTGGCCCTTCACTATGTTTCACTTCATAAACAGGGGATGTATTCTTTTAGCACAGTTTAAGATTCAGTAATTATTTAAGATAAGAACAGCTAGATGTAAGGACTAGCTGTAGACAGTTGTATTTAGTTTGCTCAAAAGGATTTCCTGTTACTGTGTGTTCCAGTGGATTACATACACTAGATTGAAGGTTCACTACTTCGAAATAGTGTATGGAATGCACACTGCAGCGAAAGTGCACTTAATCGCAAGTGCACTTATGCGAAGCTCAGTACAATGAACGGGTGTTGTACTGAACTTCGTGCAGTACTCGCGGACCTTAGGGTTAGGGCACGGGTCATGGTAAGGGGATAGCTCGTATGACCCATGCCCTAACCGTAAGGTCTGCGATGACTGCAGCACAGTGATGTACATAGCAATGTCCTCCACTATGGTGCGATAGTCACGAACCTTAGGGTTAGGGCATGGGTTAGGGTAAAGGGATAGCCGTACTAACTGTCCCCTTACCCTAACCCTAAGGTCTGTGAGTATCGCACCATAGTGGAGGACATAGCTTGTTTTTTGATGTCCTCCACTGTGCTGCAGTACTTCAGGTGACTTGCACTTTTGCGGAAGTTCACATTTGTTAAAGTGAACTTTCGCGCAAGTGAGGCTTCCTATTACAAGTTCGAAGTTGTGAACTTTCGTTCTTGTAATAGGAATCCGTTCCAGTACATGTCTCTCTCTTTATTTTATTTATTTATTTATACATATATATATATATATATATATATATATATGTATGTATATATATATATATATATGTATATATATATATATATATATATTCTAGCAGTTAACCCATTCACTTCTAAACAAGCAATTTTTATTTATTCAATTTTATAGAGTCTGTGGCTGGATGTCGATTTATCTATTTATGTTTTTATTAATTAATAAGAAGGTATTTATTTCTACCTAATGAAAAGTTGCAACTGTCCATATGGGGTCAGTCTTTTGTATTTTATTATAATTGGGCTTATTATACGTTTGAACATTTAGTGGGAGGTTCCTAGTCTTAGAATTGTGGGCATGCCTCAACTGTTTACATTTTAGAAAGATGTCTTAAAAGTGAAAGTTATTTTGAAATGCTCTAAGTTAGTAGTATCAACATTTAGAAAATGCTCTTAATTTGGGCCTTTTTTCTATGTATTTATTTCTTTTGTCCATAATTCTGGAGTTAAATGCTCAGAGGTATAAGTAGTGACAACTTACTTCCCTGAAATACTACCTGCCTTTCCCAGAAGTTAGTGCGTGCTTGTGTATGTTTCTATATGATTGTATTGTGGGGGTGAGTGTAAGAATTCCTTCAAATTATGGTTGCTGGGGCAAGTGAACAGTGGAAAACACTGAAGCTCACAGTTTGAGTTGAGAAAAGGGTCTGGAGAGCAAAACTAAAGACTCTGTTCAGTGGTGTGGTTAGTGTGATGTCTGTTAAAGAAGGTGAAGGCCCTTATCCAATGAAATAGTAAATGTTTCTTAAAATGCTCTTAAGCATTTTAGTGATTCAGTTTTCTGTGCCTTATTTATAATATGTTTCGTGCTAATGGAATGACCTTATGCTGGGGGCATCGGATGCAATTAACTTTTTTTCAAAGATTTTTCAAAAGATTAAATGTTCAGTGTTGCAAATTCAAGCACCATAGCACGTGCACATCATCTGACGTTTATAATAAGAGCTGTTGTTTATAGTTTTTATGGCTTGGGTCATGCCATGGCTAAAATGAGTCATTGGAGCAGCTCAATTATTTTCTTAACAAATTGAAACAAAATTTATAAATGCATTAAAAATTGAATAATTAAAACAAATAAGCAAATACATTCAAAAGCAGTAAAATAATACTACCAAGTATACATTCTTACATTCTAAAAATGCAGGAGCTTCATAAAGAAAATATTAGGATCTTCTGCATCATTTGGATCTCCCCAGAAGGGCCAGTAGCTGTGACCAAGAACTGACCCAAACTGTACATTTTGACTTCACTCTTTTCTCTGTATTTTCTTTGCACCTGGATATAGCCCTACCGCCTAGATAGCCAGCCTGCAGAAAAACACTTCTAAAACAATGATTCATCTCTCCTTGATGGATATATGCTGTTTGAAATGAGTGCCACTGCCTGAAGAGTAGCTACAGATGATGCAGGCCTCAGGAGAGTGCCTGAAATTTCTGCAACATAGTATAAAAAGTTTAACTAGAACATTTTAAAATCTTTTAGGATTTTAAAAGTATGATCTATATATATATATATATATATATATATGTGTGTGTGTGTATATATGTATGTTTGTATATATACACACATTATGCATGTTTGTATATATACACACATTATGCATGTTTGTATATATACACACATTATGCATGTTTGTATATATACACACATTATGCATGTTTGTATATATACACACATTATGCATGTGTGTATATATACACACCATTATGCGTGTGTGTATATATACACACCATTATGCGTGTGTGTGTATATACACACATTATGCGTGTGTGTGTGTATATACACACATTATGCGTGTGTGTGTATATACACACATTATGCGTGTGTGTGTGTATATACACACATTATGCGTGTGTGTGTGTATATACACACATTATGCGTGTGTGTGTATATACACACATTATGCGTGTGTGTGTATATACACACATTATGTGTGTGTGTGTATACACACATTATGCGTGTGTGTATATACACACATTATGCACGTGTGTGTGTGTGTATATATACACACATTATGCGTGTGTGTATATACACACATTATGCGTGTGTGTGTATATACACACATTATGCGTGTGTGTATATATACACACATTATGCATGCGTGTGTATATATACACACATTATGCATGCGTGTGTATATATACACACATTATGCATGCGTGTGTATATATACACACATTATGTGTGTATATATACATTATGCATGTGTATATACACATTATGCATGTTTGTATATATACACACATTATGCATGTTTGTATATATACACACATTATGCATGTTTGTATATATACACATTATGCATGTGTATATATACACATTATGCATGTTTGTATATATACACATTATGCATGTGTATATATATACACACATTATGCATGCGTGTGTATATATATACACACATTATGCATGCGTGTGTATATATATACACACATTATGCATGCGTGTATTGTGTATATATACACATTATGCATGTTTGTATATATACACACATTATGCATGTTTGTATATATACACACATTATGCATGTTTGTATATATACACACATTATGCATGTTTGTATATATACACACATTATGCATGTTTGTATATATACACACATTATGCATGTTTGTATATATACACACATTATGCATGTTTGTATATATACACACATTATGCATGCGTGTGTGTGTATATATACACACATTATGCATGCGTGTGTGTGTATATATACACACATTATGCATGTTTGTATATATACACACATTATGCATGTTTGTATATATACACACATTTTGCATGTTTGTATATATATATATATATATATATATATATATATGTATATTTAACTGGGAAAGTCCACTAGGCTGGCAACCCATTTTCAATGGAGGCCTAGGGAGAAAAGCTCCAGTTACACATCAGCAATTTTTGCAACAAGATATTTACAATATAAAAACAATGTAGAAAACAGATTTTTATACAATTGTTACATCATTTCCTAGTGATTAGTTGTACACAATAGTTTTGTACAGACTGGTTAGGTGATAGCAGTAGTACACATACAGTGTTTTTTTAATGGCATGCATTGTGTGGATGGGAGAAGACTGTAAATTATCTATTTATTCACTTCAATGCATGGGAAGTAAGATTTAGCCTGAATGAAAAGTCAGTGAAGTTCAGTGGATTTACAAATTGTTAATTGAAATTGAGAAGAGTCATGCTAGTCAGCAGAGTCTTAGATTTTTACAGTGGTCTATAGTTCTGGGTACAAGGACAGGTTTTGATTGTTAATAAGTTGACTTTTTAGGGTGAATTTTAAGGTTTTTATGGAATCAAGTTGTATAATGGAGAGGGTACAGCATTCCATAATTTTGCTATGGAGTGGGAGTATAAGCTTTGTCCAGTTTTCTTTTTGGGTTGGGATACACTTAGAAGCTGTTTATTTGTAGACTGAATATTCCAGGAGGATAGAATGAAATGAAGGACTGTTTTCTGGGTTGCATATTAGTTTATGAGCAAGAGGTAGTTTAGTGTAATGAAGGTAGTGGGGGAATTCGAAGCATTTCAGTGCTTTAATGGCCTGGCAGTAGTGTGTGTGTGGTTTGGTAGACCAGAGCAAAATTTTGCATTTTTATAATAGCATTATTGTAGTTAGTTTCTTGGAGATGCATGAAGGTTGGTAAAGATGGGGTAACCATAGAAGAGGGAAGGAGACTGATATCCATACAGAGTTTGTAGAGTCTCCCCAGTTAATTTTTTTTTCATTGTATTAAGAATATATTGTTTGAAGGAAAATTTGTCATCTATAGTAATGCTTAACAGATTGTGTTTTCACTACAATTTCTGTCGTTTTGAGGGCAAATTTTTAAGCCCTTTGGAGGTGGTTTAGTTGTAAATAGTAGTAGATTGCATTTTGGGGGGATTTAGTAATAGTTGTGCTTTGTTTAACCAAGTTTCTATGGCTGAGAAGGCATTTTTATAGATAGATTAAAAAGTAAAGGTCCAAGAATGGACCCCTGGGGGACTACTGTCTTATTAACCAGATAACCAGGTTTATGGTTTTGCCATCTGTCCGATTGTCTGTTTTTCAGGTAGCTGATGAACTAGGTAAAGTATGTTCGGAGCATCCTAACATTGCTAGTTATAGTAGTTTAGTGTGCGAGTCTAGATCTTTGGTTATAGCATCGGTGAAAGAAAGTAAGGCTGTAGTAGTAATGTATGCAGGATAAAAGCCATGTTGGGTAGATGTGAGGAGATTGTCAGAAAGGTGTTTTAGTAGCAGAGTGTGTATAAACTTCTCCAATATTTTAGATAATGCTGAGAGAATGGAAATGGGTCGATAGTTAAATCATTAGTATCTCCACCTTCATGCAATGGGGTTATGATGGATTGCTTCCATATTTGAGGTCCTGTGGATTCTTTGTTGGATTGGTTAATTAGAATACTGATGGAGTAGGCTATTGCTTCGGCAACAAGTTTCAAGTATTCGAAGGAGTAGGCTATGGCTTCGGCAATAAGAAGGGGAGGTTATCGGTGGATAGGGAGCATGGTCTTAGTTTAGTTAGCAATTTAAATAATATAGAGGTGGGCACTGGCTTTAGGGAGAATATTGGAGTTACTGGGGTATTAGTGTTTTCTTTGTGGAGTAAGGGATGTAAACTGGGGTTCTAATGAACTGGGTTTGAGGTGCTTATGTTGTTGGGGTGTTTGTCTGTTATTGGTGGGGGGGCACTTTGACAAGTTTCAGAATGCTAAGTGTGAGTTGAAATTATTGGCTATATGTTGTGGGTCTGTATGGATGGTGATGGGTTTTGAGTGGTCCCAGGTTTAAGGAGAAATGAGACTTGATTTCCAGAAATTTTTTTTTTTTTTTTTTTGGTTAAATAACTGTTAAAATTTTTTTTTGACATTTATTTCTTGGCTTTGATACAAAGTTGTTTGAAGTTTAATTTCATTTGCTTGCTTTTTGTTTTTATGCCATTCTTTCCAGGCTCAGTCTCTGGAAAGAAGAATTTGTTTTGTAAGCCAAGAAGCATGTGTTCATTTGTAACAAATGGGGGTCAAGGTATTTAGGGTATCAAGGAAGACCTTATTAAAATAGTTTACAGCATCTTTTAAGGGTAATGATTTTAGTGGAGATCCAATTTTTTGGGCTTTTAGGGAGCTATTGAAAGTTTTATATGGTTGAAGTTTAAGTTTCGAGATATTCTATATGAATGGAGTCTGGGTACCTGAGTATGGCCTCTGTGTAAAAGCTGGTAAATGATCATTGTGGGTATCAGGGAGGGTCCCAGTTTTGGAATATTTGGGTGGATCTAAGACGAGGATCCAGTCCAAGGTGAATTCTAGTTGCTTCTTTAGTATTTGTGTAGGGGGGGGGGTGATAAGCTGTGTACCTGTGCAGATTAATACAATTAACTCAGGAGTTTGACATTAAATTTTACCATCTAATGTTAGTATCCCCCAGAATGGTAGTTTCATTGGATATGTTTTGGGTTGTCTAAGATAGAAAATCTTCAGGAATAGGGATGTTTTGGCCTTGGGGATTACATAGTGCTGCTATGCATAAATGTTTACTATTATTTTATTTGTAATGATTCTAATAGAATTTCCATGTTGCCAAAGGTTGGTATAGGTTTAGGAAAGGATGTAATGGTTAAGGACTTATGGTAGATTAAAGCTACATCCTCCCCTTCTTTTGGAGTTTTATCTTTTTTGTAGGATATTATAACCAGCTGGAATTATTTCAGTGTATGATATATATGGCTTTAGATGGGTTTGTGTAACAGCTACGATACTGATGAATATTGAGATAGCCAAGCATGACATTCTGCAATTTTGTTACATATACTCTACATATTGATTATTACTAGAAAAAGGTGTCTAGTGTTGGTTGACTTGGGGGGAGGGGCTGATACTGGGAGCAGGGGAAGGGCTAAGATCTGGATGTATGTCACCACTTAAAGATAGTAACGAGATGAATTATAATGTGCAAGAAGTAGTAGGTTTTAGAGGAGGGCCTAGCTAAAGTGTAGGGAATTATTTTGAGTTTGTTATTAGGGAGGACTCTGAGTTTGGTATTGTATACACGGATACAATTAAAGATGTGAGTGTGAGAAGCTAATTATATTGAGTTGTGATGCTGTAGTTAAGGTAGGAATTCTCAAAGAAAATGAGAATAGTATACTCTGGAGGGAGGTGGCTTGGGTTAGTATGAGAAAAGGCGGGCAGAGAGAGAAGATGAATATAATTAGATGTATAGTGTTGGACCTTTTGTAGAATAACTGATATAAGGTAGAGAGAAATTAGTGGTTTAAAGTGTTGTTGGCACCTAGTAGACAGTACTTGGGTATTGCTCTGGAGTGGTTGATTGGGGTGGTGTATAGGGGAGTGGTCTAAAGGAGAATAAGTGTAATGAAAGAGGGGTGGGTAGGAATGAGGGTAAGAGAGGGGATCAGTGAGCCCGAGTGTACAACTGCACAGGTCTGCAAACAAAAACGATCATTGTTTGCTCAGCAGCCCAGATAGATATGGTAATACTGTTTGAGAAGAAAGATAAGGAGAAGAACAAAGCTGACAAAAGCATGGAAATGCAGAGCAGGGAAACTAAAATGTAAAAGTAGGTAGGAGTGAGAAAAAGTAGGAAGCAGTACTACTGAAAGGGTAGGAAAAGGATTTCAGGAAAGTTAGAGAAAAGACTGAAGTGTAAAAGCTGAACCAGAGAGTTGGTAAGCTGTGAACTAGACTGGTTTGAAAGATAGGTAGGGTATAGAGCTTTAACTTGAGATATCTAATAGCCTACAGGGGTATTTTAGCAAGGGGTGTAAAGTAAGGGAGAGAGAATAGGTGGGAGGTATCTGTGATTTCTGGTATACAGCGATCCATTTAGAAAAGTACACCATGAAGGATTCAGTAATTATTGAGGCTGGTTGGTTGGCAAAAGAAAGATATCCAGAAGCTCAGTAAAGTACTTAAATGCAGAGGATGTTTTTACAGAAGTTCCACTGGGTCTAATTATTTAGTGCACAAGGCAGTGGAGCGGGAGGTTGGCAGGGTGCTTTGAGGGAGCCTGGACCTAGAAGAAGAAACAAAAGTGAGAAAGGATAAGGTTTTGTGGAGGAGACCAGACTAGAGAGATCAGGATGCTAGGCAGGATTAAAAACAGCAGTGAGGGTAGTGTAAAGGAAGTAAGAGAAAATTGCTAAAAAGGGGCTAAAGTAAGAGGAAAAAAAAGCATGAGTTATCAACAAATTCTTTGCAGCTGGCTAACTACTGCAAACTAGTAAATAGAGTTAGAGTCTCTGTGAATCCGTGACCGTTGTAGCAGTACACTGTAGTTAGCATGCAAATGCAACAAAAGTTTCCATCTACAATGCACTTGGTCAAATTCAGTGCAGGCAAATAAGACCAGTAGTTAATCGCAGTTGTACAGTTCAGTACAATGAAAAAAATATATTTGTGTAGCTAAGAATACACTAGGCTAATATTCTATGATTTAACCAGAGTGTGGATTTGTAATGCAGCAATAGTAAAAAAAAAAAAAAAAACCTAAATATAACAAATAGACAAGTTTGACTATGCAAGTTAACTGTACAGGTGTAGGCCAGTTTGCATTTGGCACTTATCAACAGCATGAGAATTATCTTATTACTTTATAGCAGAATCACATACCAAGCAGACAAGTTTTATCTTTAGGTGAGACAACTAATTATTCAACACTAAACTGAGATTAAATATACAGTCAACTAGAGATAGTTATACTGATGCAGTAAGGCAGCTTAATACTCTATAACATACTATATTGTTAGAGGGGCAATGTAACAGACTACATTAAGTCCATTATTAAGATTAATCTAAGTAACTCAGAACATAGGATACTAATCTTAAGCAACTTGTATATCTTTAGGAGACAAACTACAACTGTTGACTTTAAACAATCCTGAAAATAGGCATACACCACAAAAAATTGGAGTTCAACTAGTTTTAGCACATGTAAATACAGTGTAAAGGGTTGAAAAGAAAAAAAAAATTTCTTCACAGCTTGTCCCCTTTCTTATTGACTGTGAGCACAATAAAATAATATTAACAATGAAGATATACCAGTATAACAATACATTCCAGTAGATGAATATGAGCAACTATTAGCAAGAAAATGTAATGACGGAAGTGATGTGCTACCAGAACAGAGTTCAGGTTTGAAAGGGGCCGATAGAGAAGTGTGCGCCAAATGCTGGTATTCCATTTTAAATGGTGCAAGGCATTGTGGGAGGGGTGATTCAAAAGGGAAAGCTAGAAAAAGGAAGAGATTAGAGCAGACTGAGAGAAATGGGAAGAGTTAATGTCGCAAGACACCTGGACTGCAGTCCAGGTACGGGTGGTAATAATGTTTGAGAAGAAAGATAGAAGTCTAGACATTAGTAGGACTGAGTTATTGGGGTTGGGCAGATTAGTAGTTGACTAAGGTAGGGGAGAAAGGAACATCAAAAGTAGGAAGCCGCAGTACTGAGACCAAGAAGACACTAAAAGGGTTTCTGGAAAATTGGAGAAAAGACTGAAGTATAAACGTTGGACCAGAGAGTTGGTAGGCTGTGAACTACACTGGTGAAAAGATATACAAGAAAAGATATATATATATTCCTGGATATATATATTATATATATATATATATATATATATATATATATATCATATATATATGCTCGGTGTTTTAAATTTTGTGGTTTTGGGCTTTCAGTGTTCTGTGGATTTGATTTCATAGTCTCGAAACTATATATATATATATATATATATATATATATATATATATATATATATATATATATATATATATATATATATATATATATATAATCAAATCCACAGAACACTGAAAGCCCAAAACCACAAAATTTAAAACACTGAGCACACAGAGCACACACTAGACCACATGTATACCACAACAACCACACCATAAAATAAACAAAACAACATGCATCAGAAATGTGCAGGGGGGCAAGCCCCCCTACACCCCCATACTTATCTATACTAACTCAGAGATCACACAAACAGCAAACAAAAGCAAACTCTCTCTCTCTCTCACACATCACACATCACACACACACACACACACACACATCACACACACACACAGACATCACACAGCACACTCACACTCAAAACTCCCACTCAAAATCCTTACAAAACACTCACTCACCAGCCATTACATCTAAATCCACACATGGCACTGCACACCATCCACATACAAACTGGGACATTACGTTGCGTAAAGCCATAACCGCTAATTTGAGATATTGAAATTCACGATTATGCACGTTCACTATTTCAAAATTTCGACTTTGTAGTCTTGAGATACTGAAATTTGACATTTCAGTATTTTGAGATTATAAAGTGTTTTTCTCTGTGTGTGTGTGTGTGTGTGTGTGTGTGTGTGTGTGTGTGTGTGTGTGTGTGTGTGTGTGTGTGTGTGTGTATTTATAAATATTTTTATATACATTTTATATATATATATATATATATATATATATATATATATATATATATATATATATATAGTCTGTCTAAAAGAAAGTACTGCCTAAGATCATCTGTCCTCTCAGAATTCCTGATGTCACAGTAAATGCTTTTGTCTAGACAAGGACATCCTGATTGTGAGACATGCAGGTCATATGTATCTGTACTCTGCCAGTGGACAGAAACTGACAGTGGAAAGACCTGTTACCTTCATGGAATAAAATCAACCATTTGTCTGGATATGAAGTAAAAAAACTGTCAGGAATAAACAGCAACTTGATTTGGAACAAAAGTTGTAACTCCTTTCAGTTACATTGCAAAATGCTTTAATACATTTAGACAAGGAGTCTTCTTAGGAACACAGGTAGGCAGGCACTAGGAGTTTAAAAATAAAGCTTATTAGTAGAAAATGGTTATTTCGGAAAGAGCTACAGTCTTTACTGATGGTTGCCAAACTTTTATGAGCTAAAAATGTAATGGATGAACTAAAGTGTGGAATATAGTTTGAAGGTTTGGGATTCTTTAAAAGATTATCAAGAAAAGCTTGTGCATTTACCTTCTGCTAATACAGGAAATGAAAAAAAAATTGTGGAACGTATCACATTTAATTCAGTAGTGTACCAACAGAAAATACTCCCAATGTGTGGGATAGGTATATTCTGTTAAAGTGTAACTGATATCACTTACTGGATGTCATTTTGAGTTTGATTATTCAATGTTGTGAATGATAAATAAATGCGGAAGGAAGAACCGTGTTATAGCAAATATCGAAAATAAAGAAAATACTGCTGAACAAAAATGAATCTGGAAAATGTTAGTGGAATTGATAAAGGGTTATATATTATGTTTCATGTTGGAAATTAAATCAAAGGAAAATCTGGCATAGCTAGATGATAAAGGTTACTCTAGTACAAACTGAGGAAGAGGAAACTACAATGTGGGGTAAAGAAAGCTTCAACAAAGGGAAAAGGAAAATAAAACACTTTCATAAATATTAGCAGTGTCAGAATGCCGTAACACAATTAATGGTCAATTAATGGTATATCAGTGGTGTCAGGAAATATATATTTTTGTTGTTCATATGTTTTGTCCATATACGTGCCAACTATCAAGCCACTCATGAAACTTGACCCACACTTACTGTTCTATGGACATATCCAGTACAATATGTGAAATGTCTAGGAATCATTACTTATGACCAGCCAGAAGTGTCTTCTTACTCCTAAAACTTTCTTAGGTTCATAGGTTCATACTAGGCTATCTGCCCTAGGGCATTTATAAGCCTAGCCAGAGTATGTTTGGCTTGCCCCACCATTTAAATTTTTTGCTATGCTTTTTTTTAGTATACTGTGCCTGTGCCTCTGTCTAGCACACACAAGTGTGATACCGTAAAAACCTGCCCATCCATCCCACATCCACTCATCCTCCTTCCTCTCAAAAAGAGGAGGGACCTGCCCTACTGGACTGGGATTTTTTTCAGAGATGAAGGAGTGGGAGGAGCTGGGTTATCCCCCTGTCCCTCCAGCATGTCTATTTATTTCAGTGCTGAGGTTCAAGTCTCTTGCTCGTAGTATTTTGATTTTTGATGATTTTTTAAATTGGGGTTGTGTTGGACATCATGGCCTTATCGGCCTTATCAGGTCACCTCTGAGGGCGAGGTATGCCACTGCCTTAGAGCTGAGTTTCTTTTGGGGTTCTTTAACATTGACTATATGGCATCTTTTTGAGCTTTGATCCTCTTGTTTTTGGGTCTTTCAGGGTCTGCAGGTGTGCTGCAGGGTACATTGTACTCAATTAATTGTACTCAATTGGCCAACTGATGAGGGATGGGGATGAGTAATGAGAGAGAGACGATGACCTCCTAATCTAGATGTGGAGATTCTTCATGTTCATGTGGGCTATTTTTAATCTAACCACTTTCTAACCACTTGTTTGTAAAATTTTCAAATCAAAATATTTACTTGTCCCTTTCAGGTCCCTTACCCAATGTTTACTTTTGTGGCACTTTGTTTTGCCAAAGGATGACTTTACACTTTTTGCCACTTTGCACTTTTGGCATTTTGGGGCTTGCTTTTGTAGCTCACCAGTTGGCTGTTTTTTGGAGTTTCTTTTTCTGAGCTGGAGTCGGCGTGAGGCGGCTGATTATGGCCAGTTTGCAGTAGTACTTGCCTGTAGTACTCCAAATTAAATTATCAGATTTACATTTGATTATATCACCCCATCCTTTCCATAAATGACTCGCACTGTTATTTTGTATAAAAAAAAAAAAAAAAAGTTATTCAAAGATGAAGTACAGTTGCCAGAAAATGGCTTTTTTCTGATATGAGTACTACAATCACAGCCTGAATTTTTATCTGCAAAAGCAGTTTCCTTTATACACTGGTAACTTGTTTCTTTAAATATTAAGTTAAAACATTTGGATACATTTAAAAACTGTTCCCTCATTAAGACAGGATCAGATTTCAAATGGCAAGCTTTAAAACCTAATTGGTCACTTATCCATAATATTCAAATATAATAGAACCAAATCCACCTGTTGCATGACATTTTTTCATTCCATCAAAAGCTCATTCAAATATAGGAGATCCAATCAGAAGCTTTCGCAATGGACCAACCTACTGTTTCAGTGGCTACAAAATCTTATGCTATTTGACTGAGTGACGATTGCTTGGCTTTAAGTACATAGAATGTATCTACCTCTTCAGTGAAGATTTGTAGAGCTTTCCTGTACATGAAGACACAAGGTGATTACATGATCACTACTGGCTTGAAGGAGCAGTTTAGTTGCCTGACAACAAGTTGCAATAGTAAAATGTTATTGTGACTGTTATGTCTTTCATTTTCTTTTTTGTGAAAAATCAGTATACAAAGTGGTCATCACTTCTGGGGCAAGCAATCTGAGATTTTTGATATGGTTTGCACAAGGAATAGCATCTGTTGAAGGTTTCTGGGCTACCTTAGGGGAATATGGTATAAAACTAACAGATCCATATGACTCTGTTGCCAGAGGTTGGTATTAGTTCGTATTATATCTAGTCTCTACCTTGGCTTTTTGTCCATTGTTTGCAAGGCTTGATGAAACTAATGTGAACTAAATACGTATTAAAACAGAATCTTTTTTTTCACCAGTAATGGCAGTGTTTCTATTACTGGCAAACAACACAAAATAAAAGAAAAACTTAAACTGGCTTTGCTCAGAAAAGTCTAGAAGAGGCAAAGTGAGAAATAACAGAAAAACGTCTGTCAAAGAATTATGTCCTACGCAGCTAATCTTTAATAAAAATAAATTAAGGATGAGGAAGGCACTAATTGGGTTAGATAGTTAGGTTAAGGCTAAATAAAGAGAATAAAAAGGGTTTTGGATATACTGTGAAAATCATAAGTGTATTTTTCAGTGAGGATAATGCACATTGTAGGGGTTAAACTCAGAAAAACACAAGTATTAGATGAACAGTGGAAAGAAATGATAGAAGAAATAAGAGGTATAATGGATACACAGAAAGCTTTTCAAATGCTATATTGGTAAACTAGTGTTTTAATTCATTATTATGTTCTAAGTAAGGTGGCCACAATGGTGTAGGGGTTAGCATTGCTGCCTTCGCAGCAAGAGGTTCTCCAGTTTGATCCTTGGCTGGGGTGCCTTCTGTGTAGAGGCTGCATGTCCTCCCTGTGGTCGCATGCTGCAGGTGGATTGGACACTCTAAATTGGCCCTAGGTGTGAGTGTGCATGTGTGTGCCTTCTGTGGAAGGTTGGGTGCCGGACTGGCAACTCGAAACTGTAAAACTCCATTGCCGATCATGAGCAGACAAGATGATCCGCTGTGGCGACCCCTAACTGGGAAAAACTGAAAGAAGAAGAAAGATTTATATTCTAGGTAAACTAGGTTATTTCTGTGTGTGTGGTGAGCTTATGCATTTCCAATGAAGAAAGAATGAATGAATAAATTAATGAAAGAGTTGGAGATTGTACTCAGTATTTGTTCTGGGTCAAGATTAAATCTTAGTAAACAAAGGAGTTTTGCATTCTGAGATATATGGGGGTTAATTTTAATAAATACAGTGGTGTATTTGTTAGCTTTGCAGTTATTTTACATATTGGATGAACTGGGGATTAAGATGGCCACTGAGTAGCAGGCTAGACTGCACTGCTCCCAATAAAAATGCATTAATCCAAGCTCAACAGTATATATTTATATCAAATTCCCTAAAGTATTTCTCTTAAGCCATTAAATGTGCCACTAGTTAAGATTCTGGTATTTCTGTAAGTATCATGTACTTATCTTTGATCTGGAGCCGAACTTTGGAGCACAGTATAGTAATTTTATGTAATCTATCTGAAACACAAAAAGATCAGACTTCAGTCTAGTCATCCAACAGCACTTTATGCAAGAACAATGGCTAGCAACTCTGAGTAAATGGACTTGTAGACCTCTAAAATTAAATTATCAGCAATCCTTACACCAGAGAAAGAATGCTCTAGTAAAAGACCGAGATCTACAAAGATGACACAAACAAAAAACACTACAACTACCAAATCCAAATTAGACCAGTCATTTAAGTTGGAAGATCTAAAAAACAGCCCCCCAACCACTAAAATTGGCAGTTAAACGGGTTTTAGACCAAATGTAAACCTTCAGCGCTACCTTACTGGATACTGCAAAAATAATGTTAAGGAGAGTTGCTATACGACAATCGTATCAAACAGGTAAGCCAACAAGAAAACACTAAAGAAATTATGATAATTGAAAAGCTGCTCAATCTAGAGGAATGTAGTAGAAGAAATAACCATGTTGGAGGTCTGCTGGATAGTTTTGCACAGTCCACCATCATACAAACCTTGCATTCTTTGTCAGTCTACTTGAGAGTGAGCCCTCCTCTACAAACATTTTTATAGAGCGCTCATAGAGCCTTGATAACTCGGCAATAGAACTCACCAAGACAAATGTATGTTCAGGTATTAAACTTTCAAGATATGAGCAGATTCCACTAGTGGCTTAGCAAAAGGAAAATGCTGATATGGCATGGCTGCAAATTAAGATTTTTGTAAGATCTTTCATGGCAGCTTAAACCAACTGGCCAAAAACTGTCATCCTTTTGTGCTTACCTAATAAACAAATTATATTCTAAATGTAATATCCATTAACAATATTTTATTTAGGAAAGAAATAAATACAGCATCCAAACATTTCAAGAAACAAAAAGTACTTGTGCATACCTTTTTCTTAGTCCCTGGACTGAGTGTTCTGCATGCTGATTTTTTTCCCTCTTATTTGGTTGGAATGCATGTACTATTTTTTGTGTGGCCCGTTTCCTGTATAATAGAAGATTCATGTTCCATGTTTGGATATTATTGCTGTAGAACCTATAGCATAATGGACTTAGTTCACTTTAGCTTCTCATTTCCTCTTATATCTATACAAGGAAGGTTTAAATGTGTTTCAGTATGGATGCAACTTTTCTTAGTTGTTGAAAATAGAGCCACAATTTGTGCTATTGTGGAAAATGTAAAGATGAGGAGCTATTAAATGAAGTATGTTATACTTTTTGCCGTATATGGATTCAACTAAAAAACTAAAATTGCAAAACCGGTCTGATTTTTATCTATACACCAGTCATAACAGTTTAGTTTGAGAAATACTGTTTTTTTTTTTCTCAAAATATTTTGTTTTCCAAGAAAAGTAAAAGACAAATGACAAACAGTATTCTCATTCTAAGCCAAATTATTAACAAACAAGGTAAAAACTATTTACAATATACACAAAGGCCTGAAGCAAAACTGCAGATCACAGTTAAAATGCACACATTCTTTAGAATAAGTATCAGTTCAGAAAGAATTGTGGTCTATTTGTAAAGTCTCTAAGTGCTAAAACTTTTGTCCAAGGATTATTAACAAGTGTCTTTGGATAGATTCTAAGTTCTTTGGTCTTAGTTTCTTTGATTGCCAGGTCTTTCACTGAAGACAAGAAATCCTGAACAATGGGTGGGCAGCTAGTTTTCCATCTTCTAGTGATGCATTTTCTGGCGATAGCAAGTACTAACCATAGTAAATATGAATTATTCTTATTCAAAAAGTAACCTTCATTCACATTGAAAAGAACTAATGATTTAGACCATAAGAAGAAATCTGTGAATAATACTTTGAGAAAATCTTTTATGCTGTTCTAATAGCCCTTTAATCTTAAAAAAAAGTGTGCCCAATTGGCTTTGGTATGTTCTGTACATCTTCAGCAGGATGCATTGGAGCTGCTATTGATTTTAACTATCTTATCTGGTGTCAGAAATGTACTATGGAGATATTGCCAAGCGAAAATACTCCAGTAATGAGACCATGAAGTATGCTTGATGGATAATAGAATTTTTTGTTTTTCATCATGTGAAAAAAGTACAGCCTTTAAAATTTTATATTAGTCTTACAAGCAATTAACATGTTGTATAATTTTGAAATGTTATTTGTATTAAAGCTATTATGTTAAGTTTCACACGAGCGTTATCTTTGGTGTTTCTTGATAAGATGAGTTAAGTATTATGCATAAATCTTGAGAATAAGTTAAGATACCTTGTATCAACCAGTTTTGAGAAGTAAATCATGCTCCTTTATAAGAAACTGAGTCTAAAACTTTAGTGTCATTTATGCATTGGTACCAACATATAAAGTTCTTGAATTCCCAACTATCTAAAACACTGAGATGTATTTTATCAAGAAAATTCCTTGTAATTTTAAAGGGTGTTAACACTTCAAACCAGGTATTAATATCAGCATTAGAGTTGACAAATTTTCTGAAGAAAATAAAATAGTGATTTACTAAATTTCATTTTGTGGGTTTGGCACTGTTGTGTTGGGTAATATGACATAACAAGTAGCAGAATTATTAGAAGAAGAATTCAATGGAAGTTTGGCTAACTGGGCATTTTCATTAATTAGTAAGGTTAGATTTAATAGTTTCCAACTAGAGTGATAATTTGGATTAATCCAGTTTAAAATAACATTAAATATGGATGCATTAATATATCTTCCAATATCCGGGAATTTGATTCCTTCTTGCTCCCAAGATCTAATGTGAGGTAAAAAAGCTATTCTGTTTCTTTTGGGGAACCAGAGGAATTTCATTAGCAATCTGTTTATATCCTTAATGTATAGATATTTATAAGAACGTTTTAAGAACTAGAGCTATGTAGAATATTTTTGGTGTCATTTTTTTATTAATTGTAACCTGTCTTCAAAGGTGATTAAAATTTTATTCCATCTATTTGTATGCTTATTTATTAAATTTATAATATTTTAATAATTATATTAAATTGTGTTTTTTGTGGATTTACATTGTTATTCCTAGATAATTAAGAGAATCTGAGATTGCACCAATAATGTAATGTAATGATTATCCGATTGTACATATCCCCTTCTTATTTAAGAGCATATGTTCAGATTTAGATCTATTGAAATGTAAACCCAAGATTTTCTGGAAATGGTTCATCACAGAATCTAATTCTAATAGAACTGATTGTGAATTACTTAACGTGAGCACAATATCATCCACATAAAGGATTATCTTGGAATTATACTGATTAAATATTTATAGCAATGATCTTTGGATTGTCACGAATAAGGACAGCAAATATTTCAATGGGTAATGCAAATAAAACAGGGGATTAAGAGACATCCCTGCTTAGTGCCTTTGGTTATTTGAATAGGTTCAGAAGTGAAGGGGCCTAATTTAACATTGTTTGGTATACATTGTTTATTAGACAAATGAAAGAAGACAAAGTGAAAATGATGCAACACTTCAAACATATTCCCATTTGGAATCGGATGCCTTTTCTATGTCTAAACTAATCACTAGTGTTTCTTCACTTCCCTTTCTCAAATATTCAGTAAGTGTTAAAATCCTTTGGATGTTTTCATAAGTGTGTCTTTCATGTATGAAGCCTGATTGATCATCATTCATCGTTTGCATTAGTGAGACCTTTAATCTATCTGCAAAGATGGACATAAGGATTTTATAATCATTATTTAATAATAAGGGTCTGTAAGAACTACAAAGCTGTGGGTCTTTGTTGGCTTTTTTATGATAGGTGAGATCAAAGAGTATCTCCACAAAGGTGGTATAGTGCCATATGATTGAACTTCTAGAGTTTTGTGAAAGAGGGATAGTACAGATTACGGGAACAATATATATTTAAATGATTATACCATCCATCCCAGGGGCTTTATTGAGCTTAATTTTTTTTTTGATTTTTTTGTTTAATTTCCTCTAGTGAGCTTTGTCCTTCAAGAACTGTATCAAGATTGTCAGGGTGCCTTAACTGATTAAGTGAAGGAATATCTAAATTTATATATTCATTAATTGCATAATTGGAACTAAAGTGTTTGGAACAATAAAACTTGAAAGCATCTAAAATATCTCCTAAGTCAGAAACAGTTCTATTAGAACCTGCATGTAGTAGTTTAGTTATATTATTTGATTTAGAATGCATCTTGGCTCTCATTGACAGATTTTACATGTGTTTAGGTGATGATGCATAGGAGTTTAATTTTAGTCTTTCCAATGCCAAATTAGTGTTCTGGGATAGGAGATCTGAATGCTGCATATTAAGCTCCTCATTTTTTTTTTCATCTTATCAGGGGTAAGTTGGGAAGGATCAGGTTTAATGCTTAAGAGTTGAGGTTGAATATTTTGCAAATCTAAGTCCCATTTTTTTGTTTATATTTGAATCTTGTTATTTTACCATAAAGATAGGCTTTTAAATCATCCCATACCATGATCATGTTGGATTCTGGGGTGAGATTGGTCTTCAGAAAAAAAAATGTACCTCTGATGTGAACCAGGACTTAAATTCTTTAATTTGTGTTACACAGGCTGGGATTCTGGTTACGGGAATAAGTCTTCTATAGTTAACACAGAATTCTAGGCAGAGAGTGTTCTGATCTGAGATGGGGCATGGGAGAATTGCAAAGGATGATATATTTAGTCTTAGATAATAAGAGACTAAAATTCTGTCTTTCCTAGTTTGAGATTTAAATCTGTAGTCCGTATGGGAAAATTTCAAAGAGGTAGAATCTTTAATAGTAAATGTGTTAAGTAAAGAGTGTGTCTCAACTCATTTTTTAAAAAGTCTTTCAATAGATGTGAGCCTTAATGGACACTTCTTAGTAGTGTCAGTGTTGTGTATACAGTCACCACCTACAATTAGGTTACCCTTATATACATTTGTAAGGTGATCTAGATGTTTTCTAGCAGTTTTTACTCCCATTCCAGGGATCCAGTAAATATTGACTAGGGTCCACATTCTGTCAAATTTTAGGGTGAGTATGATTAAAAGTCCTTATGAATCTTCATATTTATATAGAGTTTGGGAAGAATGACACTATTCCTCTATAAGATCATTACCCCCCTTTTTTTTTTTTTTTTTTTTTTTTTAGTTTTATATGGGGCATGAGTAATATAGTTACTGGGGGTCCAGATTTCTTTTTCAGAAAGCTTAGAACATGTTTCTTGCAGGAAAACTACCTGGGATTTATTAATATTCAAATATTTTAGTAAGTGACCTCTTCCTTGGATTATTTAGTCCATTAATGTTTAAAGAAATTAAAGATACAGCCATTGATATTTGGGTAAGAAAGAGTAGAGTGAAATGCATGTGACTACTGTTATGATCCAAAAACCATTTCTCCTGGATATAAAAATGAACTTTTATCAGTTGATACCAATGTGATAAGAAACTGAAGTTTGAAATTTTGGAAGTGTATAATATAACATCAGGCCTATAAAGAAAAAAAAATGATAAGTAATGTATCTAACAAATTGATCATAAAAGTTGAAATTACTATACACAGGCATGGAATTTGAAGAATTCCTAGTCTGGTGGAAAGACAAAGTTCCATCAGACGACTCTCAAAAATTTCCTAACCATGCCAAGAAGCTCTAAAAATATCTTATAAAGGAGACAACTGTGTATATAAAATATTCTAAAAGATCTGTTTTTAGAATTAGACTCTAAAAATAAGAAATAAACAATCTTAAGCTTTTTTCATCAGCTATTTAGTTAAAAATAACAGTTCTATTAAAATTAAGTCTGGTATAAGTTGCTTCTTTTAAA
This sequence comes from Protopterus annectens, assembly GCF_019279795.1. Classification (NCBI taxonomy): domain Eukaryota; kingdom Metazoa; phylum Chordata; order Ceratodontiformes; family Protopteridae; genus Protopterus; species Protopterus annectens. The sequence continues at coordinate 759,495,855 of NC_056750.1, read as the reverse complement.
TAACTGAAATCTATATAAGTAGTGTGGATGTCTGTCTTAAGTGATTAGTAGAAAACTTATGTGCATGCTACAGCAAGAGCAAATAAGAGGCTAAAACATATTGGATCTGGTCATCACCAACATGGGGTCTCTATGTTCCACACCAGAGGTATATACCCCTCATTGGTAAGATCAGACCATAAACAAATCTCACTGGACATCTATATTCCGTCCCCACCCCTAACCAAGGAAACCACTGTGAAGAACTTCTCAAAAGCAAACTTCACACTTCTCAAAACCTAGGTGGAATCCTTCAAAGCCCTTGGGCCAGTGGAAAATACGGCCCAAAATGCAGAATCCTTTACAAAAGCATTCTATGGACACCTGCAGGAATGCATGGAGCATGCCATCCCATATAAAACCAAGACTCACTCCTCCAAAGGAAGGAGACCGGTCTGGTGGACCCCAGCCATAAATAAGCTATACAACAGAAGGAGAAAGCTACTACATGATGGAGCAAAATCCTAAAAAGGGAAGGCGTTTCTGATCAGTACTAGCAAGAAACTACAATAAAATCATCAAGCCAGCTTCAAAAGAAAAATTGCACAAGACAGTAAAGACAGTAAAGATAATCACAAGGCCTTCTTTGTCAGAAACCCGGGAGGCAACTCCCAGATGTGCTCTAAGTTGGTGCAAAATGACAAAAAATACACTGAACCCACAGACATTGCCAACATCCTGGCAGAAAGGTTCAGTGCAAACTCCCCCCCCCCCCCAAAAGAGCAAATGTCTATCCCAACAGAGTGTAGCCTTCCTGAGATCACAGATGCACAGGTGAGAGCTGCCCTCTCCAAAGCAAAAAACAGCATCAATGGGACCAGACAGTGTCCCGGGCTGTGTCTTACACGAGCTCCAAGAACTAAACCCTCATATAAAGTCACTGTTCAATCTTGGCCTTACTACATGATATGTACCCAAGGAATGGCGTACAGCAAGTGTTCCCACTCCACAAAGGTGGTGCCACAACAGACCCCGGAAACTATCACCCTATAAGCCTGACTGGCCTGGTCTGCAAAGCTATGGAGCATATCATCATGGAAATCCTAAACAAAGGCATTGGGAACCTCCAGACAATGGATCCTACCCAATTCGGCTTTAAGGGCAGATATCTTGCCTCTTGAACCTGGTCAACTTCTTTGAAATAGAATGAAGGGAAGGTAGTTCACACAGCCTACCTGGACCTCGCAAAAGCCTTCAACACAATGCCCCACTCGGGCATCATACATGAGTTCACCAGCTTAAATATCAATCCCTATGTCACAAGATTGGTTGCAAACTGGTTCAGGGGATAGAACCCACATGGTCAGAATAGCAGGTGCCATGTCACAAGTAAACCTGTTACAAGTGGCATCCCACAAGGCTCAGTCCTGGGACCTCTCTTGTTAGGTATATATTTCTCTGAGGTTCAGGCTAACCTGGGTGAACTATGGCTGACCAAGTTAGCAGATGACTGCAAACTGGGTGCCGTAATCGACTTTCCTGGTGACACAAGCATCCTCCAAAAGGGTCTCACAGAGATGGATAACTGGTGCCAGAGCCATGGCCTAAAGCTAAATGCCAAAAAATGCAGTCACCCCCTTTGGGAAAAAAAGTGCCCACAAATTACCACATAGGTGGTAATCCATTAAGTACAGAAGAAGTAATTGGGGACTTGGGGACCCAGGTACATAGCAATCTCTCCTTTGACATTCATGTTACCAAAGTGGTTAGAAAGACCTTAGATACAGCCCACCTTATCACGAAAGGGTTCACATCTAGATCGAGAGGTCATTGTGCCCCTCTACTCATCACTTAGGCCCATAATTGAGTACAATGCCCCATTTGGGATGTACCTAACAGACAGCTGCAGCAACTGGCAAGACCCCAAACGTATCTCACCAAGAGGATCAAGGGGCTCAAACAGATGCCCTATGCAGTTCGGCTAAAGAAACTCCAGCTCTACTCAGTTCTGTACCGCCTACTCAGTGGCAATCTGTGTCTGACGTGTAAAGTCATGTCCAACCCAGAATTAATGGACATGCTTCACCACAGGAAATCCAAATCCCTTAGAGCTACACACTCCAGGGACTTGAACCTCAGCACAGAAATAAATACGACATGCTGGAGGGACAGATTCATATCCCAGAGGCTCCCCTCACTCTGGAACAAAATCCCAATCCATGTTACGCAGAGCCCCTCACTGACCCTCTTCAACAGAAATCTTGACGAGTGGATGGGAGATCATAAGTTTACCCCTGGGATCTCTTCTGTGTCCCTGCTTGACCTTGACAGAGGTACAGTAAACTAACCTTAAAAAGCTACCTTCTGTGACCTACTATACACAGGCAGTCAACTAATCTACAAGGGTGGCAAAAACCAAACACACTCTGGATAGGCTTATAAATGCCCTAGGGCAGATAGCCTAGTATCAACCTATGAAGGTGTGATACTATAACATTAAAGTTAAGTGGTACAAGACAATTATGAAAGTTTTTATGAAAGATGTTTCTCATTTCTATTAGTTTCCAGTAGAATGATTCAAGTATGCTTAGGATACAAGAGCTAGTGATAATATAATGTTAAAAAGTTGTGAATAGTAAGCAAATAAGGAAATCCAACATTACTCTCCACTTGGTTGTACAGTAATTGACATGTAAAAAACAATTTTATATAAGCTGTAATTATTTATCTTCAGAATATAGCTAAAAGGTGAATAAGTAGAAAGTGAAGCCCTGCTACTAATAACAATGACAAAGGCTGCTTTAACATTAATGAACAGGGATCATAGAAATATAGTAGAGATGAAAAACAGTTAAAAACATCAGGTTAGAATTTCCTCAGAAGTGTAAACAATCGCTTCAAATGAAAGTAAATATTCATTAACCTCTATATGCTTTTAATATGCTATTAATTAATCTCTGTCCTATATGAGACCCAGAGACTCCCCAGACTCTGGAATAGATTGCCCATACATGTCAAGCAGAGTGCCTCTTTGGACCTCTTCAAGAGGAACCTTGACGATTGGATGGGAGAAAGGAAATTCACCCCAGGGATCACGTCAGTCGCCCTGCTAGACAAGGGTCCAGGAAAGTAAATAATGTGGGAAGAAATAGCCAGGGAATTGTTAGGGCTAGGCTTGTATAGGCCCTAGGGCTGATAGCCTAGTACCAACCTATGAGACATGTCAGCCAGAGCTGTTGGCTGGAATATAATATTAAGTATGATATATAAATAATGTTAGACTACCAAACACTGGAAACACTGCCGATTTCAGCAGACTAGCATTACAGTACGTCTCATTTCAATAAGATTAATAAAAGCTAATAAATATAAACATCTTGCGTCATCTAAGACTGTGAAAGTACATAAAGTATTAAGTGCTCCTAGCTGTAGATGTGTTTTCTCTAAATAAGCTAAAAATCCCTACGGTTACAAAGCTATAACAGTATTCATCAAGGCAAGATGTTTTAGGTTACTGCAGTTACACTTTTAACACAATTCTGATAGAAAAATGTGTAGCAGCTGCAGTCATCAGTAAGTGAAAAGTATAATTATGATTTAAAGAACAAAATATGTATAAATGTGAAAAATTTGAGATAACCTTCCCTGACTAGCTAATACATATATTCCACTTTCATGGTTAATACAGTCTAAAAAAACATTGCTGACTTTCTGAATAATGGTATTAATCCTTTCAACCACTAGAGGCATACCATAGTTAACTGTCTATGCAGATATAAATGTGCTGCAACAACATGAATATTATCACTACTTACATTTCTGTAAAATCAAATCTGTAATAGTTCACTGCAATGTTAGAATATGTAGAGTAGTAGTCCAAAGATTAAGCTCCACCCTTTTTAAGTGAACATCTGTAATATTGTCAGCAGATTCCACAGAGTTTTAACAAGTACAACATACTAAAAAAAAAGTGAAGGGTAGTACAACAGTAAAGATTTCCCCTTAACTTCCTGTGTGACTGTGTAAAGGGCTGTTCTAATACTCGGCACATTACAGGGATGACTATTCAGTTAAAATGGCTTGAGGCCTGCATTATTGGTGAGTAAAGCTTCACTCTTGTTGAAAAAATTTTGTAATGAGCAATTTGAAGTAAAAACAAAAACTTTTGAGTAAATCTTAAAAAAAAAAATGCTCTAAGAAGGAAGTTGCGATTGGATAAAGTTATTTACAAGTGAAAAAAATTACCCTTGAATGTAAAACACTGTTACTAGTTACAGAAAGCATATTTTAAAGAAAACAGGAGTATTAATAAAGTTTTAAGCCTAAAACTAAACAAGTACAATATTTAAGTATAAAAAATGCTGTATAAAGAAGCAGCACATTTTAAATGTTAGTTATTCACGCTGAAAGTACAGATGGCTACTGACATGTAGTGGAGATTAGTGGGTAAACCCAATGCTAACAAGACTTTAAAGTAACACTGAAAGTAAGAGAAAAGTCATTTACCTGTTATACTTTGAATGGTTGATTTAGTGAAGTGGTTTGGAATTTATTATGTATATATATTTTAGCAGTGGAAGTTGCTGAAACATTCATTAATTATAAACTGTGTGAAAATTAAACTGAGAAGAAATATTGCATGCATAACATATGCATTATTTGGCAGTAAATGACTTGAGAGATATTTTAGCATTTGGAAGTGTGGTGTCAGATTTCTGTTTCTTCTTATTTATCTTGGTCCAGTTATTCTTTTCCGATAACCTTTTTAAGCTTTGTGAATTCCAATCCATATTCTCAGGAACAGAGATAATGTCATCGTTTTTAATAAAGAACGAGAGTTCATAGGTTAGTACTAAGCTAACTGCCCTTGCGAGCCATTTTAAGCTTAGCCAAGATTCAAACCCTGCACCTTGTGTTTGTAAGGCAAACACCTTAACCATTAGGCCACCCTCCGAACAATCCAAATTATTAAAGGCTCTCACCTCATTAGAGAGGTGTACTTTAACCCGAGCTGGATAGATAACTTGTGCTTTTATATTGTTTTGTTTGAGTAGTTTGACAATGGGCCAGCATTTATTTCTCATGTCCAAAACTCTCATAGTGTAGTCATTATCAAGTCTTATTTGACTGTTTAAACTTTAATGGCACTTTCCTCCATGCGGTTCTAAGGACAAATTCTTTGTCAATATATGAAAATTTTTACCACAATTGATCAAGGAGGTGATGATGCTGATGTGGTGACTGGTTTCCCAATGGCTCAGTGAGCCTTTTCTATACCATACAAAAGTCCTTCCTGTAGGTCTAAAAATGCAGGGATCCATTTGCTAAGAAATGAAACCATGTCATCTTCCTCAATTTTCTCAGGAAGACCAAAAATTCTGACATTACACCTTCTTTCCCTATTTTCCAAGTCATCCAGTTTATTTTGTAGCCAAATATTTTGTTTTAAAAGAAAGTCAGTTTGGAGTTCCTCTTCCTTTAATCTGCCATCAATGTCAGATAATGCATTTTCAGTATCAGAGATTTTAGTTTGGTACTGCTGCAGTAATTCCTTCAAGACTTCCATTTGAAACTGTTCTCCTTTAGGTTTTCTAAGTTTAGTTGGAAGGCATCCATTTTTAAAGAGTTCCTGCAAGGTGGATGTAATCAGCTGCATTTCCTTTCTCAAGGTAGTGTCAGAGTGAGATTGTTTGGATGTGCTCATTTCTGTGATGAAAAGTCTCCAGCAGATTTGACAGGAACATTTTAAAAATAGTCCAAAACTGAGACAAGTGTAGAGGAAGTTAAGATTAGATTTTTAGTAAAAAAACAACTCCGGAATCTAAGTATTTCCTGTCTGAACATCTGATTTTGAAGAGCTCTGAAAAGGTGCTGTTAACAGTCAGCCATCTTGGCTCTGCATCTGAGAAATACTGGTTTTGAAATAATTTTATACTGTTATATGCAGTTTATAAACTTTAATCTGGTCATAAGCTATTTTATAATGCTTAAATTTGAATAATTCTTAACACGTATTTTATAATATTCTTATTTTAAGACACATAACTAACCATTCTTTTTAGTGCATATAGGGGTACTAAAGTTTATTTCTAGTCTTATTTTATAATACCTTATATTTGGAAAAATACAAACAAGTCAACAATAATGTGACTTTTGTAATAGAAATATGAGAGAAGTCCTTGACAGCTACTGGTACTAAAAATCTACCTTTAAGGAGCACATTATAGAGTCCGAAGTTAACACATATGGTAGGAGGTGTTATATAATCTATGAGAGCAAAATATATGAACACGTGATACTATTTTTAAATCTATATTCACCTCATCAACATGAACTTATTGTGGCTATGCATCAATTAATAAATACATCCACAAAGTATTATATAATTGAAGGAGCCTGGAATTCAAACGCTGATCTTCTTAAAGCTAGAGCTACAAATACTAAATCGTATAACCTAAATGCATCTTTAGTTATTTTGGACCTGATTCATGATCCTGACCAAATAAACCCATATTTAGCTACTAAAAATACTCTTCAAAATCTAGCAATGCATATTACTCTCACTGTCATAAAATGTGGTCTAGGCTAGATTTTTTGTTATATCCAGTAAATTTATGGACATAATAAACTTAAACAAACCTCAATCCTTCTCTGATCACTCCAAAATTATCTTAGAACTAGATGTTATAACAGAATTAAAGCACATTTAAACCATACAATTGACTTGATTATTTCCTAACCTTGTGAAATTACTTTTTACTCCAAGTGGAAAATAGTGAGATACCCTTTGATATACAATGGGCAGCATTGAAATCCCAAGTAATGGAACTGCTTATCAGTAAAGTAACTTATTAGAAAAGACAATATAAGCAGAAAGAGACTGAACCCAAGTGCAGACTGATAGAAATGGAAACAAACCAATTTACTCATCAAGATCAAAGTATTTATGACCAAGTCATGAAAACAAAAAAATAATTTCATGTATTTGATATTTCTTAAATATCTTGGTACAATGACAAGTATTCTGTATTAATTAAAATATTAAAAGATATTATAAAAAATTAAAATATTAAGTAAAATATTCTGAGTGCAAATCCTTTAGCTAGATTGCTATAAATTAATAATCTGCCTAGTATAACCTCTATACATTATGAATGTAAGACTTTTAATAAAATAAACTAAAATATACTACTCTTTGTTAATATATACGCTGAAATGTATTCCAAATATAATATAAATTTAAACTGAATATCAATTTGTATTTAAATTAACTTCAGTTTCAAAACTAAATTCTGTGCAAAATAAACAACTGAGTGCATTCAGTGTTAAACTGTTAATACCTTACAAACCAACTGGCTCTGATGGATTAAGTGAGGAATTCTATAAATGCTTAATATCTAATTTAGCCAAAATCCTACTAAAATTGTTTAATAATTTTCAAATATCTGGAATTTCAGATCTCTGTTTAAATGGTTCTAAAACTAGTTTTATCCTTAAGCACAACAAGGATCCTACTGACTCTATAAATTATAGACTGATATATATATATATATATATATATATATATATATATATATATATATATATATATATATATATAATGAATAATGACCCCAAAAATATATGCCACCCTGATGGATTTGAAAAAAATTCTTCCATCAATAATTTTCCTTACAAATCTGTTTTTATTAAATGCACACAGACCAATGATCATACACTTCCTATCTGATCACTACAAATTCTTTATACAAAGCTAAATCATAAATATTTTGCAATAGGTGTAGATGACTCTAAACCATTTGATCCTCTTAAAGATGGAACTACAAATATTAAATCATATGAAGATTAATTTTACATGCAATGTAATGGGACTGTAGGATATTCCTGAGGATTTTATAAAAGCTACTGAGGTGTTTTATTTAAATGTTTGCACAAAAGTCTAAATTAATATAACTCTCTCTAAGTCATTATCCATTACCAGTGGATCCACTCAAGGCTGTCACCTCTCTCTTTACCTATCCATTATAGATATCAAACCATTATTTACATCTGTCATACAAAAATCTTACTGCTAATCTCCAAAATTTAATATGGATATCCCTTTAACATTTGCTGATCATGTTAACCTATACTTTTCAACCTTGAAATCAGATATTCCTAAAAGTTTAAAACAAATAAGTTATGTATTCAAACCTTTCAAATAATGAAATAAATCCTTATCAATCCATAAGCATACCTTTATGCAGTAGATATTTTTCAGTAGTAGGATTACTATGTAATGATAGTAAAAAAATCTGTTATTAAATATTTAGGGATTCTTTTTAATCAGAATTATACCTTTAATCTTTAAATATAAAGAAAACCTGGTTAAATATTAAACATATTATAAAATAGGGAAAAGTGAACATATGTTTCTTATCAAAAATTGCAGTACTTAAAATAAATATATTACCTAGGATCCTTTTTCCATTTTAGGTAATCTTTCTGTACTATATAAAATAAATGTTTTAATGAAATTAACTCAGTACTGGTGAAATTTATGTGGTCACAAGTCTGTCATAATGAAATATAGTTAATGATTCCTGTCTCCAAATCAAGGGGAGCTAGGTCTACCAGATTTTAATTATCTATTCATAAATACCGGTATAATCCTAAATATAGTAATTAGCCTTTAAATAGAAACTGCTAGCACCCGCACTGGGTTACAGTTTTGTAAAATCAAGTTGTCCTACAATTACAACTCATCAGCTCTTGTATTTTAAAATAAAGTACTTAAAAATTAAAGTAACAAAAAGAGTTCTAATAATTTACTTATTGAAAACATAAATTAACATTCTAAATTTAAACTATTCTTACAAAATTTCACTAACTATTAATCTTAATTTTAAAACAAATCAAATTGTAGACCTTAAGAACTTTCCAATAAATAAAAATAATGCAGACTGTTACTTCATTAACAGTAAGTTCAACAGAACTGATAAGGTAAGAAATGAAGCTGTCTAATGATTTTCTCTTCATTCTAAATCAAATGATGTACTTATTAAAAGAAAATGAATCTTGGACATCCAAACATTGAATAATATGAAAAATGTAATAACTTCTGAGAATATCTAATAAACGATAAATATATTTCAAATTCCTACAAATATATATTGCGTATTAGATATTCAGACACCTTTGTATATTCATCTTATTGGAAAAATAACCACCCCCTCAGGAAATGAAATTTGAAAGTTATTCAGTTTAATATAAATTATATTCCCCTTAAGTTATTCTGTACTGAGTTTATGATTTTAAATGATGACTATATGTCCCCAACTAAACTAGCACCTGTCTTTGCCACATTTTCATTATATTGTAATTCCTGTAACTATCAGAAAGCAGATATAACTTATGTCTTGTGGAAATGTATCTACACTACCAAATTGTGGGAGCCCTTAATAATAAGGTTACAAAAGTAGAATATAATGAAGAAAACATTTCCAACATTTTTTGTTACTACATACCCACCAATAAAACTTTCACACAAAAAATATGTATGCACTAACACAAATGTTTGTTGATTAAACTTTATATTACACAAAACTGGCTTGATGATGAAAATATGTCTTGAAATGGCTTTAAAGATATCATCAAGGTCTTTAAAATATTGTTTGAGGAAAAACATATCTGTTTTTTCATGGAGTGTTGGCCAGGGATGTCTAATATTATTATGTAACTCTGGATAAGATTCCACTGCATAACCAAATTTTATTAACCCTCTTATGGTTCATTGTCTTATACAAACCTTCATTTTGCCTCCTCTTTCCACTTTCATATAGCCTTACACCCCCAAATGAACTCTTCACATCTCACAACAGAACCTACTGCAAGTTTATATGCCCAATAAAAATACTGGCAAACTACTCTACTGCTGTACCATAGCAAAGGCCTGGAACAAATTATTACCAAATATCAGATCTATCCCTAACACCTTTAAAATAGCTCTCAAAGACAGCTTCCATAATTCTTGGTCTTGCTCTAGCAATGACCCTGCATGACTTGTATATACTAAGTTTGTAGTCCTTTCAGCTTCCCATGGACTTCTTACTCTGGGATCATTTTCCATTCACTTTCTACTAGGCTTTTCCTTCTGTACATGTTTTTATACTTACAACTTTTCTGTCATTTGTTACTGTTTGTGCTCCATTATCTTGTATATTATACATTTTTATGCTGTTTTCCTCTTTTGGAACTGGTTTTAATTTTTGATATATTGTACCATGTATGTTCAAAGTTCATATAACCTTCATTCATTTGTAACCATTTTAAATTAATTTTAGTTATGTTATCTTGCTTGATATGTAATAATTGTCTTTATTATTTACTGTTTTTTGTTTCACGTATTCTTGGAGATTTTCTCCTCAGGCCTCTGCTGAAAAGGGGCCTTTTTGACAGTCTGACAAACATGGTTAACAAATGTCAATAAATTAATAAATAGTACGCATTGTATAAAATCCTTTTTATTTACCAATTACCAACTTGCACTCATTTCTTTATTCTCCCATTTACAGTATAAACGTCCTCCATACATTCTCCACTGGAATCCTCATACCCATTTCTTTTGCCCAGTGGGAAGACTGTTATTAGTTAAGAGGTCTGTAATCTGCCTGAATTGTTACAGGAAATGTGGCTAATATATTAAGCGGCACCATATAGAATCCTTAAAATGCTATTGTGACAAATGATCCTTTTCATAGTTTGCTATGGGAATAGTTTGTTGCATTTTCTTAGTAGATAAGCCTACAGTATGAATCTAAGCATCTTGAAGACTAGTTTTGCTAGTAGTGCATTAATTGCAGTTGTACACTGAATCACTTGGCTTTTATCTTGATGTTGAGTGTTTATTAATGACTTGTGGAGTCGTTAAGCTTAATTTGACTGAGTACAGCAAATACAGAATCCACACCAAAAAAAAAAAAGACAAAAAGATATGTCACAAAGCAGCTTCTTTAATTTTCCAAGACCGCTCATTCAGTAAGCATTGCGTCTAATGCTAGACTTCCTCAGACTGCATGAGACTAAAACAAAACACTTTTTTATACAACAAAAATCAATTGAATAATTAAATAATTCAATTAATCCAAATAACACAATTTAAAGGCATCTTTGTAATCTCAGATACATACATAAATAATAAAAATGTATGGTTAGTAATATACATATAAATCAATATTTAATATTTTAACCTTTTTGTTTTTAGGTATATTTTAACATTTTCTTTATCACTGAGGCCAGGGGGAATACTTGCATTCATTTTAACTATCCAGCATTATTCCTTCCATTCTAGTTGTTCTTCAGTTTCAAGTCTAGTATCAAAATCCAGTACCTTGTCCAGCACTAGAAATCTAGGCACCCCTTTGCATTTAGTAATACTATAATGGTGACCCCATGTTTTAGTGGTAGCCCCCTTTTTTATAGCATAAAATGTTAATTTATTCTCCTGTAGAACTCCCTAGTAGTTCTACCAATATAATATGAAGTACATTCTGAACAAAGAGATAAACTATAAATTTACATCTACAAACATTGGTGCTCAAAACTTTAACTCTAGTGTTACTAACATAAATTTCTACTAGACCCTTGAATAGAAACTTACAATAACTACAGTTCAGAACACTTCTGAACCATTTCTTTTTGTTTACCAAAATATTTAATTTTATCCTGAAAAATATTTTTAAAGTTCTTTCCTCTTTTGTTTATAAATGTGGGAGCATGACCTACCACTTTTCTAACATCAGGGAAACTACTTAAGATTTTCCACTTGTCCCTTAAATTCTTAATTTGCTTACTATTAAAGGAATAGGGGACAACCATCCCAGTCTCATAGCGATTGTTTTTTTTTTCTTGTTGGTAATGCCTAGTAGTGTTTGGTTTATTCATTTTACCCCTATTCTGCTTAAATTCATTAAATGTTTCTTTAACACTATCATCAGGATAGCCCCTAACCATAAATTTGTCAGATGGGGCTGTGCCTTCAAGAATAAATCAACACAGTCTGTTAAATCACTAATCCTTTTCAATTGGTCCTTAACAATATTGTATTTCATATTCATTGCATGCATACTGCCATACTCTTAAGTACTGTTTTGGATTTTCTTTTTATAAATTTTAGTAAATTCTTATATACCTCAATATTTAAAAAATGAATGCCCTTCAAATTGTAAAGAAGTAAAATTCAAATATTGACAAGCATTATTAACATTTAAAAAAACATAGCAACCCCTCTTGGTGACCTCTCCAAATAAAAAAGAGGTTATTGATAAAACTGCCATAATATAAAACATGACAATAATATTCATTTTTCATAATATGTTCTCTTTTTCAAGCTGTCATAAATTGGTGCAACTAGGGGCCATAGTGGCCCCCTCACAGCAATGCCATTTGTTTGTTGAGAAAAAGACGCACTGAATTCAAAAAAATTATATGACAATACGACATCAAAAATTTCTAAAATCAGCATCATAAAACTCGGAAGTTAATAACTACATTCTAACATACTCAGCACCAATAATATTTGGTATTACAGTAAACAAGGACTTGATTTCCATAGTTACCAAATAATCCGATTCAAATATCTCAAGTTCCTTAATAATTTTCGTTAAGGCAGAAGTGTCACGTATATAGGTGTTACTAGTTTCTACTACCGTTTGTAACTTTTTATCAATATATACAGCAATAGCCTCTGACTTACTGCCACCACTGGCAACAACAGGCCTCAGTGGTGGGCAATCCAAGGCTTTGTGTACTTTTGGCAGGTCAAAAATCTTACTGATTTTGGGATTGTTCTTGGATAAGAAGCTAGCCTCTTTAGTTTCAATGTGACTTAGTGTTCTATCTTAAAGCTACGCCTGTACATTACCAGCCTATCTTCTGATAAAGGCAATACTATTGTAGAGGCAAAAGATTGAATGCTCTACTTTCAAATTGTTTAATTACAATTAGTTGTGATGCTAAGTGGAAAGTGAGGTTCCCTTACACTTGCAAGGTTAAATTTACACATTTACCTACAAAGTGCACTATACTGTGCTAACATACTATAAATTCTCTTAGATATAAGTGCTGTGTTTAATCTATAACATGCTTTTGCACTGATCCTAAGACTTGCAGTTTATTGCAAATATCCTGCTTACATTTTTTCTAACCATATAACTTACCTGCACCATCCTTTCCTAACTGTACCTGGCATCCTCAAACTATTCCATCACTCCTGTCCTTCTACCCCAGTCTGCCCTTATCTCCACGCTTCTTGAACATCTCCTATCTCTGTCCTTACAGTTATCTTCCTCAACAAGTTTGACCAGCAGTATACATACTTTTATTCTCTTTTTTCTTACAGTTACCACAAACAAAGACCTTGCACTATCTCACCTCCATCCCTCATAAGACCTGGTCTGGAATACTGCTGCTTTATGGTTGAAAATTATTCTTGTGGCGTGCCTATTAGCTACTGAAGTTTATTGTATGTTCACTTTAAAAAAATATAATATCTTGAACTTGTCTGATTTCCCAAATAAATGTTTGAAGTACAGGTTGTAGTGAGCACACTACTCTGTGGCCCACTCACCCCCAGTTCATAATGCCAATATACTGCTTCCTTTGTCTTAAAACAATCTGCAGCTTATTATTTCAGTTTCCTATCTAATGCCACCACTTCTATACACATGATTACATATTTCACTTTTTTAGCTGATCCCTTTAGTAAGCATTTAACATTTCTCTCTTAAATCAGCCCTTCATATATCAGTCATATTTACCTATTCTCACACTTTGTAGGTGGACTCATAGATTTGTGATATTGTTTTGTTTCTGTTTAGTTTCCTGCTTCTCATAGCTCAGCCCACTCAGTTTGCCCTCTCTGCATTCAGGCTCATTCCGCTCCCCTACTCTACTCCCATTCTGACCCACCACCCACATCAATAACCCCCACATCAATTACATTTATAGCTAATCTTTTTACCCCACCCCCTGTACTCCCACTACCTACACCCTCAGCCAATCATATCCTGTCTCTCCTACCCTAACCCCTCCCACCTCGTTAAACACTACCTGTTCATAGTAATTTGTGAGGCTGAAGAGGTTAGAATAGATAGTATAACTAGGAAAGGAGGTAGTAAGCAAAGTGAGGAAAGCAAAGGATTGTGGGGGTGAGAGGGAAAGGTTTCAAGTGGGATAGTTGCAGTGACAGGACCAGGAGCTTAATAGGTAATTTCTGAGAGTTTTTTGAATTTTTGTGCCTGGGTAATATTTCTGAGGATCATAGGGAGATTATTCCATGAGAGGATGAGGAAGTAACTACAGAGGTTTTATCCAATTGTTTTTTTTAGTTTGTACATCTATAATAGACTTTGGTTAGAGCTTCTGAGGGACTGCGGGTAGTTGTAGAGGTGAGGCAAGAGAGGATATACTAGGGCAGGTGGAGGGCTTTTTCAGGATAGAGTGGATGATGAGAAGTTGAGTAAACTGAGTTGGTTAAGAAACTCTAGCCAGTTTAGAGACTGGAGAGCATGACAGTGGTGTGATTTTGTAGGCAGATTAGCTGCAAATCTAGCAAATTTGTTGTATGGGGTTTTGAGTTTGGAAAGTAGAGAGAACTGTAGGTTAGCTAGTAAGTTATCTGAGAGCTGTAAAAAAGGTTTGGGAGAAGGTAAGCTTGGGTAAGTAAGAGTCTAGAGTAAGGAACCTTTTGTTTCTGTAAAGAAGGCTGAGCTTTTGGTGAGGTTTCTTGATGCAGTGGTGTGCATGAAGGTGACATTTAAGCTGGTTGTCGATTACTCCAAGGAGCTTAATGTTGGATTCAGCTGAGATAGTAGTGCTGTTAAAGGAAGTGATGGTGAAAGATGATGATAGATGGTAGAGAGATGTGGGTAGGAAAAGGAGAAGTTGTGTCTTTTAGGATTTAGTACGAGTTGCTTGTTAGAAAGCCAAGTTTCAGTGAAATTCAAGGAAGTTTGAGTCAGGATAAGTAGGTCAGAGGGGTTGTCAGCAATGGAAATGATAGTCATCTGCATACTGTATGAAGGGTGACTGAAGACAGGATGTGTTAAGGTGGTTAGTAAAGATGTTAAAAATAGTCTTGTGGTATGCCCATTTTTATGGGGAGAAAGAGCAGAGAGCCATTTGACTGATTGCGGTCTGTGAGGTAGCTGGTAAACCAGAAAATTGTTGCTGGGGAGAGGTTAGATGATGAAGTTTGGAGAGGAGGATGGTGTGAGAGATAGTCAAAGGCTTTGGAGAGATCTACGAAGAGGCAGGACACTAGTTTATTATTGGGAGATGGAGTTAGCAAAGGAAATGAGAGCAGTAGTGGTGCTGTGGTGGGGGTGGAAGTCCTGCTTGACAGGGGTGAAGAGGTTTTCCTGAATGAGGTATGCTAGGATTTGTTTATGGACACAGTGTTCAAGAATTTTGCAGAGCAGAGAGAGTATGGCAGTGAGTCAATAGTGAGGGAGCTCTACAGAGTTTCCAGCTTTGTGGTTGGGAATGGTGTGGAATTTCTTCCAAAGAGTAGGGAATGTAGATTCACTGATTGAGCAGTTGATGAGGACGGAGAAAGGGTATGTTATGACTTTAGCAGCAGACTTTAGAAAGAGTGGAGGTAAGTTGTCCGCTGATGGGATTTAGTGAGAATAAGCAGTTTTGTACTATGGGGTTGTAGGAGGTTGGTTTGATTGGAAGTTGATATAAGTTGCTGATGGTACAGATAGTCTGAATTGAATGTGAGAGCAGTTTCTAGGGGGTGAATTATTAGGGCAGGGTTTAGGTGTAGATGGATTTCCTGTGTAGAGGATTTGGTTGACTGCATTCCAGAAGTTTGGGGGATTTCTGGGTTTGGTAGTTTGGGATGTGAGGTAGAAGTTCTTTTTGTTATCAATGTTCATGCGTTTTCATGTGTTTTTATCCAATTTCCATAGTACCCTTTTTTTTTTTTGGAAGTGTGTGCGGAATTGTCTTTGTCCAGAGATTCCATGCAGGACCTCTGTTTGTTTGGAATTAGAGACTGGGTTGACTTGCTGAGCTAGGGAGAACAGCATGATTTAAATGACAGTTGTAGGAGGGGCCAGGGAGTTTAAAGTGTTTTGGAAGATGGTGATGAATTGAACAGCTTCATGAAGAGAGAGTGAAGAGAGGAAGGACCAATTGATTTCAGAGAGACCATTACTGAAGGTAGAGACTGTTACTGAAGGTAGAGACCGTTACTGAAGGTAGAGACTGTTACTGAAGGTAGAGACTGTTACTGAAGGTAGAGACTGTTACTGAAGGTAGAGACTGTTACTGAAGGTAGAGACTGTTACTGAAGGTATCCGGGTTGAAGTTGACTAGCTTACAGCATTCCTTCAATTTATGAGATGGTGAGGTGGGAGGAGAATCTTTGGATGTATGTTTGGGAGTGATCACTAATAGTCTGACAGGTATTTTGGGTGGTGGTAGAGGTTAGGATGGGAGACAAAAATCCACTCAAGGATATAGGTGGTATTAGCGGGTTTGTGGAGAAGTGGGAGAAGAGATAAGATGGGTGTAGTCATAGAGGTGTATGCTGGTAGTGGTGGAGTTAGAGGTAAGGGCTAGCCAATTGATGTTGACATCACCTAGTAAGATAGCTTTATTTGGTATATTGTCAGACATCCATTGATGAATTTGTTGCAGTAAAGGTATGTTATTTCAACATTGTATGTAGATGGCAACTATAGCTCTCCACACCCCTTCAATTCCTAGCTTCTTGTAATCTGTCACTGGTATCCTCCATTCTACTACCTTTTTATCTGAACCAGACCCACACTGTATCTTGACATCCTAAATGCTATGAATTTTCTTAATAGACCACCAATAACAGATCTTGTACATTGTTTACCACTTTGTTGTTACCTTCTGCCTCAGTACTTGCTACTTAGTAGAAATGCCTTGAGTTCTACTTTACTTGTACTGTATCTGCTTAACACTCGGTTGTATAAACTTTTACTTTGATTTTTGTATTTTGCTTCTCTTTTTAATTGCATATATTTTTAATTTAATTCTAAAACTGAATTGTTGACTATTGAAATTTATTTCACCTTGGTGAATTCATCTACTTGCATAATTTGTTCTGTGGAACTTTTCTCCCTGCGCCTCCGCTGAAAAAGAGCACAAGGTAAGTCTGACTATCCCGGTCAACAAATGTCAAATAAAAAAAAAAATCAAATGTAGGTTTTGCCATTATTTATGATGTATTTTGGCACATTTGCACATATATAAAGTAGTCGGTTATCGTTTGGCATATATGTAAACAGTTTGTTTCTTCTTATACTTGTATTCTTTTTCTTTATAAGTTTATTAACAGACAAAGTTTTTTTAAAAAAAAAAAAACATATATTGAATAGGATATAGCAGGAAGAAAAATGTCATGGTGTTGAATGTATTATGGAAGCATACAGGAAAATCTGTATAGAAGAGAAAATTGGTAAAAGAAAACGAAGTCTATTTTTTTTATTTTTTTTATTTTATTTACTATTTTTTCTACATTCCAGACTATTGCCAAAATAAAAATGATTTGGACTGGCCTCACTGAAGCACAGTCTACAATCGTATATGTAATTGCATGCAAATAAGTGCAATTTAAATATGAATATGGCTAACTGCAATAATTACATTTCTGTGAATTGTATGCTTCTTTCACTGGTATCATGATCACACCCTATGTGCCACACCCAGCACGTCTGGCATTTATATACTAAACTGAGACTTCAGGGCTTTATCCTTGTTACTAATCTGCAGAGGAGAAGAGGAACATGGAAGTTTTTAGTTCATTACTATTGTCCTTTGTGACTGTGTCTGAACATTGTATATGGGGGGGGGGGGGTTATGGTAAGGTAATGTATGGATAGCCCATTAACTTTTTTCAAGGCAGCCTGTACTTACTAATGGGTGTAGGCAGCAACTGTAGAACTGAAACTGTAAATACAATTTTAATGTACATACATATCTGATTCAAAATTAAAAATGCCACAGTGTTTTAATTTCTGTAGGTGAAGCGAATATCTTCTGTATTTTTGTGATTTATAAAAGCTGTACGACTTTTTTCTCCTTGTAGAATGAAAAAGTGCTAATATATTACTTTATAGATGTATTTTTAATCTTCTCCGTATCTGTAATAACTGTGGTGCTTTTCTACCCAGGGCCTCCATTGAAAATGGGATCAATCCCAGTTGGACTATCACAGTAAAGGTAGAGAAATAATGCCATAAGTGTTTTTGCAGAATCAAAGGCTTTCAATAGTATTCCACCTTATAACCATAGCTCTGTGACAGCATATTAAAGAATATTACTGTTTTACTATAATTATTGTAATACATTCTCTGTTAAGACCAAGAGTAAATTATAATTTTTTTTACTTGTATATGTGTAAGATCAAAATGTTGATTTTCTATATTTTTCTTACTCAGTTGATGACTGCCAAATCTAAGTTACTGTGTCTTCTGGTCTGGGATAGCAGCAAAGGGTCCTGCTTACCCATCTTGTCAAACACACGTGTACCTGTACAAACAGATACCCAGGACATGTAAGTACATTTTTCAAAGTGTTGTACATTTATACAGTAAGTAGGGAGAGACTATAAGAATCAAACCCAGGACGCAAGAACCTTATCTATACAGCTCCTATTGTCAGTCACCCGAGTTCTACTGCTAAGCCATTATGCTGTATTGAGTTGTTGTAATGTTTCCGAAACATTAGTATTTAAAAATCCCATTATATAAATAAATGCATACTGAGCTTGTGCTTAGAGTTACCTGAAGTTTTAAATGTTGAATTAGTCTCGTATTAAAAAAAGGAATAGCAGCTTCTATAGTACAATCGGCAAGAATGTCCAAACACCCAAATTAAATTATGGAGATCTATGTATGTCTAAATATATCCTCGGGTATTATGACACTACCATTTCATACAGACACATAATTGGATGTCAAAGATAATTACATTATTCAGAATTAGCTGTAGCATGCAGTGCGAATGTTCACGAATTGTAAAAATAGTGACAGTGAATGGAAAGCAATTCCTATCAGGCAGCTGAATCATAAGAGAATGGCAGGCAACAAATTGCTAGTGATGTGCTTGAATATAATGAATAAGCCGATAACGAAAAAAGCCAAGAAGATATACTTGTTATTACAGTCCCACTATACAGAGCGAGTTGTAATTAGAAGATATTTCACAGCTACCTACAGGGAAGCAACTAAAATACGTTTCTGTCTTGACATTTTTACAACACTATCAAACTGCATTTTTTTTTTTTAAATTCTTTTTTTTTTTTTCTTTGGAGTTTCTCATAATGACCTCAAAATAACAGGTTCCAAAAACTGCTCACAGTTTTGATAATTTTAGTTTTAAATTGCATATTTGCATTGGGATTCACATTTCTAAGCTCAAGAAAAAATTCTATTTATTAAAATTCAGAGTATATACTTTGCAAAAAAAATAGAATGGTTTTAAGAAAATTAAAGTGAAATGTGTGCAGAAGTGCTAGTAAAATGCATAGCTGTTTTAATTTCGGTGCTAATGGTTTGCAGGTATACCAAGTTAGAAGAGTCAAGCAGTCTGCTTGGATATGGAAGTGACCTCCCCTAATACAACATTTTACGAGTTTACTTAAATGGCTGGAATGCAGTCATGAGCCTAATCTGTTAGAAAATGGTGCTACTGGACATGCATGTGTGGTGACAATATAGATTACGTTCATAGGTGATGGCTTTAGTTTTATAACCTGGTAGAGTGTGTAGTCAAGGACCTTTTTCAGCCGTGACATACCATAAGCTAAGCACTATATAAAATTATAAAACAGAAACATATTATATCATAGTACATATCCTAGTGAAAGTAACACTATAAGGGAATCACATGTAAACGTGTCAGTATAACACAAAAGTCCATACTGTAACACATCATAGAACAAAGTAATAGTACAGTGACATAATGGTATTGCACATATGTTAATACACAAAATCAGTTAATTTTTCTTTTTATATTCATTTATTTTATCACTTATAAGATGCAGTTATACTGAATGCCCTTAAGAGCCATTTTGTATAGTATCAACTAGGCAGCGATAAACAGATGTAGACACCAAGGAAATCTAAGTATATATTTATACGCGTCTCTAAACCCATATCGGTACCAAAACAGAGTCTCCTGAAATACACTGAATCTGTCATATATATTCTAGCATGTCACAGCTCATCCACTGATCAGGGTGCTGGTTTATATTCATTTTAATAAATTAAACAACATTTTTGCAGAAAAGCATCACCTGAAGTAATCTAGAAATGTCTCTCCAGACATTTAAAATGTCGAATGAATACAAATTCAACAGCCGACATTCACACTTTCAGTTTTGTTTTTCTTTTTAAATGTGAAATTCCACATAAATGAGTGCCGCACTTTGTTCGTTTAAATTCAATCCACTGATAAATGGTACGACATTCTGAACATTCAGATGAAAATCAATGGAATGCATTTCTCATAAATCTAAACCCAGAGTGTCTTCATGAATTTGAATAACCGTAGAAAAAATATTTTTTCTGTCAGACTGGGTCAGTTAATGTGAGTATACATCAGGGAAAGACTGGTACCATCAACATATGGGGGATTCATAAAGGTTACCATAACATGCGCACATTCTGAATTTAAGAACCGCCCTGCCACAATGCTTGTGCTATCTATCCACTCAGATTACATTAAGTGTACAGATAGGGTAGGCTTTGTGATGCCTTTATGAATCTTCCCATAGTTTGTAAATATCCCAAGCAAAATAATTAAAATTTGCACTTGTCTTTAAGCAAAACCACAGAATGTAAGATATATTTTATCAGTTTGATCAATGCTATCAAGGTATTCTGTCAACTGACTGCACTTTTATTGAGTACTAAATGATCAAAGATAAGCAGGAGAAACAACTTTTGCCAAAATTAGATGTTTATTTTTTTTTCTCCACTGTTGCATAACCTCAGAGTAAATTTATTTAAGTTTGGTGGTGGGGGCATCCTCCTGCAAAAAAAAAAAAAAAAAAAAAAAAAAAATTACCTCCAAGGTCTTTATGAAAGTTGCTTTGCTCGATCATTCAGCACCTAATAACAATGCTATTAATTGATTGATATGTATACATTTTGCAGAAGGTCCAGATCATGACTGGCTTAGGGAAATTAACTTCTGACACAGATAGATAACAAAGCTAAAAAAAAAAATCTTTAAATTCCTAAAGTGGAAGTTGGTTCCCATGCATTCACATTTCAAGCGCAGAACATCTGATGTTTGAATCATTGTTTTCATAAGTACCATTATGACCACTAGTTCATGTAATTTACTATTGTAAAATACCAGAAATAAGGTTAAAGCTGTATTCCTTAAATTAACCAGCATATTCTAACCTTTCTTGTCATGGTCTCATTAGGAATATTTAAATACTGTTTTGTCACTATATGTCACACTCTTAGAATTTTGTTAACAGCCTCTCTTCTGGTGTCTCATGTCTTTAAATGTGAATAGTTGTTTTAGCTAGCAATACCTAATTTAAGATTATGGAGCCATTGTTTCCCTGGGCCGCTTTGTGGCAGGAAAAGTATTGCTATGGAAACTATACCATAGCAATAAATGACTGAATATAGAGATCACAGCTGGGAATTCAGTTGTAGCTGGATTCTGTTGTAGCTGGATTCTGCTCAATGGGAATTCTGTAGTAGCTGGATTCTTCCCAATGGGAATTCAGTTGTAGCTGACTCTGCACAATGGGAATTCAGTTGTAGCTGGATTTTGCCCATCAGGCCTGACTTTAAGGAATTTGAATGTACCCAAGGTCAGCCACTCTCCATCCCATGTCAGAGAAATCAGCAAAAAGAAAGGCACAAATTTCCATTCTTTATTTTGGGAAAGAAAAAAAGTATCTTCCCCAAAGAAATGTACTGGCTAGTGTGGGTATACAAAGAAATGGTTAGACAGGCCCCAAACTTAACAATACTGATATCTTTATCAGAGTTTGAATAAAATAATGAAATATTCCTCCAAAACCTAGGAGTTGAAATGAGAGGAGAAATAGTTGCCTGGTTTGCTAAAGTCTGCACTGTAGCAATGATGCCTATATTCAAGCATCTTGTGTAATGTGAGTTTATAACAGTGCTGTTCTGTCTTCATCATATAAGCATCACCACTACAGTACAAAAACAATACAAACGCAGTAGATGTCCTGATGACAGACCTGTGATGTGGGAGTTGGCATATCTACTGAACTGTAGCAACAAACCCTGTTCTACTCGCATGAAAAGCATCCCGCTTATAATGCTTGGGAAAAGTATGGAGACAATCCTGAAGAAACATGGGTGAAATTCTTGGCTAGGCTTATAAGAGTCTCCGGGCCAATAGCCTAGTATCATCATACAAACCTATGAGTAGCTGGTTCACAGGCACTGTGAGCCGATGTATTTTGAAGAAAGCTTTTTAGTGACAGCTAATCTAGCAGAATGAGGCCTGCCTTGACCTATTAATACTTTTTCCCCTCTGTTATCAAAGCAGAATAAAATACAGTTGTCCAGCCATTTGTTTTGATACTGGTCTGCCTTAATTACCTAGTTTAAAAGAAGTGAACCGTGGTTCTGACTTCCTGGTGCCTTTGTTCAGACCATAAAACATCCAAGTTGTAGTTCAGGCACAACAAATCTAGAATACTCTTCACTTTGTGCTGTGTTTTTTTAAAAGAATGCTGGTAAGGAGATAGTCTGGTTCAGACATTCTGGAGAGGACTGTGGGTATATAGAAGGGGTTCACCAATACAAACGGCATGCAGTGATGAAAATAGTGTAAATTGTTTTGGTTACGGGAATTTGCAGTTTAGAGAAGTAGATGTGAGAATTGGCAAGGAAAATTTATTTAGACAAACTTCAAGGTAGAGTTCTTTGGTTTCTTTGAAGAAAGTAAAGTAAAGGTTTCAGTTACAACTTACAGGTCAACTAGGCCTAGCTTTCTGAAAGGGCTTAAGTAAAACACTTTCTTGAGAAATGATTTCACTGCAAGGTAGGCAGAAAGAGCAGAATATAAAGATGGAGAGGGTGAAATATCTAAAATGTGTATCTTTAAAGAGGCATGTCCCACATGATACAGTGGGGTTAGGTAGTAAAGACCTGCATTTTCTGGAGAAATCTGGGAAGTCATATACCTGGGGAAATCTCTCCCTTTTGCTCAGGTAAGATTTTTGTTAGCATGTGTCTCCTGCAGAAAGGCCATTGCATCTGGTGGGTAATCTCCCCACTGGGAGAATAGGGGACCCAAGTACTAGGCATTTAGCCTGATCCTCCTGTGACTGGAGTGTAGGAAAACAACATTGTGTTGTTTTAGCAGGATGTCATACATAAAATGATGAAACCTTCCCTGTATTCATATGTAGACGACTGGAGAAACTGGGGGTGTGTTGACTAGAGAGTTATCAGAATCAGTCTCATCTTCCATTGTTTTTATCCGAATTTTGGGGAAAAGTAGAACAGAAGGGAGGGCAGAAATCAGGTCTTACAGGATAGTTATTTATTATTCAGGCTTGTTTCCATATGTTTCTTCGGCAGACTCTTTAGTTTGGTAATTTATGGGGGGATGCAACAAAGTAAATTTCAATGGTGCCCAAAAGCTATGTGACAGAACGGCAGACACAGGGATGCAGTCTCCATTCATGGGGTAGTTGCAGGATCCATAAGGTGATCTAGTGATGTATTTTCTCTGGGGGGGGAATGCAGATAAATTGCAGTAAATTGTTCCACAGAATAGATAATTTCCTAGTGATCTTGACCAGTCAGAAACCCTGGGTAAGAGTGGGTGTCCCTCTTTTTAAATACCACATAATTGTGTTGTCTGTAATTATTCTGAAGACACTTGGCACCAGTGCACTGATAAAGACCTAAAAGGCATAGATCAGTGTCACCATTTGCTACCTGTCTTGAACCCTCTGCCTCATGATCAAATCACACCAGCCATGGATAAATCCTGATATACCCATCCACAGTTGTGTGCATCAGCATACTATGGGAACAAATTTGATTGACATTGACCTAGCTACAGCAGCACAAAAAATTCAAGTATTTCCACAAGTCAGATTTTACGTACACAACTACTTCGTTAATATGGATATTATGGTTTTGTTTTAACTTTCTAATAGCAAGCTCTATGGAGTACATATGACTGCTTATAAGAGCCTGAAAATCTTTACATTACACTTTGAGTTACACTTATTGTGGTTGCGAGAATGAGGTAAAGTGCTAACTAAGGACTTTAAAACCTAAAGACTGCCATGCATGTTCGACATATTCCTTTACTTCTGGATTTGGATTCTTCATAAGTTTACTTGGTATATCAGACCCAGTCTTGGATCTGCTTTTGGAGCCAGCCAAATGCTCTTGTAATTTTTTTTGACTCCCTTTGGGATTTTTGCGCCTCTAACACTGCTATAATTCCTGACTCTGCTATAGTAACAATAGTAGTACCAACAGCATCAGTCTCTGAGGGGGTGGTGTGTTTACAAAACTCTTTGGTTTCGTTCTTTGATTGTATGTGTTACACTCATGTACAGGTATCTACAAATCCTTCTAGTTATCTGCAACTCAGACACGTGCATAATAAGATTTTGGATAAGGTACATTTCTATGTAAAGCCTTTTCTAGATGACCAGTGTGTACTTTTAATCATAGCTGCTCTCTTACCTTCTCTTTCTTTGATAAACTTGACAAATATTTGGCATTTATGTCAAAGTAATTTTGCTTTCTCTAGTTCCTTTGCAGAAACTTTCACATTTTTGCAGTGCCAGAGAACTGAAACACACTAGTTTTGCATATCAAGACAAAGCTTAACTTAGGTTTGACGAGATGTAGCTTCATTCAAATGTAGTTTGCAGAGTCATTGTACAACAAATGTTAGACAGTACATTCTCTGGTGATTAGGCTGTCTGAACCTCTTTTTGCATCAGTTATTTCTAAAATATTCCTCTGTTCAATTTTGGTTTTCTTTGTGTTGCACATTTTCTGTATTCCATGTTTAGTGCCCTCATGTTTATATCCAGTCCTGGAGCAATAAGGCATTTGTTTAGTTGGTGCTCTTTTTTTTTTTAACTGCTTAGTTATAGCTTGATGTCCTGCAATTGACTTTCAAAATACCACAGTTTCAGTACCGTCTCATACCATTCCAAGTATCAACAGATACTTTAAATATTATTCCTTTCTTTTCATTTTAATCTTGCATGTATCTGTTTCTTTTAAGATCACTCATTCAAATATTTAACTTGTTTGCTCTGGACACTTTGTTTCATTCATTGTTAAATTTATTTCAACAGTTTGTAACTCAATTTAACAGTTTTACACTGGACATTTCTTTCTCATAGTAATAAATCAAGCCGCTCATCATATTTACTTTGGATACCACAGTGTATCAATATATTTGCATTCATTGATCCTTGTGACTTTTATTTATGGCAAAAATAAATCAACAATATGACAAATTTTTATTTTGTCACAGTACTCTTTGAAACTGTTTGTTTGTGTGACTACTAGGCAGTTTTCTTTTTTGCTAGTAATATTATGTAAGTTAAATGTCTTTATAGTGTTATCTCTAGATAAGTGAAGAAATGTGTACTTTTTCATTTTTTCTGAGCAGTACTTGCAGTAAACACAGTTAATACCTTTGCATCCATTACTTCCCAGTTGTCTTTCGCAGTTTCTTCAAGGAATAGGAATTTGGTGGAGTTAGTGATAAAATTACTATAATGATGATGCAAACTCCACTGCTTTAAAGTGTAATTATGTGGTTTTATTGTTAATTTGCCCTAAAAGCAATAAATAAAACAAAATAAAATTCTCACTATTTCTCTGAATCAGCAAATCATAAATATTAATTTGGACACAACTGCCTGCTCTATCATAATCCTCCTATGTCTCAGTTCTTACTTAACATCCTAATTTCCTAGTCTTTTTCTGATTCAGAAAAACCTGTAGTTTGGGACAGACTGATTTGTCCAGAGACACCACAGTAGGAAAGGAGGCTGAGAAAAGTGGGTTTATTGGGAGAAATCAGGCAATGTGGAGGGGCAGAAGTTGGGTGATGGGAGGAATGATGCAGGCAGGAAATGAAGTGAGGAGTTAGTTTATATAATATTTGTCAGTTGAGTTCCGACATGGCCTTGCTGAGACTGCCCTGTCTATTCATATGGTAGCTTTCGTATGTTATATACTGGGGGGCTATGTGGGCAGAGAATAGGGGCTGTATGGATCCTCTGTTCTGTTCCCCCTTCTCATTTACTTCTATTTGGGTTGATAATAGTGGATGTTTCTGGTGGAAGTGAATAGTACCACACTGCTTCTAATGGAGTCTGAGTTCGTGAGAGTATTGGTTAACTCTGCTTTAGTTTGATATGTGCATGAAGGTGAGGGTTAATGCTGCTTAAGGTCATTTTTATGCTGGAATTTATGACAATGGAATGTTTTGGAATTAATCCTATGTTTAGTCATTAATACATGGTGGTCTTATCCTAAATGGTGCATTTTTTATGTGCAAGGGCAGGTCTGGACAATCTGTATATTATAACCACTGCCTTTTCCCTGCCTATTTATCTAGAATCTTTTTTTTGCCTACTGTCCATTTTCCTAAAACATGGTTGCATGTTTATAAGATTTATCTGACACTGCTTACCTTCTTTTCAGTAATTCCTATGTTTTATTTCTTTCTTTATTCTTGTATTCAGTCATATATTTACTGGTCTAGTGCACTGATCAAGAATGAACATTTGCAGGCACAGACTGTGTGAATAAAAATTCACAAGTAGCGAATACTAGAAGTGGAAAACAAATAGAAAACATTCCACCAACACATCATCGTGTGGCCTTATAAAATGCTCTCATTTTTGATAAAAATATTCTCTTGTGGTCTGAACTTTTGCATCTTAATTTTTTGCATAACACTGGTTGTCCCCATGTCTAAAACATTTTTGGGGCACAAAGAGTTACAAACATTTTTATCCATTCAAACCAGATTCCTTTTTTCCCCTTGCTTGCAGCTTAAATTTGATTTTTCAAGCTCCATTCCTAAGTGCTTGCCCATCAGTGCTCGTTAATCAGCACTTATGAAGCACTGGGTAAGATATTAGGGAAGTACCCCTTAACACGTTCATTCTCTGTGCTGCAGTATGAAAACGTGAAAACCTTAAAATCGTCCATATATAGGTTTTCTCTATTGCCGTTCATATTCTATCAAAAAGGTATTTACCGCTTCTTTTGAAATAATGCTCGACTCACAAAATCATTTGTCTAGGATTATCAACAAAGCTTTTACGTCTCAGAACTACAAACCATAAAACCATTATCTGGCAAACTTTTACTTGTGCAGGGATATCAGGTTGAAATACAAATTGTTCATAGGAGATTACTAAGACAATAGCTTGAGGTCCCTTACAAGCCTAGCTAGTATAAGCTCATTTTACCCAATATATGTCCTTTAGGGGCAAGAGGATGGCATGGATTTGTGCCCATGCATTGAGTATCTTACAGATTGCCCCTGTCCATAAGATGTAGGCACTACCCTGGGCATGAATTTGCATTTCCCTATCCATTGATCCAAGATGCATTTGTGCCCATGCATTGAGTATCTTACAGATTGCCCCTGTCCATAAGATGTAGGCACTACCCTGGGCATGAATTTGCATTTCCCTATCCATTGATCCATAAGATGTAGGCACTACCCTGGGCATGAATTTGCATTTCCCTATCCATTGATCCAAGATGCATTTGAAGAGGGTCAGGGAAGGGCTCTGCTTAATGTGAATAGGAAGCCTGTTCCAAAGGAGTAATTCTGAGACACGCATCTGTCTCTCCAGCAAGTTTTGTTTGAGTAGCTGAACATGTTTAGATCCCATTATTGGGTGAGCCTTGTGCTGTTTCACTTCCAGATATGCAGCAGCTCCATCAGAGCTGGATTTGTGATTGACTTGTAGGTCAGGTCCCTTAATAGTTGGTAGGAAACAGAGTAAAGGGATAGGGATCTATCCACATAGTTCATGTTGTTTATACCATGTATCTTCTTTGTGAGGAACTTCTAATGTCACTCCATCTGCTGTAAGTGCCTAGTGAAGTACATGCCAAATGGCACACTGTATATGATTATTGGTCTAATGAGTGCTGAGTAGAATGGGGCTATAATTTCCTTGGATCTGGATGCCATAGTCTTACTTATAAGTTGTGCCACATAAAAGGATTTCCAATCCACTGTGGACAAATGGTGGTCAAAGTTCAAGTTAGTATCTATCTGCATACCTAGCTCTCTCACCTCTGAGTCCACTCTAAGGGGAGTGCTATTGATGTTGTAATGTCAGGGGTATTTGACTTCCCAAAGGGTATGATGATGCATTTTTTGTATTTAATCATTTGTCAGATCTAGAACCTCCTGAAGGATATCTACATCATTAGGGGATTCAATGATTGCACCCAGCTTGCAGTTGGCAGTATTTGTCATTTGGAGGCCTTCCACATTTGCCGTGACTTTAAAGAAGTATATTTTGAGCATGAGTTGCAAGGTAGATCATGCCTGCTCAACCTGGTTGACTTTGAGTCAGCCACTAGAGCTGTAGATGAGGGCAAGGCCGTTCTCATTCCCCACTCAGGAATTATTGATAAACTCCCCAAACTAGCCATCAATCCTATATCACTAGGTGGGTTGCAAATTGGCTCACAGATAGAACCCACAGTGCATTCTGACTTCAAGTCAGACTGCTGACCAGTTTCGAGTGGAGTCCCACAGGGATTGGTCCTGGGTCCTCTCCTGTTTGGCATCTACTTTTCAGAAGTCCAGGCTAACACAGAGGGACTCTGGCTGACCAACTTCATGGATGACTGCAAGCTGGTAACCATTAACTCCCCAAATGATGTAGACATCCTACAGAAAGGCCTCACTGAGATCAATGACTGGTGTCAAAAGCATGGCCTTAAGCTTAATGCCAAAAAATGTGCAGTCACCCCCTTTGGGAAAAACTAAGTTCCCACTACTTACCACATCAGTGGTAGCCCACTGAACACTGAAAGTGTTATGAGAAATCTGGGGACACAGGTTGATGGCAACCTCTCATTCAACCACCACATTGCCATTGTGGTCAGAAAGTCCTATGTGGCACATCTCATTACCAAGGGTTTTGCATCCAGGAAGAAAGAGGTCATCATCTCTCTCTCTACTATTCCCTCATTAGGCTAATCATTGAGTACAGTGCACCATTTGGCATGTACCTCACTAGACACCTGCAACAAGTGGAAAGGCCAAAAAAAAAAAAACCTCAAGAGGATCCTAGGACTTCAACACATCCTACACGAACAGACTCAAAAACTCCAGCTATTCTCTGTCTCATATAGTCTATTAAGAGGCGATCTTTGCTTGATTTACAAAGCCATATCTGATCCAACTCTCTTAAAAATGCTACATCTAAAGAAATCAGAATCCCTCCACACCACATGCTCCAGAGACATCAACCTCATTTCCACAATCAACGGAACATGCTGGAGGGACAGGTTCTTAACCCAGAGACTGTCCATGCTCTGGAATAGACTTCCCATACATGTCAAGCAGAGCACCTCACTGGCCCTCTTCAAGAAAAAATCTTGAGTGGATGGGAAATAGAAAGTTCAACATGGGGATCACTCCAGTAGCTCTACTTGACAGAGGCACTGGGAACTAACGTTGGGAAGCATGATGCCTGGGCACTTCTATGGGCTAGGCTTGTAAAGGATCCAGAGCCATTAGCAACACCTAATGAGTGGTCCCAGCACTGAGCCTTGTGGCACACCACTAGTAACTGGTCTCATGCTGGATCTGGATTCACACACTTTAACTTGTGCCCTGTCCATGAGCCAAATGACTATCCATCAGGTGACATAGGGATTTATGCCCATTTTTGTGAGTTTATAACACGAGAGTGGGGAATTGGGTCAATTTCTTGGCCAGGTCAAGGTAGGTGATATATACTGTTTTACCCTCATCCGTGGTCTTAGTGACTTTCTCACTGAAATCCACCGGATTCAGTAAGCATGACCTACCCTTGACAAAGCCGAATTAGGATGTGCCCACTGTTTGGAGGTCTCTTCTGTCATTATTTATCAGGTCCATGATTATTCTTTCCATGGCCTTACATATAAGACTAGTCAAATTTTTGGGTCTGTAATTTTCCAGGTCAGCAGATGGTCCCACTTTATGCAGAGGGATGACATTTAGTGTACTACAAGCAGATCCTAACTTTTATCTTCTACAAATTTAAGAGATTCAGCATAAGTGCATCCCTTCATCCAATTTAAACATCTAAGGAAACTAACCATCCATTCATTTGCACTAAAATAATATTTTCATTAACAATTTACACCAAGCTTTACCTCACTCCTCCCTAGTCCAATATGCTGATGACTCAACCATAGTTTGTTCTGCACCCAACCCTACCATCCTACAACAAATGATCCAAACAGCTTTCTCTACTGTGGAATCTTGGCTCCACCAAAACCACCTGCTCTTAAATGCCAAAAAAACCCAAAACTTATGTTGTTCACCCCTAAAAAGAATACTTCTATCAATTTCCAAGACTTGAACATTCTCTCATTGAATTCCATAAAGATCGAACTTGTGGCCAATACTAAACTCTTGGGGGTTATAATAGACAACAATGTAAAATGTGATCTATATATCCAATCCAACATCTCTAAAACCCACAAAAAACTTTGCCTCCTCTATAGCCACCTTAAATTCCTCTCCCCTGCTACTAAACAAGCCATTACCTGCTTCCTTCTCTAACCTATGGTGCTCTTCTACTAACTAACCTACAGTCCTCCTTAAAACTGAAATTGGAATCCTGTTATAATAAAATCGCCAAATTTGCTTCCAACTGTCATTAATCTACCCATTACTGTATAGCCTTAAGTCATCTCCACTGGCTCGAATTCTCACATTTCTTGTTACATCTCCAACTAACTACTTTTCATAGACTAATATACAAACCAAAAGATTTTCCTGCACTCAGCTCCTTATTTACCCCTTACTTCCCCCACTAGGTCATTACACTCAGAAAAATCAAAACTTACTACAAGTCCATAAACTGAACCTTACAGTTGGCAATCTTCTATAGTCCTGGACTATGGCCAGACAGTGGAATTATCTCCCCTCCTCTATACGTTCTGAACAACACCCCTTCAAATTGAAAACTGCCCTCCCAAATCATCTTCTTTCTAACTGGATTTGCAACTGTAGCACTTTCTCTAAGGTGGTTACCTAACCCTCTCTCCCTTATTAGCTCTCTTGTATTGCTCTCTTCTTAATTAACTTATGATCTTTGCTGCCTCTAAAATCACATTTCTGTCATTTTTCTATTTCCTACATTTTGTACCTGTAAGCTGTACCACTTCACTGATATCTTTGTGTAGTAGCTTTGTAGCTGTAAGCTGTACCACTTCACTGATATTGTATGGCAGAAACCATTGTAAATATTATAACTACCTTGCGGTAGCCACCTCTGTACTGTAATGCAGATGTTCTTCATCTCACATTGCTGCAGTCCTTACATATGGGTAGTCCGCTGTCCTCGGTCGGCCCGAATACCAAAGTATTAGGCTGACGTCGGTCATGGGCGCTTAGATCTGACATCAGAGCGTCGGGGTATAAAAGCGCATGACCGACGTAATTTCCTCAGTCTTTTGCCGCATGGTCCGATGCAGAAGCAGCGTTTGCAAGTGCCGTTCGGCGTTCTGAAATTTTGATTCTGAGTTTCAGACCGAAACCAAGTTGGGCTAAGTACCCGTTGGGAATATTTTTGTTTTTCTTGCCTCAGTTATTTCCGGATGTCAGAAAAAGTGAATAATTGTATTTCTTGTGGGAAACAGATACCGCATAGGGATTACCACTCTCTTTGCATTCCTTGTTTGGGACCTGAGCACGACTTAGTGGTGTAAACTTTTGTGCTAGGTTTAATAAGCACCATTAAGCGTAGGTTAGATTGCGCTAGGCTTGTCTTGATGGCGGTGTAATTATAATATGCCGTCGGATCCTCCGACGCCCGCTACCACGAAGAAGCGCAAGGGCAAATCTTTGAGTCGTCCGTTCCGGACGCCGGTTCTTTAGAAACTACGGTGGAATCTGGGGATCAGCCGAGGTTTCACTTGAGTCTCAGGGAGGCTTTAATTTTGCAGGATGTGGCCTCTCAGGAGTCAGGCCAGGCTGAGGGGGCCTCTCAGGTTGCTGTTCTCCCTTCCTTGCCGAAGGTGGTTAGGCCTTCTCCTTCTGTCTCTAGGGCTCCTTCCAAAGGCAGGCCTGCTCTGACTTCCACGGTGTCAGTCCTAGTTCTGCAGGTTCTGTGCCTAAAAGCACATGCTTAAAATGGCAGAAGATTTAATTTCTTTAATCAGAGGTTCTATGCCCCTCCTGATAAGAGGCCTAGGGTGGAGCCAGAGGTGGAAAGTTTGGAGCAGGCTTCAGATTACTCAGAGTCTTCGGCTGAAGACATTCAGGATTTTCCTCCTTATTCTGATTCAGATGCAGAGGATTCCACTCCTTCTGCCTCTCCTCCAGAGGATTTTTCTTTTCAGAAACCCTGCATTCTATGAGGGAACATTTTAAATGGGACGGTCAGGATTTCTCAGATTCCCAAAAGAGGCTTAGGGAATTTTGTTTTACCACAACACAGGCCCTTGGCTATTCCTCCTGTTTTGGATGTTGTTCAAGACGTTTTCTCGAGGCTTCCCTTAATCCAGACTCACTGCCTCCTGCGCCTGTTAAGCCAGATAGGTATTACAGAGTACCTGAGGCTCATAAATATCTGTATGAGAGTCCAAGGGCTGACCCAGAAACTATTAGCCAGGGACCTAAGAATTGTCAGTGCTTCTGTTGTAAAGAATCCAGTTCCTATGGATAAGGATGCTAGAGCTTTGGATAGATGGGGTAAGAAAGTGTATACCTCTTCCACTTTAGCAATGAGGGCTTTGAATTGCCAGTTTCATATGTTGAAGTATCAAAATTGTCTTCTTTCTCAACTAAAATCTAAAGTAGATGCTTTGGCAGAGGGCATAGAGTGTAAAGAATTACGGGATTTGGTACATGCCTCTGAACAGGTGGGTAAGCATTCTTTGCAGTGTGGTTTCGATGCTTTACAGGCTTCTTCCAGGGTGGCTGCTACTGGTTCAGTTATTACTTGAGGCACGCCTGGCAGGATCAGAATTTGTCAGAGCATGTTAAAACTAGAATTTTGGATGCTCCTTTACAGTCTGAAGTTTTGTTTGGTTCTCCTGTGGAGTCTGTCTTGAAGAAAATGGAAGACAAGGCTAAGTCTATGCAGACTGTTAAAGATTTTTTGCAGGTGCAGCCTCCTAAGTTTAGCAGGAATTGGCCTACTAAGGGATGGGCTTATCCTTCTTCTGATGTACAGTCTAGGGGTAGATCTAGACGTGGTAGGGGCAGAGCTCAGAGTTCTTTCAGGCCTAGAACATGGAGTTCACCTGCAAAATCTACAGGTGAGGGCAGGGGTCAGGGCAGGGGTCAGTCCTTTCGTAAAGAGGCCCAATGACCTGCATCTTCAGCTGCCAGATCCTTCCTGTCTGGCAGCTCCTTTGGGAGGAAAGTTGGCACTCTTCCAGCAGAACTGGCTTTTAATCACCCAGGACAAATGGGTTACTTACCGGACAATTCTAGTTTTAAAGTGAGCGCAGGGAGGGGG
>NC_056750.1:759436629-759461625 GCF_019279795.1 Protopterus annectens | reverse complement strand
AAAAAAAAATTTAAAAAAAAAAACTTATGTTGTTCACCCCTAAAAAGAATACTTCTATCAATTTCCAAGACTTGAACATTCTCTCATTGAATTCCATAAAGATCGAACTTGTGGCTAATACTAAACTCTTGGGGGTTATAATAGACAACAATGTAAAATGTGATCTATATATCCAATCCAACATCTCTAAAACCCACAAAAAACTTTGCCTCCTCTATAGCCACCTTAAATTCCTCTCCCCTGCTACTAAACAAGCCATTACCTGCTTCCTTCTCTAACCTATGGTGCTCTTCTACTAACTAACCTACAGTCCTCCTTAAAACTGAAATTAGAATCCTGTTATAACAAAATCGCCAAATTTGCTTCTAACTGTCATTAATCTACCCATTACTGTATAGCCTTAAGGCATCTCCACTGGCTCGAATTCTCACATTTCTTGTTACATCTCCAACTAACTACTTTTCATAGACTAATATACAAACCAAAAGATTTTCC
The DNA here is from genome assembly GCF_019279795.1 of Protopterus annectens. Taxonomy (NCBI): domain Eukaryota; kingdom Metazoa; phylum Chordata; order Ceratodontiformes; family Protopteridae; genus Protopterus; species Protopterus annectens. Next base: position 759,461,130 of record NC_056750.1, on the reverse strand, counting down.
TGCACTCAGCTCCTTATTTACCCCTTACTTCCCCCACTAGGTCATTACACTCAGAAAAATCAAAACTTACTACAAGTCCATAATCTGAACCTTCAGTTGGCAATCTTCTATAGTCCTGACTTATGGCCAGACAGTGGAATTATCTCCTCCTCTATACGTTCTGAACAACACCCCTTCAAATTGAAAACTGCCCTCCCAAATCATCTTCTTTCTAACTGGATTTGCAACTGTAGCACTTTCTCTAAGGTGGTTACCTAACCCTCTCTCCCTTATTAGCTCTCTTGTATTGCTCTCTATGATCTTTGCTGCCTCTAAAATCACATTTCTGTCATTTTTCTATTTACTACATTTTGTACCTGTAAGCTGTACCACTTCACTGATATCTTTGTGTAGTAGCTTTGTAGCTGTAAGCTGTACCACTTCACTGATATTGTATGGCAGAAACCATTGTAAATATTGTAACTACCTTGCGGTAGTCACCTCTGTACTGTAATGCAGATGTTCTTCATCTCACATTGCTGCAGTCCTTACATATGGGTAGTCCGCTGTCCTCGGTCGGCCCGAATACCAAAGTATTAGGCTGACGTCGGTCATGGGCGCTTAGATCTGACATCAGAGCGTCGGGGTATAAAAGCGCATGACCGACGTAATTTCCTCAGTCTTTTTTGCCGCATGGTCCGATGCAGAAGCAGCGTTTGCAAGTGCCGTTCGGCGTTCTGAAATTTTCGTATTCTGAGTTTCAGACCGAAACCAAGTTGGCTAAGTACCCGTTGGGAATATTTTTGTTTTTTCTTGCCTCAGTTATTTCCGGATGTCAGAAAAAGTGAATAATTGTATTTCTTGTGGGAAACAGATACCGCATAGGGATTACCACTCTCTTTGCATTCCTTGTTTGGGACCTGAGCACGACTTAGTCGGGTGTCGCTTTTGTGCTAGGTTTAATAAGCGCACCATTAAACGTAGGTTAGATTGCGCTAGGCTTGTCTTCGGTAAGCGGTGTAATTATAATATGCCGTCGGATCCTCCGACGCCCGCTACCACGAAGAAGCGCAAGGGCAAATCTTTGAGTCGTCCGTTCCGGACGCCGGTTCTTTAGAAACTACGGTGGAATCTGGGGATCCAGCCGAGGTTTCACTTGAGTCTCAGGGGGAGGCTTTAATTTTGCAGGATGTGGCCTCTCAGGAGTCAGGCCAGGCTGAGGGGGCCTCTCAGGTTGCTGTTCTCCCTTCCTTGCCGAAGGTGGTTAGGCCTTCTCCTTCTGTCTCTAGGGCTCCTTCCAAAGGCAGGCCTGCTCTGACTTCCACGGGTGTCAGTCCTAGTTCTGCAGGTTCTGTGCCTAAAAAGCACATGCTTAAAATGGCAGAAGATTTAATTTCTTTAATCAGAGGTTCTATGCCCCCTCCTGATAAGAGGCCTAGGGTGGAGCCAGAGGTGGAAAGTTTGGAGCAGGCTTCAGATTACTCAGAGTCTTCGGCTGAAGACATTCAGGATTTTCCTCCTTATTCTGATTCAGATGCAGAGGATTCCACTCCTTCTGCCTCTCCTCCAGAGGATTTTTCTTTTTCAGAAACCCTGCATTCTATGAGGGAACATTTTAAATGGGAAGGTCAGGATTTCTCAGATTCCCCAAAAGAGGCTTAGGGAATTTTTGTTTTTACCACAACACAGGCCCTTGGCTATTCCTCCTGTTTTGGATGTTGTTCAAGACGTTTTCTCCGAGGCTTCCCTTAATCCAGACTCACTGCCTCCTGCGCCTGTTAAGCCAGATAGGTATTACAGAGTACCTGAGGCTCATAAATATCTGTATGAGAGTCCAAGGGCTGACCCAGAAACTATTAGCCAGGGACCTAAGGGTGTCAGTGCTTCTGTTGTAAAGAATCCAGTTCCTATGGATAAGGATGCTAGAGCTTTGGATAGATGGGGTAAGAAAGTGTATACCTCTTCCACTTTAGCAATGAGGGCTTTGAATTGCCAGTTTCATATGTTGAAGTATCAAAATTGTCTTCTTTCTCAACTAAAATCTAAAGTAGATGCTTTGGCAGAGGGCATAGAGTGTAAAGAATTACGGGATTTGGTACATGCCTCTGAACAGGTGGGTAAGCATTCTTTGCAGTGTGGTTTCGATGCTTTACAGGCTTCTTCCAGGGTGGCTGCTACTGGTTCAGTTATTCGCAGGCACGCCTGGCTTAAGGATCAGAATTTGTCAGAGCATGTTAAAACTAGAATTTTGGATGCTCCTTTACAGTCTGAAGTTTTGTTTGGTTCTCCTGTGGAGTCTGTCTTGAAGAAAATGGAAGACAAGGCTAAGTCTATGCAGACTGTTAAAGATTTTTTGCAGGTGCAGCCTCCTAAGTTTAGCAGGAATTGGCCTACTAAGGGATGGGCTTATCCTTCTTCTGATGTACAGTCTAGGGGTAGATCTAGACGTGGTAGGGGCAGAGCTCAGAGTTCTTTCAGGCCTAGAACATGGAGTTCACCTGCAAAATCTACAGGTGAGGGCAGGGGTCAGGGCAGGGGTCAGTCCTTTCGTAAAGAGGCCCAATGACCTGCATCTTCAGCTGCCAGATCCTTCCTGTCTGGCAGCTCCTTTGGGAGGAAAGTTGGCACTCTTCCAGCAGAACTGGCTTTTAATCACCCAGGACAAATGGGTGTTGGACATTATAGACCGAGGCTACAAGTTTTATTTCCATACAGTGCCTCCTTTCAAAGGCATGCCAGACGTTCCTCCTCAGCAAAGGGTAGAGGCTCACAAGCAGATTTCTTTACTTCTACAAATGGGGGCTATACAGCAGGTCCCTCTGTCAGAAGTGGGCCTAGGATTTTATTCTCGCCTGTTTCTAGTACCAAAGAAAGGAAACACTTGGAGGCCAATTTTGGATTTATCTATCCTGAACACATACCTGGACATTCCAAAATTCAAAATGTTGACGTTGCAACAGCTTCTACCTCTGTTGGGCAAAGATCACTGGATGGTAACTCTGGATCTCAAAGAGGCTTATCTTCATGTTCCTATCAGGCCCAGTTGCAGGAGATACCTGCGTTTTCGAGCTGGGACTTTACATTATCAGTTCTCTGCATTGCCCTTTGGCTTATCTACTGCGCCCAGGGTGTTCACAAAGGTTCTGGCTCCAGTGATAGCCTTTTTACGGTTAAGAGGAATACAAATTTATCCTTATTTGGACAATTGCCTGATTCTTGCTCAAGACAAATACGAACTTCTTCATCATCTACAGTATGTGATGGCAGTGTTAAGGTGCCTAGGGTATTCTGTGAACGAAACAAAGTCCAGTCTAGTACCCTCTCAGGAAATGTGCTTTCTGGGTGTGAGACTGAATACAGCTTCCCAGATGGCCTTTTTGACCCCGGACAAGCAAAAGAACCTTACACTTCCATCAATTGTCTCTACGGTCCAGGCTGACTGCAAGGACAGTCCTTCAAGCCTTGGGGTTCATGGCATCTTGTATTCTGGTGCTTCCCAATGCCAAACTGCATATGAGGAAGCTACAATGGTATCACAAAAATGTATGGACACAACACTGCCAAGATCTGGACACTGTCATTCAAATAATACCTTGCATTCAAAAGGAATTTTTGTGGTGGGCTCAGGAATGTCACCTAAACAAGGGACTCTCTGTGACCCGACCAGAGGTGACAGATGCCTCGGACAAGGCTTGGGAAGCACACCTCAATGGAAAATGGGTGCAAGACACGTGGCCTGCCAGACTTCAACATTTACATATCAACTTGAAGGAGATGTTAGCAGTACAATTTGCATTGATGGCTTTCAAGGATTTACTTCACCCAGGGCAAGTGTTGATTCTAACAGACAACACACCTGTCATGTGGTACATCAACAAGCAAGGGGGAACCCATTCGTACCCTCTTTGCAGGCAAGCAATGATTTTGTGGGAGACTGCTCTCAGTTTACACCTCAATCTTCAGGCAAGGTTTCTACCAGGAGCACAGAACTCCTTAGCAGATGTTTTGAGCAGTCAGATAGTGGATCCCCACGAGTGGAAATTGGATCCTCATGTATTTTGAAAATTGACAGTGATATGGGGAACTCCAGACATAGATCTGTTCGCTTCTCCACTAAATTTCCAGTTGCCAAAGTTTTGCACAAAAATGTTTCATCCCACAGCTTGGAAAGTGGATGCTCTATCATTCAGTTGGAGCAATCTTCACTTCTATGCCTTTCTGCCTCTGCCTCTCCTCTCCAGGGTACTCTTGAAGGTCAGACAAGACAAGCCCTCCATGATTCTAATAGCTCCAGCTTAGCCTCGACAGCACTGGTACCCTCTGCTGAGGAGTTTAGTACGGGAGCCTGCATGGCCTTTGCCTTTGATTCCGCACCTTTTGTCTCAGGAGGGCAATCATTTACTCAATGTCAGGATTCAGTCCCTGCATCTAACAGCCTGGCATATTCTGTTCTAGAACCTGGTGGGTCGCAGCTTCCACAACAAGTTTTGGATGTTATTTTGGAGGCCAGAAGGCCTAGTACAAGGAAAGTTTATGCTGGTAAATGGAGGAGATTTTTAATTTGGAGCAAAACAAAGAGCTTTGATGTTTCCAGGCCTGATTTAAGTGTTTCTTTTCAGTATCTTACAGAATTATTAGACAAGGGTTTGTCTTTCTCCTCTATAAAGGTTCATGCTGCAGCCATTTCTGCTCACTATGACTGTGACCCTCCTTTATTCTCTCATCCTTTGTTTAAGCAATTTCTTAGAGGGGCAAAGAACATAAGACCCCACGAGAGCTCCTACTCCTGCCTGGGATCTCAATTTTGTATTGGAAAAGCTCACTTTACCTCCTTTTGAACCTGCAGCTACTGCTGAGTTAAAGTTTTGTCTTGAAGACTGCTTTTTGTTGGCCATTACGCCTGCTAGAAGGGTTTCTGAATTACAGGCTCTTATGGCAGTTGAACCCTTCCTAATTTTTCATAAGGATAGGGTATCTCTGCGTACTAATCCTACTTTTATGCCTAAAGTGGTTTCAAAGGTGGCCTTGAACCAATCAATTCATTTGCCTACTTTTTATGCAGATCCCCAAAATAAAGGGGAGAAAATTTTGCATACTTTGGATATTCACAGGCAGTTGCGTTATTATTTGAGCAGGACTAAAGGGTTCAGACAGTCTCAGCAGTTGTTTGTTTCTTTTGCTTTAGGTTCTCAGGGAAACCTGTTTCAAAACAAACTATTTCTAAGTGGATTGGATTTTGTATTGCTTTTTGTTATTCTCATCATGGTAAGGAGGTTCCGGCTGGAATCAGACCTCACTCCACTAGGGCTACTGCCACTTCTACAGCTTTTTTAAGGAGTAGCTACTAAAGATATTTTGGAAGCAGCTACTTGGAGTTCAGTGCATACTTTTTCTAAACATTACCACCTTCCTCTTTATTCCAAATCTAGAGCTGGATTTGCCACTGCAATCTTACAGGGCATTTTGGCAGCTCCCAATGCTTTATAATTTTGCCAGCCTCCCTTTACCTCTGCTTTGGGATTCTACCCATATGTAAGGACTTCAGCAATGTGAGATGAAGAACATAGTACAGTTTTGTACCTACCATAAATGTAGATGTTCGAAGATCCACATTGCTGCAGTCCAATTTACCCTCCCTCCTTCCCCTCTGTAGTTTGGAATACTGCTATGTTTTGGGTGGTGGCTGTTATTTGCACTTGCCTCTTGGGAAGTATTCTACTTTTTGGCTGTGGCCTTTCTTTTTAGGGCCTTCTGCCATCTGGGGCAAGAAAAGACTGAGGAAATGACGTCGGTCATGCGTTTTTATACCCTGACGCTCTGATGTCAGATCTAAGTGCCCATGACCGACGTCAGCCTAATACTTCGGTATTCGGGCTGACCGAGGACAGCGGACTACCCATATGTAAGGACTGCAGCAATGTGGATCTTCGAACATCTACATTTATGGTAGGTACAAAACTGTACTTTTTTCTATGTAAATTGTACCTCGTTGCTGGTATTCATTTTTGTAGCAACTACCTTGTGGTAGCCACCTCTGGAATGCAATGTAGTTTTCCTTGTTGTATTATATTGGAGTTTCTCTCCCTGGGCCTCCACTGAAAATGGGCTCTCATCAGTCCAGTATACCTTCCCGGTAAACAAATGTCATAAGTAAATAAAATAATTGGCTTCCTTTCGTTTCTTTTTTTTTTTCTGCCACTTTCCCTCTTCTGTAACTTGCCTGAGTTTGCTGATGGCTTCACTCCCTTACACATTGGTGCTCATTGATTCTAAGTCCATATCCTTTCAGTCACACCGTGCTGCATCTCTTTATTTTCTGGAATGTTTCTTTCCAGCGGTCATCATTTACCCATGATCTCACTCCACAATATCAGGACTACATCATCCCCACTCCATTACAAGCACCTGTCTCTTGTACTATACTGACTGAGCACCAAGCTTCCATACCGGACAACCCTTCAAAAAAATTAACAGTAGTCTCCTCCCCAAATGTTATGCCAAATTCAGAGGAGAGTCTCTTTACTGTTTACTAAAATTAATAATCATCACAGAACTTACCATTTTACTTTTACAGTGTTAAAGCATATGCAGCTAATCTGTTATTAGTTCATTTACTTGGCCGACTTTAATATTTCTAATACTTCTTTCCAATTATTCCAAATTCTATTATGCACAATATACAAGCATATTCCTTCCTGTGTCTTCTACAAAATGGTAATTATCACCACAACACTTTCAGCCTTCACACACACTAACCATAAGCTATAGTTTCCATTTATTAATGGTAAACATTATTCAGTGCAGACAATGATCTTGGGTCATACCTAAAATAATGTTATTGTACCTAGTTCAATTACCAAGTCAACAGCTTGCAGAAAAATAACTTTTTGAATCCCTAACTTATTATTTTCCTCCAAATATCTTGAATTCTAAGCCACCACAAAAGAGAAAAAAAAACATTTCTATATCACAAATTTCTACATCACAGTAGACGATGCTTTGCTTCATTAAAAATTGCAGACCAGTTTACAGTCTCATTAGAGGGTGCTGTGTGATGTGTTGGAAGGGGAAACAGGTTGGTTGGCTTTGGCAGTCTTCATGGAGTAGAAACTGTACATTGGCTGAAATATGCCATTTGTAATGGAGTGCACATATTTATGTCCATATTATTAATATAAAATCGATATTGTTGTAGTGAGGATGATCAAATGGATTTTTGTCATCTTATGACTCGCACAGTTCTTTGAGTCCCAAATTCTTGTCTGCAAAGTACTGCAGAATATGAATCCCTTCCCTCCTTCAGGTTTCATGGTAAGGACCTTTGGTGATTTTTGCTGTATGGATGGCACATAAGCAGTGTGATCGTCAAGGTGGGAGGGGATTTTGAATTTATTCATGTCTTCATTTGGTTTCAGTAGATTATCCTTTGCATAGTCTCTGAATACTGAGGTATTGGGGATGCTTCTGGCTTCAGTATTTAAAGTGAATGTGACTGACTAGTGGTCTGATCTCAGCAGGGAGAGAACGTTGCAATGGAGGAAGCAGAGCTGTCCCATATTAGTAAGGAACATGTTCATGATTTTATCTCCCTGGTTGGGGTGTGGATGCACTGATTTAAGCAAGTTTGAGTTTATGAAGTCTAGTATTCTGGGTAAACATGTTTGAGGAAGTACGAGTCTCCCAGCTGATACAGGGATAGATGGAGTCTCTTAAGAGAATGGTCTTTGGCTTAATACTTACAGACTCCATACTGGTTAGTTTGGAGTTATGGGCTAATGGTGACATAGAGGGGGTATAGTTATGATTTAAATGGATTTTGTTTATGATAAATTGGACATTGGAGTTCAAAGTCTTTCTTCTGTAATGAGTCTGGAAGTGACTCTATACAGACACCTGCACTTTTAGTGTCTACTTCTAATGTGGTGGGCCTGTATGAGTGACAAGCATTGAAGCCTTCCACTGATGCAGTACTCATTACTGGTCTTGAATGGGATCTATGTAATGATGAAAATATCTACATTTTTCAAGTAAGTAGTCCTTGTCGGTATGAATTTTTTTTTTTTAAGCTCCTAGAATTGAGCAATAATACATTAATGTTGCCCTGATTCTGTTTAGTTATTTTGGAAATTTTGAAAGACTGACTTTGCCAAAAAAAATAGACAATGGAAATGGACAAGTTTTTAGCCAATGTACAGACTCCTGGGGGGAGGTGCAGGCCATCCCTACCAAAGCAATTTAGACTGCATCATCTCTTCCCAAGCTCATGTCCATTCAATCCCAACTCTGAGTTCTTTCTGCAGTTCAGAATGTTTCTGGATCTGAAAGATTTAAAACAGTAGTAATTCATCAAGTGAGCCCTGTTAGTTTATCTGTCTCTGTAGCACAAGATCCCTGGCATTATCTACTCACAAGGCCATTCTTTCAACATGTGACCAAAATTCCACTTTGTGCTATCCTACCAGGAAACATGAAGCAAAACTTATAATGTTGTTAACTCCACTTCATTAACATCTTTGCAGTGTCTTCATCACATCAGATCACTGTCTTTCAGAGCCACCCACCTGTGTCCAGCAGAGCAGATGAATAAATTAAAGGGTTAGGAGGTGAAATGTTTTGTCGACTTGCAGCAGACTACCTCAACTTCAAACACAGCCTTTCCTTCCCAGTTTACACAGCAATTATACTCTTCTTAAATGAAGCCTCACTCTCACTCACATATTTATGCACTTACTCACATGTGCACATGCACAAGAGCTTATACTCGCACCGAAACACACAATCATGCTCACACTCATGCAAACACACACATACTCACAAGCATGCATACTCAAACACATGCACACACAGACTCAGTAAAATACTCACACACGTGCATGCATATACCCACACAGACCACCCACACTCACTCATACACATTAAGAACAGTTCCTGACACCATTAATAAAATAAAAAATCTATCATTACTGCCTAGCACGTTTTATACAGTGGTACTCACTGACCATTTAAAATATAATTTAGCTTAAATAAGTCAGTTGTGGATTTGAACTAGAGTACACTAATCTGCAGGACTCCTTTGTGTTAATTTGTTAATCATGTAAGCCGTTAAACACAACTGACTCTCTTTTTTATTCATTAGTGACTTAATTTTGCTTACCTGGTAAAACATCTCAGACTCGCATAGTATACAAGTGGAGACAGAAAAAAAAAGCTCCCGTCTATGTGATGAAAATATGCACAGTCCTACCCATCTGAACTGTAAAGTGAGACTCAAGTATTGAGTAGCAGTATTACTAGTACATCTGTATTCTGTAGCAAATAAACCACTTTTCTAACAAATGTAAGAGAATAATAGCATAAAACTTTCACTTTAAAGAAATAATGGCTCTGCAAATCTGTATATTAATGCACTTTGTTAAAAACACTCTACTTTAAAGTGTGCCTTTAAAACAAAGGTAGGGTGTTTTTTACAGAAGTGTTTGCAAAGATTATTACTACTAGACTTTGTACCTTATAAAATGAGTTACTTCTGACGGACAAATTAAGTGGCATAACAGGACACACACAACTTAGCAACGCTTATGGCTACTTCCAGATGGGTTGTCCTATGCTATCTCTCTAATATACTTCAGTCTGGTAATTTGTTTCCCCATTGCTGTCTGCTGATTACTATACTAGTATTTGCTCTGCAAATACCTTCAGTTGTGCATGAGCAAGGAGTTACAGCAATTCACAGATTACTCTCAAATAAGTAAAATGTAATGAGATTCACATAGTATCTGCAACAGAGGACAGCTTCTGGTGATGATTCCTTCTGTTAACTGGAATTGTCTCTAGCAAATAAGGATTATGTGTTGGGCCAAAACTTGTAGTGGTGTGGGTCTGCATCCTATAGAGTAACTAAATGCACGAACGATTCATCCAGAATGTGCAGGCATCATGAAAACCTGCTAAAAGCTACCAGACAACAGCTAATTAAGAACATGCACTTTAATGCTTTAGTTGTAATAATCAGCCTTATTTTATGCATGTTGACTGCATTATGCTACCTTTGAACACTGACAAAGGCAGTTTCCTGTCCTTTGTCAAGTACAAAAGATACAACAACCCCTCTGTCTCCTTTGTAAACTGCATTTTCCATTTTTACAGCGAGTGCTTACATGTTTTGGCCAAGGAAGTGTCTTCTAGTTAAGTAAGTGGGGACAGAACAAAAACATTCTTTTAGAGTGACTGCTGTAGCTGTGGAAAAGTTAGTGAAGGCACAATTTGGTTACTGTTCTATAAGTCCGACTTCATACTCCCCTTTACTGACATCGTAGAGAGCAGTGTTTTTCATTCTATAGAGGTCTGTCAGAGGCCGTCCTTTGGTGAGCAAAATGGGACACAGTCCAGAGATGGCAAAACAGTCCTTAAATATACAGATGTTAGTCTTCAGTGCAGACTACCATGCTCATTTGATACCTCTGAAATGCTTTCTGACTGCACATAATTTTACCACAGTCTTAAAATAACACATTTAGATTTGCTGAATCAGTGCTTCTGATGGCAGCTATTTGATCTCTAAAATGGAGAACAAATTTGAGTTTGGGCTAGGAAGACATTAGTCATTATTTTATGTATTAATTTACATCACTTACAAGATAATTGACATGCTTACTTTAAAATACAGAATAAACTGCTTTGGTCTCATTTGCCTGGTAGTTGTCGTGAATACTAAAGACACAAAATTAAAGTTTTCAGCTCCTCACTGCAAAAACTGTTTTAATGCCTTTTGCCCTTTCCAAAACTATATAATATTTGCAGAATAAGGTACAGAACTGTGGAAGGAATATATACTGTAAGAAATTAGTTTAAAACTATATGCCTTATACAACCTTTTATTTGTTTTAAACTGAACAAACACAGATTCATGCCATGAACCTAGGTTAGAATCCAGATGTAATTAGTTATCGTAATTTCCACAAAATGACAATACAGAAACTATTTTTCTATTTACCTATCTACACATCTGTCTTTCCATGTTTCCATGTGCCTATGTTTCTATCCATCTATATTATGTGTCTGTCTATATCTGTCTATCTCCTAGAGCCAAAGACTACTTTATGGGAAAGGCATAGAGAGAAAATCTAGATAATATATACTGGTAGGCTAGCCACACATTGGTGTGAACACTGGCTGCAGGTAATGGTCACCGTTGATGCGATCCTATGTACAAATTGTGGAAAAAGGGGTTAATTTTGACACTGACAAATTGATTAGTGAGCGTCTTCAGTCTAAGCAAGCATTTCTTTCTGATTTTGGTTGTTGTCATTGTAGCCAAAGAAAGAAAAATCCAGATAGGCATTGGAAGAACCTGCATATTTCAGCCAGATAGAATCAGAAGATGAGGAATGCATGAATGTCAGAGTTGAGAGCTAATGCTGATCCACACACCAGTGTCCCTCTGACATTTTCAATGTATTGTGTCTTTTTAAGAACTGAATATTTAGGGGCATGAGGATTGAACATGCTGCCAATGTCCTTGCATACAGCATGCTTTCATGTTCAGAGTGAAGATGGGGAATGGATATGAATAGAATCAACATACTACTTTAATGTTTGCCATACAGAGACAGACAGGTGTCTGTGTGTACACACACAAACGTATGCACACACACTCAAACGTATGCACACACAGATTCACAGAGAAATGCACAATCACACGCATGCACAGATACAAGGACATACATGCACACAACAGGCACACAAACATACATATGCACATACATGCATATATACACACAGGCATACAATGATACATAGGCACATATATACAAATATACATATACACACACACACTGCCATTAATAAAATAAAAACTGCCATGACTGCCTTGCACATTTGAACATCAGTACTCATTGTGTAGTAGTGGAGAATTGTCATTATGGATTATGTCATGCTCAGGATGTGGAATTTCATGGATCTGGATAACTACTTCCACGTAGTCTGTCCATGAGGTAATGCTATTAATAGGTCTCAGCATTTACAGTGGGGCAGCTAGCAAATGGAAACCTTTATTTTGGTGCAGAGCTTAATCTGCCTGCTGTAAATTCCCATCTGATGGAAGTCTTTTGTTTTTTTTTTACAGTCATAACCTTGAAAGACTATTTTCAGGTATTCACTAATCATTTATCTTTCTACTGTATTTCAATAAAATGTCATGTTATCCCACTTTTGTCATCAGTGACAAACTGGTATGATACTTATCCCAGTAATCAGCTACCTTTTACTACTAATTTTAAGAAAATCAGGATGCATCTCACAGCTTCTTGAAACTAGCTTGCCACATTTGACATTTGGGGATTGTTCTGAAAGAATAATAGAGAATGCACTGGGATTATTCACAATAAAAACTGCGAATTGTGGCCATATGGAAATTAGCTATGCATAAGTGCTGACATAGCATGGACCTGGTGAGGACATTGCTCTGCAAGGATGTCATGCATTTGTAAAAACGTCAGTCAAGCCAAAGCAAGTAGATCATGTGACCTAGAACCATCCATATACTGCTGAAGTGCTTGATGCAAATATGTTCGCATACACATTGAAATGCCACACACGCATGCACAGATACAAGGACACACATGCACACAACAGGCACACAAACATACATATGCACATACATGCATATATACACACAGGCATACAATGATACATAGGCACATATATACAATGCACTGCTGAGACCCTGCACAAGGAACACGCAAAGGTGCTAACTGGGTTTAATTCATAAATGAGCAGAAAATGATGTGTTAGGACAATCAAAGGAAAAAGCAAGCAAAGCAAGGGACAAAAGGACAATGGGAAAGAAAAATATGCATAGGGTGGGTTAAAAAGGATTTCTTTTTTTAATTAACAGGAACCCTTTTTTAGATGAGAAGGGTAGATGGTGAGGAAAGCAAGTGGGTAGAAAGGTGGGTCTATGAATTACAGCAGGGACAGGTACACGGATATCTAATACAGACACAGACGGACAGGGGAAGTGGTGGAAAAGGGAGTGCTGCAATGCCAAGACATACAAAGAGAATAAATAACTAGAGGTGGGGAGTATAAGCTTAGTTGGCTCATCCAGTGGCTGTGTGCCAGTCCTATGAACTCGAACCCCACCACCTCTTCACGTGATTAGATACAGGACATGTCCACACACCGACCCAGTCATTCAGGTCTTGTTTCTGTGCTCTGTCTTCCTTGCATTTTATATAAAACAAATCAGTTTTTTTCTTTTAAAAATCTAGCAAACAGTTGCTGCAGTTTATACCATGCATGAAGTGCTAGAGTGCTCAGGTTTTAGTTTATAAAATATATACATTTTCTCTTAAACTGTAGTAAACTGCTTGCTACAATATAGTGAGCAAATGCTACAGTTAGACCATACATGGTACATGTGTGCTGCAGAGCTCAGGACTGACTGTAAATTCAATATTAGATTTTAAAAAATGGCATTGCACTAAAGAGCAATTGGGATGGTAGGTAGTCGATTGTGCCATCCAATGCTTTGGACTTGGGGCATTTGCCCCTTTCACTCCACCCCTAACTATGTTACTCATGGGGATGACTGGACAACAAACAGATGAATGTCCATGACACACATTGAAGAACAACATCAGGCGTGATATGAGGAAAGAGTTTGTACTGCCAACCAAGCTGGCCTAGTCTGCCATTGAAAGTTCTGTCCAGAAGTCAAGTCACCTTTGTGGCTGACATCGTAGCTGATCTCCATCACTGCTGGCTTGATGGTGATGGGTAGGTAGCTTTACAATTCTGTCATTGACACGAGAATAAACTCCAGCATGCCAAAACCAGTATTGATCTACTTGTCCACATGAGTTCTGTCCCTAACCATACCTACTGAGAGGTGACCAAGGGAGGCTTCTTTGTGCCAGTTTGATATGAGGAGTCGACACAACTCACCAGAGATGCATCTAAAGAGACCACCAATGTGCCCTCCAGGACACACACTACAGGATGACCTTCACCCTGCAGATAGTCTGATGTGCAAATTGCTGGGGATCCAGCAGTTGGTGTGGTGGCTGGTGCACGTCATGGTTGCTACTGCCATGCAAATTCTTGTTTTATGGCGGATGCTATAAAAAATGTACATAGACAGAAACAAAACAGAAAGGAAACATAATATGGAATAAGATGAAGAGAAAAACATAAAACAAACAGCAGTGTTCAGTATGATGAGGTACATTACCCTATAACACGCTCTGAATGGAGGAAAATCATTTAGCAGAGCAATGCTTATATAAATGCATGGGAATACCTATGTTAAGACAGGAGTTCACAACAGAGAGCTATGACTGGCTGTGCTGATGTCACCACTGCGTACATCACTGGTTTGGGAATACCTATGTTAAGACAGGAGTTCACAACAGAGAGCTATGACTGGCTGTGCTGATGTCACCACTGCGTACATCACTGGTTATGGATGGTAACCAATGTGCATGTAATATACAATGAAAGAAGGAAAAAATAATCAGAATGAGCAAAGGAGTTAAGCACTCTGAAAAACGTGTAGAATAGTCATGGATATCACAGCAAGTGCATGTGGCATAAATTGTACAGTGTCATAAGCAACATATCTCAAGAGAAAACACAAATAACAAATGGACAGCAAATGGGAAATAAACCTGACTGAAGTAACATGGGTATGACAACTGTAAAACTGCTGCAGATTCCCCCGGTCTATACCGGTTCTAAGTTCAAGAATAACTTTTCTAGTGAAGTAAATTAGCATGGAGATACAAATACATTATGGCAGGGATGTCGAACAATATGAATAAACAGCTATGCAATGGTAAACCTCATAAGTATGGGGCAATGAAAATATAAAATGCTGAAATATCACAAAGGAGAAGAACAGCCAGAATGCAGTGGTACGCCCAGGGTCACTACAGTTTGGCAAGCAGATGGCAATATCTCCAATAAGTTGCACTGGTAGGTGCAAAAACACAATTATAAACGCATTTAAAACTGCAGAGCAGTCCTACAGATAGTGAAGAAATATGCAATGATTAGGTTTTAAACAACACAAAACTGGACAGTGCTTGCTCAATAAGTGAAGCTAAAATGCATTCTTATCAGTAATACAGTATATTTACTTTACATGAAGAGTCTGTTCTGCCTACTCAAGCAGGCAATTTGATTTGTGTAATCTTATTGGCTGGAGAGTCTCTCTCTTTTAATCAAGTAGGCAATTGGATATGTGCATTCTTCTCTGTTCCAAAATAGAAAATACTTAATGAGGACAGCCTAACTTTGGACATCAAAAATAATCTATACCTATTGTGGTGAAAAGATAAAAAACTGACTAAGAATGTGATTTATTTATTATATTTGTTTCATAATGTTGGCACCTTTGCAAGCAATACTTGAGCTCTGTTTTATCTGCCACATTGCCACGTGTTTTCTGTGTCTTAAAATGTCTAACCTTTTAACATTTTTTCTTTAAAAGAGAAAAGGAGACAAAATAATTTTTTAATTTTGTACTTGAAAAGTAAAGTGTTACTTTCTGCAGTTTCTCATGAAGGAATTAATCGGTTGTGTATAATTAAGTTACACAATGGTTTGGAGACAGGAAAACCAAGGGCCATACAAATACAATCACTATGTACTTCAAATGGATTACTGGCCAGAATTGTGAAAGCAAACGGTTAAATGCATTATTTTAATTGCTGATACTTTTTTCTTCTGTTCTGTGTGTGAAAGGAACTAATGCAATCTGATGCAATGTAGTTATACCCATGTTTCTATAAGAAAGGAAAGGCTTTATTTGTCACTCTGCAGACCAGTGGTACAGAAAGAAATTTTAGCATTTGCACCTCTGAGTATCCAACAACCTATAAGTGACCCCTATCCTCCCCAATGAAACAAAGTAATGTTTAGATAACACAACCATAATTTGCCTATATTTTATTGTAACATTTCAATAATCTGTAATATTGTTATTAATCCTACCACCAGAACGGAGTCCCCCATCTCCTTACCAGTTGTATGGAATAGTCATCTCTGTGCTCTACTTGTCCTATCTTCTTATCAGATGTACCTGCTACCTTTATTTTATTCTTCTTGTACAGCACCTGCCCTCTCTTTCTCTCCACCTTGCTTTTCTCTTCCACAATCCATGCTAAATGATATCCATACTTTTCCTGCCTTTCCAATCTCCTAATTACACCAAACTCCCATGGATGCAAAGCTTTTTACTCTGAAAACCTGCCTTATGCTCTGACTAAAAATGTTCTCTGATTGTTTTTCTCCAGACTCACTACTGCTCAGTGTGTAGCCCTGCTGTTCAACATTCAGGCTGACTCTGCTCCCCTATCCAACCCACATTCCCACCCACCCCTTGACACTCTACACCCTCCCTGCAAGGGCCCTCCCCATCACTCCAATTGTCAGATCCCTGCCTCTGATCACTAATCCCTTCCCTATCTTGCTCACCTTTCCCTATCTCTCACTCCTCCCATTTCCTTTTACATCTATAGCAGAAACAATTTCCCTCTCTCTCTACCTCAGCCTGACTCTAATTCTCATCACCTTCACTACTTTTCTGTTTTTCTTTCTCCCTCATCTAGTCATTTGGTCCTCCCTAAACTTTCTTACCTTTCTTACAAAATTTCCATACATTTGATATTGAATTATCTTCTCATTTCCAGAATATACCCACATAAACTAGTCAGCATGCTAGTACATTTCCTCTTACTCCCATTCTGTTACTCCTCTTTGGGTAATCCTCATATCACACTAGTCTATGTACCCTCCACCATTGCCTACTCTTACCAAATTCCTCTCACAATTAAATCCCTGCACTTCATCTCCCCCTCTCTCTACAATACCTCCTATATTCAGTTTCACAAATTAAAGCATTTCAATCTTTCTCTCTCTCTTCCTCTAATCTAAAGAACAAAACACACTTCTGTCTACTATTATTTCTCCAAACCCTCCTATAACACTGCTAACAGATGAGGACATCCAACCCAATCCTGGTCCATCTCCTTCCTCCAACCTTACTAACTCCATCTCAACTACTGGGTACCAACTCCCCATCCCTCCAACTAAATATTTTGTTTGGGAGACTTTGTAGGTTTATGGTGTAGACACTACCCCATAAACATGCAAAGTTCCCCAAAAAATATAAGAAACTACATGCCTGGGTTGCCCAGCACTCTCCCCACATCTTAACTCTCTCAGAAACCTGACTCAAACCTCATATCACAAACTCATACCCACCGGCTATAACATTTTCTGGCTAAACAGGCTTTCCAAAAAAAGGGGAGGTGTTACTATCATGTACTTAAAACATTTTAACCTCTACCCCTTCCTAGCTTCTCCCCAGCTGAACTTATCTTTCTGAACTGTCACCTTAACAGACACAAAAAATTTGCCATAACATCTTTCTATATACCTCCTGGTAACAATATTCCAATTCTTGAAGCTGTTTTATCCTGGATCTCACATCTCTCCTATGACATTATTATACTACATAACATAAATATTGACTGGAATAAACTCTCCCCCACTCCCCTACCCTTAGTATTATACTCTTTGATTACTATTGACTTATTACTACTCCCACCTGCTTCAATAAAAACTCCAGCTTCATTCTTGATTGGATCGTAACTTCCAACACTAATCATTACCATACTCCCACTACTTTACCAGACACCTTAAGTTGTTGTTTCTTTTTGGCTTTTCCCGGTTAGGGGTCGCCACAGCGGAACTCCGGTCCGCTAATGATTGGCAGTAAATTTTCACGGTGCCGAGGTGCCAGCCCAACCTTCAGTGAAGGCACGCCCATGTCTTTCGGAGGCCACTCAACCGAGGGGAGGACATGCAGACTCCACACAGAAGAACCAGACACCTTAAGTGAACAATACTAAAACTACCTTCTCAAATCCCAAAAACCCACCTTTATAGAGACGGATACAA
This sequence comes from Protopterus annectens, assembly GCF_019279795.1. Lineage (NCBI taxonomy): Eukaryota > Metazoa > Chordata > Ceratodontiformes > Protopteridae > Protopterus > Protopterus annectens. The sequence goes on along the minus strand of NC_056750.1, from coordinate 759,443,184 downwards.
CTTGTCCAAATTTAGCACACAAACTTTCAACATCCAACTCTCCCTTGTCAGTTGGTCTAATCTGTATAACCTTCCTCTAAATGATGCTGTTCTTGAGTTGAACAATACTTTCGTAAACATCCTAAACAACCTAGCATCCATCAGAAAAATTAGAATCAACTCTAATCCTGCACACTGGTCTCTAAAGACACTCTTATATGAAACTTAAAGACAGTACCTGGAAAAAATGGGTAAAGTCAAAATCTGCTTCTCTCTTGCTTAAATACAAAGGACTAACGAACCTTACTTAAAACACTCATTATTCGTGGCAAGAAAAAATTGTATCAAGAAGCCCAGTCCACCTACACTTGAAACCCAAAGACATTCTGGTATACCATGAATGATATTCTCCATCCCGGAAAATCATCTACCCCAACCCATTGGCAAAGAAACCTCCTCTTGAAATTGCCACTGTACAAAACAATTACTTCATCATCTCTAGTTGCAAACTAACTTCCCCTGACAATATCCAGTCACAACCCCTGAAAGCCTCCTTCACCTGACTCCACACAGACTTCTCCATGAAACTTGTCTCCAATACCTATAAAAGCCCTTTTACAAAAACTTAATCCTCATTATCCTTTCAACAACCTACCCTTTCAATTTGTCAAACTAGCAGCCAGTTCCACAACATGTCCCATCTAAGTCCTTATCAACCATTCTATCCAAGAATCCTCAGTCTCAGAAATTTGGAAATCATTTTATACTATTTCACTACACAAAGGAGGTAACTGCCCTGACCCTTCCAATTTCTGTCCTATAGCCATCCTCTCCTCTCTCTATAAAATTCTAGAGAAATGCATTCATACGCAACTTCAACATCTTCTTCAGGAAAATGTCCTCACTCCCTCTCAGCATGGATTTAGGCCCCATCACAGCACATCTACAGCTCTTCTATCCTTCACCCAGACTATAGCAGAGGCAAGAGACAAAAATAAACTGGTGGTATGCATGTTCCTTGATCTCTCCAAAGCTTTCAGCACAGTCTCCCATCCCAAGCTGCATGCTAAATTAACTGAACTCAACCTCTTCCACTACTTTCTGGTTCTCCAGTTACCTTAACAACAGACTGCAATCTATTAAATAACAGTTCTCCTGCTCAACTTTCTTACCTATCCAAACAAGTGTCCCCCAAGGATCCATTCTAGGCCCTTTCTCTAATAAATTTGCTAGCAATCTTCGCTCCACCTGCTGGACCTCTTCACTGATCCAGTACACCTACAACTCTACTCTAATTACCCTCTCTGACAGGCCTACTGACCTTCACTCCCTCACACACACTTCTTTTAACACCACTGAACACTGCTTAATCAATAAGCAACTCATCCTCAACTCAAGGAAAACTAAGCTTCTCCTTTTCCTTCCAAAATCTATGTCCAACCTTAAAGCCTGCTTCAGTCTCTCTTCTTTTGACTACACGATACTTCATGTAGACTCTCACACCAAACTTTTAGGATTTACAATTAATGATCCACTGAAATTTGAAAACTATCCAACAAGCCATCCAAAAAAAAAAAATCAAAAATTTGGTTTACTGCATAGAAATAGTCTTATCAATCATCTCTAGGACCTCACTTGCTCAAGACTTCCTCCTCTCCTGCCTACTACTGTACACTTCCCCCATATTTATCCACCCTAAAGCAAATCTTTTAAACAAACTTAAACTTATAACCAGATAGTAAGATTTGCCTGCAACTCCCCTTACAAATCCCATCACTGCATTGCTCTTAAGCAACTGCAGTGGCTTGAGCTTCCTCAACTACTCCAGCTTTCACAAGTACAGATGACACATTCCCTTCTTTACAAAACTGCAGACTGTCTTCTGTCCACCTTCCTATCCCTATACAAATCTTCAGTCTCTCCATACTGCTGACCAAATACTACTTGACACCTACAAACCTAACAAAACAATAGGTAGATTACTTTACAACTTGGAACAAACTCCCAAATAATCTATGTGCTATCCAATCTACAAGAGAATTGAAAATGCACCTTGCAAATGTCACAATCCTATCTAACCTCTACTTCCTCACTAATCTGACTATAACTATCTTTTTTCTCACTTTACTGTGATATATCTTTAAAAAATAGGCTATAGTACATTAGCTATTTAATACTTAAAACCCCAGCTCCTTCTATACATTAACTAATATACTCCCCACCCCTCCTCTCTCTTCTTATGGCTATTTTCTTTCACTCTCTTGATTCTCCTATAGTTTTTCTCCCCCCTTTATTTTTACTCTTCTACTTTTTGCCTCTCATTCTCCCTCTCTACCAGCATGATTAAGTTATTTAGATGTTTTGGGGGCTTATTTTTCTTCCTTCTAATACCCTATTTGTAAATCCTTATTTCTCTGACTTCTTTATGCTGAATTTTATCATTTGTTAATTTACATTATTGTATGATACATAGTTCTGTATTCATCTTACTATGTATTTCTTAATTTTCTGTTTTGGCATGGATGTATTCATATTTTTATACTTGAATGAAAGTTTGTTATTGCTATCTTTGTGTGTGGAGATTTTTTCCTTGGGTGCCCACTGAAAATGGAAGTTGGACTAACTCTGTTAACAAAAGACAAATATAAAATAAACTTACAATTTCTCAGACTTTTCATATAGCAGTGGCTTCAGATAGTATCCGTTTGTTTTTATCGTAATACCTCGCTCTATTGTGATAATTTCTTATCCAAAATGTGTGTTCTGTTATTAATGCAAATCATCAGACCAATTGTTTGTCTCAGTTCATTTCAGTAGTATAAGCATCTATAGTCTATGCACCCGCCTTTTATTTTTGTAAAGAACAAATGATAAATACACAGCAAGTTTTTTCTAGGCTTAGAACGATTCTTTCTGATTTTCTCTGTTGATATTTTGTCTTTGTACTCTGTTGGAAATGTAAAAATGTTATAAATACCATCATGGCTTACTCAACAATGTCATGCATAAATGTGGTGCACTTAAGTTTTCAGGGTTTCTGTTTCTGGTCATAGTAAGGAATACATATTTTTGAATTTGTAGTTTCCAGTTTACTGCAAATTACTTTTCATGATGGAATTGTTGCTGCTTGCAGATTATATTCCTAAACATATAAGGTCTCGGGATCCCTTCATTTGTTTAAACTTTCAAATGTTCGAAACTCCTATGGCTGACGCCGTATGAACAAACGTTTGAAAGGCCGACAAATGATAGTGGAGATCCTGCTACAGTGCTGGACTGGGAGATTCCCCTTTCTTGCACTGTAGTGCGATCTCAGAGTGAAAATACTTAAGTAGAAGGGGATGTGAGGGATGTAGGGGGTTTGCCCCCATGCATAACAGTTTTACTGTGTTTACAGGTAGGTAAATGGTGCTATTTCAGGATGTCGGTCTTCCGGAATGTCGATCATATGAAAGTCGGCATTCTGAATGGTCGACATTCTGAAGTATACACAAGCTCTCATAGCTACTGAAACTTTTTTTTATTATTTTTGCAAATATATTTCTTTATTTCTGATATTATGGCACATTTGAAAGCTTGTCAGAATGCTCAGTAAAAAAAAAAAAGAAAACTATGTGAAACTTTCCTCTATGTGGTATTTTCTTTGAGTCATGAAATCATATGACATGAAATGCAACTTCTTATAGCTAGGCAGTAACATACTTTAAAAATATATATAGATATTTCATATTCCATTTACAGCAACATGAGTGAGACTGTAATACAGATCTGTTTGGTCTATCAAAAGGTTTTTGAAATAAAGACACTTATGAGTAAGAAAATAAAGCTTATCCATTCCAATCAACTGTTACATGTAATAGAGTTCATCACAATGTTAGAACATTTTCTATATCCCATCCCATGATTTTGCATGTAAACTCTTCTGCAAAATCATGCTGGTACTTCATGGTGAAATATTGTTTCCCATTTATTCATGTCAGCATTCTGTGTGCAAAGACTGTGCAAGCTAATCCAACACAAAATAGTGTAGTTATTGGTAAAAAAGAATGGAACCTGGCTACCCTCTACATGACCACAGTTTGAGTATAGGCACAGTACCTTGACAACTTGCTCATTTCTGAATGGGAATAATTGTGGAATCCTGCTCCAGGAGCTCCTCTTGGGACAATTCGTCTTGCAGTATAGGAATTCTAGAATGCAAGAATGCCAAACATTGAACATGGTCTGAAAATGGAAATCACAAGTGTGAGGAAGTCTTCAGTCACTGGTTCAACATAATATATATATTCCTCTGTGCTTTCCAAATGCACTGATTGGTGTGAAGAGTACCCTGAAAATCTTCTCACTTTTGTTGAATGATGGGAATGACCTCATGACCTCTAGTATTTGTTTCCCTTGGTCTGTGTCGTAGGGTGATGCTGGTCAGAAAGAAAGGGCCAATATGAGGATAGGCACTTGATGGATACAGGGTGAATGAGGCCAAAAATAATTATAATCATAAAATAAATTAAACACACGATACTACATAAAATAAATTAAAGACACAAGATACTACATAAACAGTATCAATTTCATTTCAGTTACATTAAAATAAATTACTGAAACAAAGATAACTTTGAAATAAAGGCAAATGAAAACTTGAAACTGAATTGAAAAATAATATCCCCTTGCTCTCAAAACTATTTGAAGGAAGGCAAAATTATAATTGTTAGTACAGCTTTCTTGGGAAAAGCAAGGTGTTCAAACAATTTCAGAAAAATATCAGCTTATACTACAAACTGGTGTCATGAGATGAAAGCAGATGTCTGGAAATATATCACAGAATTTTAATCATATTAAAGGCACAAACACACAATGTCTGTTCCATGCTTCTTCATAAAAAAATCTTTGTTATGGATTTGATTAAATATAAAGAGTTCATTCATGCAATCGAAAAACGTGAATTTTATTTAGTTTTAGTTGCCATATTTGGTGGTTTGTAATATTATAAAATGCATATGCTCAGTTTATTATAAGTTTGATTTATAATCATTTCAAATTCATGTATGGTATATATTATGAAACTGCAACAATTTTGCTCTACTAGGAGAACTTTTATTTTAATACAATATTCAATTAAGTTCATACATCTGTTGCTCATCCATCTTAAGGGAACAAAATACATCTTGACAGAACTGCTGATTACATTAAAATGAAAGGTAATCACCTGGGATAATTATATACATATATATATATATATATATATATATATATATATATATATATATATATGTTTAAAATAGATATTAACATATAATCTAATAACTATGTACTAGCTTTCTTTCTCCTGCTGTTATTCTTTTCATGTTTTCTTCACTTTCATATGTTGACAGACATTATTAGTAGATGATTAGATAATTATATCAGGTATAAGAAATATAATGAGAGAGAAACTGTTCCAAATAAGTCCATGATTAATGCAAGGCAACTTACTTTTATTTGAATTAAATCTGTAAACAATAGGGATTTACTGTTTTATAAATATAAAAGAATTACTGCAAAATTATATTTTGAAAAGGATTTTAAAATAATGGAAACATATGTTGTAAAATGTACCAGCTGAGTTGTGTATAAACTCATTCTGCTGAAACTCCAGAAATTTTGTAAATATTAGAAACTTCTGATCTACAAGTTGTTTGTAGAACAAATGGTTCTTCAAACAACTAATTAAAGGAACCAAACCTTCATCACCAGATAAACGAAGCCAGCTGGCATTATAGCTTCATATCTCAGTGTATACTAAACACTAAGCTTGTCAAACAGAGCATCACCCTTATTGTCAAGATAAGTTGAATGGGCAGCCTCAAATTCTATCCCTTCTGTATTGAATAACCATATCTGACACTAGACAGAACTTATGAATATGCGTTACCGGATAGGTTTGTAATATTCTCCAGAGCTATGAAAACATTAACCTATACCTACAGATTTTCATATAGAGTCAGAACAATAACTGAAGAGATAAAAGAGAAGTAGAAGAAAAGTTATAAGAGATACTCACTACTTCACTGTAAAGTCCAAAAGTACAACTAATGTGATGGGCTTAGGCCATGTGATCTGATGGTTCCAATATTTCTTTCCCCATAAAAACTCAGTTTATTTTTTATTTATTTATTTAACATTAGTTTACCAGGAAAGTCTAGCTTGGAACAAGCCAATTTTCAGTGGAGATCCGGGGAGAAATGCTCCAGGTGCATGCCTTTTGTATGAGAGGAAACGAACACCCAGAGGAAACCTACAATAACGCAGGGAGGGCATGCAGACTCCATAGAAGACACCCCAGCCGAGAATCGAACGAAAGAACCTCTTGCTGTGAGGCGACAATGTTAACCGCCGCACCACTGTGCCATCCAAGGGCAATATTACAAACCTATCCAGTAAAGGGATCAATAAATATATAAAGGAGGTGCGTCATCAAATGCTGTTGGTCATGATGGTTTATTGAATTGTTTGCTTAGATATGCACACTGAGAATAAGCTGACCTTTGTGTACACACTACTACTACTAGTACTAGTACTACTACAACTTCTCACACA
>NC_056750.1:759421629-759431629 GCF_019279795.1 Protopterus annectens | reverse complement strand
TTTTATACCATCGCAACCCAGTAGAATTGGTGGTACGCTAACTGATTTGCGGCTGTTTGGTCGCTTGGTTGCACTGAAGGTATATTTTAACAACAATGTAATGACGCTAGATAGTGGATATTCACAAAAATTAAGAAAGAAAGGTAGTTTCATGCTTCCCCTACCGATTAGTGTTGATTGCTTCATTAAATTATGTGAAAGTGACTTTTACAGATATTATTCAGTGGGTGATAGAAAGAAAAATAGGTTTTATAATGTGACATGTTTAGAAGTTGCCTCACTAACAAAACTAAGAAGATATTACACTCACTATAAAACCAGCTGATAAAGGGAGGGGTGTAGTACTCATGGATACGCCTGATTACAACAAGAGTATGAGTATGTTATTGAGTGATACCAGTACTTATCGTGTTTTGACTGCTACTGATGTGACAGATTATACATAATGTACATGATAATATTTATGATCTTTTAATGTGCAGACAAATTGATAAAGAAACGTATGATTTTTTGAATATTGAATTACCATCGATTCCTTGTATGAAAGGATTACCAAAGGTACACAAAAAAAGTGTCTCCACTTCCAATGCGACCTATAGTTTCAGGTAGGGGTTGGGTTACCTCTAATATATCTGTGTACTTGGAGTCAATGTTAAGACCTGTAGTTGACTCTATTCCGACTATTCTTAAGGATACCTACCATTTATTGAATGACATTAAGCAATTAAATTATGATCTTAGAGTAGGGTAACATATACTGGTAACCCTTGATGTCAAGAATCTCTTCACTAGTATACCCAATGGATATGGCATGTAAGCCATGAGGGAAGTATTGAATAATGACACTGATTTTAGTATAGATGAACAGATCTTATTATGCCATCTGTTAGAAATGGTTCCTGAAAATAATGTATTTGTTTGCCAACAATTATTATTTACAGCAATGGGGTGTTGCCATGGGCACCCCCGTTGCCAATACTTATGCAAACCTTGTAGTTTATAATTGGGAGAAAAACAATTTATTTAACAATGATATTTATCAGAAGAAGGTCAAAATGTATAAAAGGTTTGTAGATGACATTCTAATTCTCTGGGAAGGGACTCATGATGAATTTAAAGATTTTTTAACATTTTTAGAATCCACGACTGAATTTTTAAAATTCACTATGGAATGGTCATATACCACTATTAGTTTTTTGGACATTAATCTCACTATCACGAATGAGAATCATCTAGAATCCACGTTGTACAGAAAGCCCTGTTGGAAAAATACATTACTCTGCTACAATAGTATGCACCCCAGACATGTCTTCCCGGGCATTATAAAGAGCCAATACATTAGGCTAAAATGATTATGTGAGAATAAGGATGTATTAGATAGGGAAGCAGAGGTTATGGAGAATTTATTTTTAGCTAGAGGATATAATAAGAAATTAGTATGCAATATCAAGAAGGATGTCTTGAAAGGGAAAGATTGTATAGAAGATTTATATGGACATCATAAAACAGAAATTGATTATCATAATATCAACAGCTATAAACCACTCAAGAGAGATATTAGAGTTTCTTACACTATGCAGGTTACAAATGACAATTTTGACTTGAAAAACATCATAATGCATAATTGGAAAGTCTTAATTATGGATGAAGCTGTCAGAAGCATCGTGGGTGAGACCAAAATTTATATATAGGAACTCCCCAAACCTTAAGCAACTGCTGTGTTTTAAAGAAACCAAAGCCATATCTCATGGACAAGATTATATTAAGAACGTGGGTAGCTTTCCTTGTAGAAAATGTAAAATGTGTCGGCATATTAGTGACATACAGATATATAGACATCCTAAACTAAATATTGTTTTTACACCTAGATTCTATGAATTTAATATATTTAGCCACGTGTATAAAATGTGATACTTTTTATGTTGGGATGACCAAAAGAAAATTTAAACAGAGAATTTATAATCACGTATAAGACATAAAGAAAAATAATGAATTTAATGCCCTGGCTAGACATGTTAATGAATATAGAGAACATGGCTTTAAGTTTAGGGTACTTCAGTTGGTGGATTCAAATAAAAGATGGGGTGATAATATGAATATTTTAGCTAATATTGAGTTGACATGGTTTCTTAGACTAGGAGCACATTTATACCCAGGATTAAATCAAAGCATCTGTATTAAACCTGTTTTGGATGGCAGGTTGTATAGATAGAGTTAACATTTCATATGTCCATTGACTTATTTATTCATCTATTTATTTATTTGCTTATCTATTTATTTACTTATTTATTCGTTAACATGTATAACAGTATATTTATATCTGTATTTATGTGATATATATTTTTATATTAATAACTATTTTAATCCCTATATATTTTATAATAATATTTATGCATATATTTAACTTTATATGTTGAGAATGGACTAATGAATAAATAATTGAATATATATATATATATATATATATATATATATATATATATTTACATAATTCTAGATACAGTACAGATATAATCTGATTATATATAATTTTGATAATATACATATGTGCCATAAAATAAGTTTGCCTCAGAGGGTTTTAGAACGTATTTACTACCTCTTCTGGTTCAGTGTTTTATATTGAACTCTATGTTCCTTTAAAATAGTTTTTAAATAATTGATTGTTTAATTGAGTTTTAATTGATTGAATATATTTGGCTGACTATATATACTTTCAGTGAACTGCCATTATATGTTAAGATCTGATGAAGCGCACTTTGGTGCGTGAAAGCGCTTGTCTATTTATGAATAAAGGAGTTTGTTTGTGAATCAATGGAAGAGATTTTTCATGTTTCTGGGTGCTGAATCTTGCAGTGTTTTTGCTTGTATATTTGTAAAATAATGGTCCCAAATTTAATCTGCTGGAGATTAAACTCAACATAATATTTCCAATATTCTTGGCTTAGGTTATTCAGCCTACAATCTGAGAGAACTGTCCATGAAAATTGTACTACTCATTCACACCCAAATCATACAATACACATTGGGGGAGTGACACACATTCATATCAGTCTGATGGCAGAATGTAACTGTACACACTGGGGGAGTGACACACATTCACATCAGGCCGATGGCAGAATGTAACTGTACACATTGAAGGAGTGATACACATTCACATCAGTCTGATGGCAGAATGTAACTGCACAATGACAGTAAAACGGGTGATATCCTATAAGTAATATGGCTGTATTTTTGAGCATAAACATAAAAAAAAATAAACAGAAATGAAATCAGTCTCCTAAAAAGAAGAAAAGACTTTTACAGGGTTTCTTAGGTTCACAATTACATGCGCACACATGCATGTGAAGAAGATTCACATGCCCCCCTCCCCAACAGACGTGCACACACACACAAACTGTTAATTAGGCAGTGTGATGACAAGTTCAATTAACCACAGATGTATCCTATTTAAGTTTTGGTAGGCTTGTGACAATTTAGAATTAGTAGAACCTGATACAGATCAAAGAGAAAAATGAGCATTGATTTACTTTTAATACTTGAGTGTCTCTCTTGTGAGGACATATTGAAGGTCCAAACCAGTAATGACAAAAACAGGAACACAAACACTTAAGCTTGGGTAAACAAAAAGAGGATTGCTCTCTGACTGTTTTAGCATATGGGTGCCTGTTTTAAATGAACTAAGGAATGTTAAGAGTTATAGTATATCACCTCCCACAGCGTCCACATAATGATTGTCATTTAAAGTGTTTCACTAAAATTTTTACTTTATCTTTGTTATTACCATGTGATGGTGAGATATGAAAAATAGAATGCTTGAGAAAATTTGTTAAAGTTACATTTATACATTTGCAAAGTTGGGACAGTCATTGGAATATCAGCATTTACCTTCAGATGCTTTTTATTATGTCTGTTCACAATCTGTGGGTTCTGTACGGGACATAAAAAATGATGACATAATACCTCTGATGAGCTTCATATTCTTTTGACCCTAGCTTCAAAAGGAAAAAGAGAAAAAAAAAACAGATGTTAATAAAATGTAATTATACAATCAAAGTGAGAATAGAAAGACAATTATATTTGTGCACATCTAACTGATTAACCCACAAAAATATTATGACAGAAGAGCTTCCTCATTTCTTATGTTGTGGTATCTGGCTGAAACTTCAGTAGCATTTGTGGATGTAAAGATGAATATCTTGCATACATTATTCAGGGTATGTTGAAAACATTACGTCTGTGTGCAGCAGGCAGTTATTCATGTGAAAACCACTGAAGACAGTATTTAATTCTAAAAGTAATGGTTGAGACAAATACCAACAGTTAAGTTATTGGTGTATTAAGTAAATACGCATGGTAATGTTACATGCAAATGACTACAGACTTGAGGTTTTTAGTATGTTCTAGGAAAGTAGAATTTTAATGCCTTTAAAAAGTTGTATTACAAAACTCTGAGCACACTCTGAATGCAGAATTGTATACAATGCTGTGAAAATGGATTCCTTATACCTTCCATGTTGCTTTGTACATTTTACTTATTTTCAAAGAGATATTGCTGAAAAAAGCTGATGATTGATATCCATATAGTTACAATATCAAGGAAGTAGCTAGAATAAGGAAGCCTTAAGTTTTAATGCTGACTGAAATATCAGTGCAGGAGACTATTACAATTCTTTAAATAGCTTGCATGTATTTTACTTGTTCATTCTAATGAAGTCTCCAAGAACAGACTATGGCAACACCTAAAGTGTTAGTAATAACACATTAGGTTTTATGTCTTTCCCACTTGCATTTTTTTTATTTCAATATTTAATGCACAAAAAGCACAGTTTTGGTAATGTTTTTGTTGCACTTCAGAGCTCTTGTTGGTAGCACTACAAATGGGACAGTGGAATCAGCATTCCTTAAGTTAGGGGATGTTTCATTGTGTACTGTCACTACTGAGCTGTGCAATGCTCAGGAAATAATGTTTTTGTTGCACTTCAGAGCTCTTGTTGGTAGCACTACAAATGGGACAGTGGAATCAGCATTCCTTAAGTTAGGGGATGTTTCATTGTGTACTGTCACTACTGAGCTGTGCAATGCTCAGGAAATAGTGCAGAAAACTATTGAAAGTACTGAAAAATGATCAGTCAGGGTAAAGAAAAGGAATGAATACTTTGGAGATTTGTGAGATGGACAATAGAGGAAAGGAGATGCATCTTCCAGCTACTATTTGATTTTTGATAGTTGCACTCTTCTTCACTGCTGAGTGACCATGGAGTTGTATATACATTAGGATTTGTTGGAGGATCTCCCCACTTATGAGGAGTGCTTTGGTGTCTGTCTCTGCAAAAAAAAGCTTTTTTTATTCACTGAAAGTGCCTTTCATCAATGTTTTTGCAAATATTTATGGGTTCGACAAATATTATTCAATCTGTCATCTTTGCATGTAGTTCCGTGGAAAGAGCAAACAATTAGAATTTTATGTTTCTCAACATTCTCATCGCTGAAGTGACTTGTGTGGTTGAATCAATTACTAACATTTAACAACTTTTCCTTGGGTACCTGCGACCACAGTTGAGGGGAGAAGACACTGGTGTATGCCCCCTGGGGTGCCCCCATGGTGGGAGGGGAGGGCTTAGCATCCCCTGCTGGGCTGGCACCCTCTCCCCCTCCTCCAGTGGGAGTCCATCACCTCTGGGGTGTGCTGCAGACTGTGCTGCTGCTGGATGCTCCTTCTGTGGCATCCATTTGCATGGTGGAGGTACACCCATGCCTCCTGCCAGCCAGATGGGATCACTCATCCTGCCACTGGAAGTGAGGGGGAAAGACACCACCCAACCTCTCACTCCCCCTTCCACCCTCCCCAGGGAGTCATGGGCTTGGTTCCACTGACCTCTGCTGGGTCGGGTTGATTGAGAGGGTTGGGGTGGTGGAGTGAGGAGAGGTGGTTCCCAGGGACAGTGCTGTCCCAGGAGCCTCTGCGTTAATGATGCTGAAAAAGATTTCACCTACAGAAACTTTGTTATGACTTTTACTTCCTCTAGATAGTCAGGTTTGGTCATCTTCTGGCACACTGCCGAAGTCGTGATCGATTCCAGTGGGGCCGATCTGAGGACCTCACTAAACCATCCAATTGGTAGTAGTGATGGGAGTTGTCTTGTCAGAGATGATATAGATGACATTTACTGTATCACCAAGTTAATTACATACTTTGAGGTTAAAATATTCAAATTTTTTAAGAATGTAGCAGGAGGAAGTATATTTTGAAAATATGTGATGGGCCAAATTTGGCGCAAAACTATTTTGAAAAAAACATACAATAGGTTGAACAAGCATAGGCAGTGAAAGAACAAAAACCTAACTAATGATGAACAGAGTGCTTTCTTTGAGGCATATATCTAAAATCATCTGTCAGAATACTTATAAGTTGTTCACCAGAAAAGTTTTGTATCATCTTCCCATTCTGTAAGTGCAGGTATTCCACAAGCTTTTGTATGGAGTCTAATTTTATTCACAATCTACAGGATTGATATACACATTACTGATGCAAAGCAAAACTGATCTAATTCACTTATACTTTTATATTCACTTTCAAAGATTATTTCCTTAGCACGGGTAGTTCAGAACTGTAGTACTTTCAAAAATTTTCAACACTTCATGTCACATATAGGCCAGTGCTTAAATTCCTCAAAATCAAAACTCATTCTCTTTCCTACCAAAATACCTGCTGTCAATACTGGTCCTTTTTCTATACCTCTTCTCACAGTACATATGACCATAAGTTAATTTTAACTTCATGGGCTATCACAGTTGTATTAGTCACTATCAGAAAGTGTCTTTGCCTGATTCTCAACAATCTATTAAAATTTGATGAACACATCACTGACGCTGTCGGGAAAATGAATGTCAAATTAGATTTGCTGGACAAGGTTTGGTCATTTTTTCAGGCACTTTTTATGAAGTCACTACCACCTCCCATCTTTCTTGTCCCATGTCTTCTGCATCTCATTCACCTTCTAATTAGAATTTCTTCATCTTCTGCTCTGCATAGGCTCAAAAATGTGAGAAAAATACTCGTAAGGGTTATCTCCAGATATTATAGCTAAACTGAACACTATCTGTCACTGAAGATCATGCAGAGCTAGAATTTTGCTATCATCTCATGGCAACTCATTTATCATTGCCTGGAAGCTCCAACATTATTCTAACTGTACTTTAATATTATCAAATGAAGACACACTCCACCTGACTCTACGCAACTGACATGCCTTCTTGCCCACATCTATTTGACAGAAAATGAGTTGGGTTATGCAGACTTTGAAACTGCAATAGGAAAATTCTAGAGCAATGTCCCCTTAAAACACAGATGCATCAGAAAATCAAACACAATTGATCAGTCAGTCAATCAAGCAATAAATATTGCAAACAGATGAAAAGGTCATGTTTTGGAAGATGGAAATTTATCTTTGAGGCCACTTGTCTTGCATTCATTTTTTCTTCCCTTTCGAAACTACCATAAGCTTAAAAATCACAACTTTATTATTCTCAGTTCTCTCTTCCATTACTGCTTTAATGTACGTTTGTATATTTCAATAAATTAGGCTTGATAATCTAATTTATCCCAGCTGTATACTGATTTTATTTATGTTCAATGCTAACTTTCATGCACAAGCAGATGTCTGCCTTTTGCATGCATATGCTGTGTAATCTTTGAGTCTCCATTTTGCATGGATATTATTCACTTCAGGCTTGTGGTCACTCAGCTAGACAATCCTAGTTAATAAATGTAAGTAAACACAAAATAAAATTCATAAATAATACATTCTTGGTCCATATTAAATTCAGATGCTCAGTTTTGGATGATATGAGTAATCAAGTGATGTGATCTACTAGAGTGATAAAAATCCTAGTTGGGTATGCTTTGTTTCCTAACCCATGCAATATACCCACTGTTCATTTTTTTTTTTTATTTGTAGTAATTCCAGAAACCCAATTTTTTTTAAAACCTGAATTTTTCTAGTAATCATTCTTTTGAGCCATTACTGACTTTCATATTGCCATTCTTGAATACACTTTTTTGTGCTGTACAGTTCTTTGGCTAACTACTACACATTCTGTGATTTTCTCCTTAACTATTTAAAACATTATTTCAAAGACTGTTCAATGTCTGACACACAGAAGTGTTCGCTATCAAAAGTCTACCCTGAGCGGTCTGTTAAGAATGACCCACTCTTAGGTGTGCAATAATCACTCTTTTCACACATTTCTTCTGGCATATTTGAGACATTTAATTATGTGTAACCACCCAGTTTAATTTAGACTTGTACAGTGAGAAAAGTCTAGAAGCATCTGCATGTGTGACACTTTAGGTAAAGGCTGAGATTCCAGGGTGTTCCATTATATGGCTAGGCACTAGGCTTAAAAGAAATATCAACTAAAAAGGCAAAAGCATTAAGCATGGTATGAGCTGGCAGAAAGATGGTGACAGAAGGGACAGGGGGGTTACTCCGACCAGGTAAAATGCTTTAAATGACACTTCATGTTTAATAACCTCAGTGTAGTTCAAGGGGATAAAGTCACTGGAAGGAGCTCTCTCTGTTTTAGAATATACATAAATGCACATAAATCTGAAACAAATTAAGCATTCAGATCAAGGGAAATTAGATTTTCTCCATTGAGATTTTGGAATTGGCAGATCTATGGAAATTTTAGATAAGTTTTAAACTAATAACTGTCATTGAATATACCTAACTTCCATTTATCCAAATTGGAAGGCTGCTGTGTGCAAAATCATTTATTTCATTTGTCGTTTTTATGTAATCTATTGTGCTTGTAAACCTTGGTGAATATTATAATAATAAGTTGACTTTTGTATACAAACACACACTCCCCCAGACAGGTACTACTATAATTAATAATAATACATCTCACACAATGAAATTATGGATCCCATGTTAGAACAAACCATGTTACAAAATTCCTAGAGTTATTCATTTATTTGGTATTATTTAGTATCCCAACTAGTAGCATTTCTGGTTGAGCAATTTGTCAGAGACAATTGCCTATGATAATGAAACATTCTAGCAGATTTTTCCCAAAAGTAGATAACACCATCGTCATGTCTTATCTTTTCCTAAAGAGCCTACTGCAGACACACAATCTCACCGACACACTTGAAGCAGCATAATTATCTATCTGGTGAGACTTGAAGAATCTGTTCAAGGGCTTAGTTTAAAATGCATGTGTTAATGATGGTTTATATTTTTTTGTATATCAACTAAAATATTTCAAGGCTGGTTAACTGTTAATTTTTTATGAGGGGGTGGAGTTGGTTTGGCGTTATATAAACTCCACCCCAGTGAATTATTTTTAACTCTGAAGTCCTATATGTGTATGGGGTGAAAGTGCTAAATTTTGAATATCTATTAAGTTACCCTTGTTTAAAGTAATGCAAAACAGAGATGTACCACTGTTAGATCTGGTAAATGCAACTGTCCCAAAAAGTAATAAAGCACTCAAAAACATAAGGGATGATGCGAAGTGAGCTTTAACAAACTCTAAGATGAAACTGTCAAAGTGCAAACGATCCACAAATGTTGAAACTCCACAAATTTATTGTTCCAGAAACAAATATTGGATAAGCACTTTCACTACGAATAGCTTCCTTGGATCTTTCTCGTAGTAACTGAAATAGGACCATACCTATATAGCAAGTAAAACAATTTAACAATTAACATCATTACAATTTAAAGGAGAGATGATGCATATAAAAACAAATTTATCCTAAAACACTTTTATTAGATGGAATTTATCTAATAAACTGTATAAAAACTATACTTATAATATATATATATATATATATATATATATATATATATATATATATATGTAGAGGCTGTACAAAAATATATTTGTGAACAAGTGTGCTCAATAAGTACAAAGTGTAAATCTACATACCTAAACATCTCATATATGCATGCACTCTTATATATTATGCATACAGACTTGTATATTATTA
>NC_056750.1:759145446-759421129 GCF_019279795.1 Protopterus annectens | reverse complement strand
GCAAAGGAATGTACTGTGGCATAATACACTGTCTGATAACCTACCTATCTCCCTTGGTGTTCCTCAGGGATCCATTCTAGGTCCACTCCTCTTTTCCATCTATATTAATGACCTACAAGCAGCAGTACCAAACACCACCTGCATTCAATATGCAGATGACTTTTGTGTACAATACCCTTAATTCTTACTGATACTTCTGTCCTTGCTAAGTCTAATGTTACATTCAAAGCAGTTATTACAAAAAAAAATTTTTCTTATCTTTGTGAAATACTACTTTTTTTACTATTTGTACATTTTATCAGCCAATATTTTTTATCTGTTATTACTCTTAAAGTATGTATGCATTATCTTTATTGTTTGGAGCTTTTCTCCCCGGGCTTCTACTGAATATGGACATGTATCGAGCTAGACTAGCCCGGTCTACAAATGTAAAATAGAATAAATAATATAAAGTTATGCACTTGTTTATTTTTGGAGTTTCTAAAGCTGAAATGATTTTTACAGGAGAGGGTCATTTGTGTTGTGGGGTACAACTGAAAGGAATGAATTTACCCGAGACTAATGTTTTATGAGTTAATTTTTTTATTTAATTACACTGACTGTACTGCTTCTATTATGGCATTCTCAACACATTTAAGTATGGGATCTGTATGGCTTTAATGACACGGCTGTACACTGGTCTCACATCTTCAGAGTAGTACATTCATTAGCACCAGTGCAGTCAAGTTAATTTCCTGTAAAAAGGGGTGGGCCACGAGTCAGTCCTTGAAATGAATGATTGCTCAGATGGTGGGAAGTATGCAAAACTACAGTATGTGGAGATATAATGGAAACAGGCGGGTTGAAAGATAGGAGACAAGACTTGTTGACTGCTGTGCAGCAAGAACACCAATCCTTAATAGATGACTAAACGGCATTAAGCTCAGAAATGAATATCCTAGAAATATCTACAGCTGAACCGGAACTGTTCAGAGGGGGCTGGTATTGGTGCCTGGTGGGGGTGATCCAGAAACTGTAATATTTGTTAGGCAATTCCATGTGCAAGCATAAATATCTACAATAGATGTCAGGAAGTGAAGGGAAGTTATGGAGGACTTCGACATGTCTTCAGGGGCTATTTTAACCACCTAAGTAGTTCATACTAAGCCACTTTTTTGCAGCAATGAAAGTCTAAAGCATCACTTGTTGAGCCATTAACAAGTAAAGACTGGAAGCGATTAGTGATCCCATTACAGTAATGGAAGTAATCAGGGTAGTGTCTAGATCCAAGGCCAGTAGTGCATTGGGTGCTGATGGCTTCCCAGATGAGATATATAAATGAGGAAGGAAGAAGCACTCTTGCAATCTTTAACTAGTTATTAATTCAGAAATTATGGCACAAGTAAACAAGCTTCCAGGATTGGATTATTTTTAACCAGTCTTCCTTATTAAAGCAGCCAAAAACTATTAGCAAAGTTTTGTCCATGTGCCTAGACAAACTTCTATTTGCTTGGTACAGTATCACCAGAGATAAAGCAAAATAATAATGGGATCTTAGCTTGTTTCCCAAGTACATTTTAGTGGAGCTGGTACAGTACTCTGATATCAAGAAAGTATTTGATTCAGCAGAGTTGACATTTTATTGTGGGAGCTAAAAACCAGAAAGTGTGGAGACCCATTTGTGAATTGAATACAATCGCTCTACTGCTATTCATCATATATTTGGGAGTTTATCAGAAATAGAGTACATCAAGAAGGGCAAAAGGCAGGGTTACCCCTTTGTGTAGCAATTTTGTTTTGGTAGTCCTGTACCAGGTCCAAAAGGTATTACAGAACAATAAACGAGTGTTCCATAGAGAAAAAAATTTCTATTTGCAGATGTTTGCACCCTACAAAGTAATCTACTGATGGTGGTAGAAGAGGTGCTAAAGACTTTCAGGTCTTTTTTGGAAAGCTTTTCATTTTGCACTGCAGTCTTGCCAAGTCCGAAAGTATTTGTAATACACATATGAGTGCTATATTCTCTGACTTTGAGATACAAGGAGTAGAGGCTGCTTTTTACTTGGGTCTGACCATCCATAGGAAACTAATCTTAACCATAGAGACCAATCTGTTACACTCATTACGTACAATTACTATTCTCTTGCCAAAGGTGAAACATTGTAAGTCAATAACTAATATATGTCCCCACTTGGTGTTGGATTTCCAAAATAAATTAAATATATAAAATAAAAGTAACTATCTATTGCGAGTTTACCCATATTTCTAGTAAATAACTAGACCATTTATCCCGCTATGATGTATACACACATGGAACATTCATTTTCTATGGCCCTGTATTTCAATCTATTATGTTTTGTATTTTAAACAGCTTTATTATAACCAATAGTTTAACATCATTAACAAAGGCAGCTAGGACCCATTTTACCATTTTCCATTCCTTGGAATCAAATGTACCTTTTCCAACAATAAACAAAACTCAAATAAAATCTGCATAAACAATAATATGCCAAAAATGTGCATTCATGTTATTATATTGGTAAACTCTTTGCTGAAGATGGTGATCTGTCTTTCCAGACAGAATGTATCATAGGGCTGATACCTTGCCACAAATCATGTAGTCTAGAAATGTGCAGTTCCCTACGAATGTGCACTGCACTGCTGGACAGAGGCGGCACCCTTCCATCCACGCTCTAACCCAGTGATGGCCGGTGCTCCTCGCTGACCTTGTGGAGGGATATCCCTGACCATCTGGAGATCCATGGTACTGTGGTATTGTTATGTTTAGGCAGGATTCTGACTTAGAGGCATTCAGTCACAATCCCACAGAAGGTAGCTTTGCACCAAGCACATATATCCGGTCTGAACTTGCCGTTCCTCTCATACTGAGCATGATTACTATCGCAACAACACATCTGTAGGGTAAAATTAACCTGTCTCACAATGGTCTAAACCCACCTCACATTCCATAATAGTGGGTGAACAATCCAATGCTTGGAGAATTCTGCTTCAGAATGAGAGGAAGAGCTGGCATCGAAAGATCAAAAAGTGACATCACTATGAATGTTTGGCTGCCAAAAGCCAGTTATTCCTGTGGTAACATTTCTGATACCTCCTACTTAAAACCGAAAAAGCCAGAAGGCACCTATTTCAAAATCTGTGTTCATACTGAAAATCAAGATCAAGTGAGCTTTTGCCCTTCTGCTCTGACAGGTTTCTGTCCTCCCTGGGCTCACCTTAGGACTCCTGTGTTACTCTTGACAGATGTACTGCCCCAAAATCCCTATCTGACACTGTCCCTAGAGCGGGTTGCACCTGGGCTGTTGGACCCAGAAGCAAGAGCCCTGGTGGTACTCAGCAAACCGCCTCACCGGGTAAGTGAAAAAATGATTGTGGCAGAGTTCTCCCATTTATTTTACATCTCATGTCTTTTCACAGTGCCAGGCTATAGTCAAGCTCAACAGGGTCTTCTTTCCCTGCTGATTCTGTCAAACCCATTCCCTTGGCTGTGTTTTTGCTAGATAGTACGTAGGGACAGTGGGAATATCATTCATCCATTCATGCACTTCACTAATTAGATGATGAGGCATTTTACTAGCTTGAGAGAGTTACTCCTGCTGTTTATTGGCACTTCATTAAATGTCTTCACTTTGACATTCAGAGCAGTGAGCAGAAATCGCATCAACACCCATATTGGGTTTCACAATGCTTTGTTTTAAATAAACAGATTCTACAGCCAGGGCAATCCACAGGAAGGTCCTGGTGCACATCCATAGTCACTGCCACTGTCCCCCTGTGTCCCTGGGAGGGGGGCAGTGAGAGGCCAACACATTGTCCAGCCACATTGTGCACCCAGCCCTGCTTCATACCTGAACTTGACTGACCCAGCCCTTAGAGACGGTCTTTATCCTGAAATTATGGATCAGGCTTCCCAACTTCCCTTACCTACATTGTTCTAACATGCCTGAGGCTGATCACCTTGGGAGATCTGCTGCCAATATGGTTATGACCTGGCGTGCGACTTGCACCGTCTCTGTTGGATTTTTAAGGGCTGGCTAGACCTCACCGCCCATTGTCAGAACCACAATGCTTTCCAGTGGGCTAGACCTCTCTCGGGTCGAACCCATTCTAGGGTGCCTTGTCTTTTACAAAGAAAAGAGAGCTCTCCTAGGGGCTCCTGACAGCTTTTCTAAATGTTTTTTGAATCGCAGCAGTCATAATATCTTCTTGTTTCCCAATAGTTCATGAGTAATCAGACTGGGTGTTTGCACTGCTTTCACCTTCCAATTTGTCATTTTCACTTGTGAACATGAGTTGTATTTGTTCTTCTCAGGAGGTTGCTTTATATTATTGCTATCCTTAGAATAAAGGATCTCCGTTTTCTACTTTTTTAGCCACTTCAGAAGTGACTAACAAACTGGACTACTTCTAACCAACTCCTTTCATAACCTAACTGTCCTTTGAGAAACACAACACCACTAATGAAAACAAATATTGTCTGATTTTATAATTGCCTCGAATTGTTGTCTTTATCAGTTTCCACAAAATTGGAGTGTCTTTAGATCTAGTCACAGATCCATAGCCATTTCATCAATTAACTTCTCATGATAACTTCCTTGCTGAAAACATACCAGCATGACTCCCCACATCATTACTGAACTGTGTATCTCTGGAGAGCGATTGAAACTTCTGCCCCTTGACTATAATGCATTTAAGCTAAAGGTGACAGTTGTCAACCTAATGCAAAAGGAGTATGAATCAGTCGATTTTCAGAAAATATTAGAAGGAAAACTTTTATTGTGTACATTTTTACTTCTTTCTTTTCTTTCATTTAATTAATTCTAATAAGATTTTATGACCTGTAGTATATTGAAAGTGCTCAATAAGATCAATTGAGTTTGTTACATTTCTGATATGTTGATTGAACCACTACGGAGTAGGTGTGTGTTTGTTGGTGTGTGTGTTTTATTGGTTAGAAGCATATTGAACATGCAAAGAATTATTTTATCAATGGGGCCATAACTTAACCTCAACTGTATTGCAGGGTAACTGGATTTTTGTCATAAAATTGTTATACTCTTAAAATTGTTATACTCTCCTTTAAACTGCTTTCCAAAACTTAAATCTTCTTAGCATACAGTTGTTAACCTCACTTTAAACATGGCAGTCCATATCCATAATTGCTTACTGCTATACCTGTCAAACTGTTTTGAACTTACCACAAAAATCCAAGTATCACAAATTAATGCCCCTCAAAAATACTAAGCAAATACTACAGCACATCACCATTTTATCTGGGCTCAAAAAATCCTCATAGACTCATGTAATACTTAGAAGTTAATAAATTTAAAGTCCTGTAATCAAGCAATCAGTATGATTGTTATATATCAGCAAACTGTAAATCATTATCTCCAGGACCATCTAGAAATGCCTTCTTACTCATCTGTTAGTTATGGTGGAACAGCATCTATAAAAACCTAATAACCCTATAACTGTGGAAGAAAATAGAATACAACAGCTGCTAATTTATCATATAATATTAATACACCTCAATGGTCCATAAAGTCATTATACACAGATGTTATACACGTTCTGTAAGTTTATCCATTTATGTTTCTTCTAACACAAACTCCATTATTGTTATTTTATGTTTTTCCCTTGCCTGTACTCATTGGATCTCTTAACTTTCCCTTCTTCACTACATGCCTTACCCACTTTTCTTCTTTTCACCTTCCGTATATTCAGTACTTCACTTATTTCCTCTCCTCTCCTCCCATCTCTGCTTCTCTTCCTTTATCACTGTTACTGTAATTTATTGTATTTTTCCATTCCAAACCCTTATCAAATTTAAGCTTTCATTATAAGGCTTGTAGCCGCAGTGGTACAGCGGTAGTATGTTGCCTCACAGCAAGTGGTTCCCCTGTTTGATATTCGGCTGGAGTGCCTTCTGTGTGGAGTTTGCATGTCCTCCCTGTGGTCGAGTGGCCTCCGAAAGACATGCGTGAATGGGTGTGCCTTTGTTGCAGGTTGGGCATCGGGCTGGCAACTCAGCACCACAAAAAATCTACTGCTAATCATTAGCGGACTGGAGTTCCGCTGTGGCAACACCTAACCGGGAAAAGCCGAAAAGACAAATAACATTATAAGGCTTGCATCTTGGTCTATTTACAGCCAATAGTTATCTTTGTGTCTTTCCTACTTTATATTTCCAATTTATTTTTTTATTAAACACCTTTATTAAATTATCACTTAAGACATAGACAAACATACATTAACAGAAAAGAACAATCGTAAGATTTTTGCATCTAAATCCAATATATATCACATACATTCATTGCTACTATAAGTCCAATATTACAAAAACATTCTGAATTCTTGCCTTACCTTAAAACTCACTCCACCCCCTCCTCCTCCTCTTCCTGCTGAACTTTATGCAGATACTGATCCCACAGTTTCCATTTACTTCTATGTAATTTGCTCCTTCCCTTTTCTAAAGATCCCTTTCCAGTTCGCCTCTTTTATAATATTCAATACCTGAAGTACAGTTGATGTATTCTGAAAAATCCCTGCAGTGTACTCTTATCAGAAATATTGGGTACGAACATGCCTACTTTGATTTCTATTTTCTAGTAATTGCTTTTTTGGAAGCCAACAGAATTAAATGCAATAAGGCCTTACTATGTGTAGGCAATTCAGATCCTGAACTGCAGCTCAAAAGAATAACTTCCTTAATTAGACATTTTCCACCTAGTATTTCTGATAGTGTACTCTGCAGGGATTTTAAAAAATATATGCCAGCTCATTACATTCCTAAAGCATATGTTTTTGATTATCTGTCTTCTCCATCATGTCTCCAATATTTACAATTTACCTGAGGAAAAATTCTTTGAAGTCTGCTTAGTATATAAAAATAGCTATGCAGCATTTCCAAAGCAAAGATCCTGAACCTCATGGGGTTGGTTGCATATGTGAGAGCCATATAAATGTCTTCACATTGTTTTCTTGTAAATTGATTTTCTAGTCTCTTCCCAATCTTTTCTAACCTCTTTTGATTGATTCTTATAATTATCATGCAATATTTTATATGTCCTACTAATTATTCATTTTTTAAACAGCTACTTGTATTTTAGATTCAAATAAAAATTCCATGAGAGAAGGTCCTTCACTTAAAATTCCCCTTCCCCTTATCTGTACTCTGAGATCAAGGTCTGGTAGGAAACTAGGCTCTAGCCTGCAATCCCGTATCTTCTTGGCCTCATCCCACTCTATTACCATTCCTACTTGAGTTATTTGCTCCCAAAAATATTGGTCCATTTGTGGTAAATTCAAGCTTCCTCTTGCCTATTTTCTGTACCCCTACTTATCATCTTTGCTGGCAAAGACTCCTTTCTCCATTATTGTATTATTGGCTTCAGTTTTGGAATATTTTCTGTTGCTTTATGTATATAATTGTCTCTATGGTGGTTGTTATTTTCCATAAGGATCTACATAAAAAAATCCCACTCTTTCCTGAAATTCCCCTATGCTTTATCATCCCTTTCCACTTTGAAATCTAATCTTCCACTTGTGTTATCTATATGATCCTCAACTGAGAAGCTCTAAAATATCCATTCAAATCAGATAAATGTAAAACACCTTGTATTTTTGGACAGATTATCCAACTTAACTCTTCACCTCTTTACCTCAAAGAAAAATCTGTTCAATTCTTGATTAATTATTGTCACCAACTTCTCCTCAGGTTGATTAAAGTATGCCTGACCCATATGCAAGACTAAGTTGAATAAAACATTTCCACTGCTTGCATCTCACTATCCATATGCATAAATAAGAGTTTCCAGTTTCTCATTTTTTGTATTATCTTTTTACTCTCTTCCCAGATATTGTTAGCTGCCATAACAGAAGCCTTTTTAATCCATTCTCCTAAATACTTAATGCTTTCATATCCCCATAACTATGGGTATTGCTGAACAAATTCATGTGTGGGTGCCTACTTTGATATACACTTTGTTTTATCTCCATTAATTGTATAACCTGAAAAGACTTTAAACTGGTTTAAAATGCTCAACAACACTGAGGTGTCCTTTTCTGGATTTATCTAGTACAAAGTAATATACTCTGCAAATATAGTCAACTTTTCTTGATTACCATAATAGTTATATCTTTATACGTCTTTGCCCCTTATTTCCTTTGTAAATGGCTCTAAATATAATACAAATAGAGAAAGAGGACACTCCTGCTTGGTTCCTCTATTGAAATACCGATTATCTGACAGGAACCCTCTTAATTTAATACTTGCCTTTGATCCTTCATGTATCCTGTTAATTAACCTTATTATTGCATCAGGGAATGCAAATTCTTCCAATTCCCTACCCATAAAATCTCAGCTTACTCTGTCAAATGTTTTCTCTGCATTAAGACTCACCAACAGCAGAGGTATTTTCTTATATCATATTTCCATCTAGATCATCATGGTTCTATTAATGTTAAATGTTTGTCTCACCTCCACAAAATCACATTAATCCATTTCTATCAATTTTTGAAACATCGTCATTCTTATAGTTCATATAGATAAATACTTTATAATTGTGGTTTAAGATTGAAATGCATCTGTATGAAGCTGGGTCTGAAGGGTCTTTGCCCTCTTACATAGCCACTGCAGCTTTCTTCCAAGGTATTGGTGCTTCCTCTCCTTTTAAAATACTGGTAGACAAAGTATTCCAGATCATTATTACTTTCTTCCCTCCTAACACAGGAATATCATCTGTTGCTTGAGCCTTTGATTAAAAGTTATTATATATCACTGCTTTTATTTAATCACTTCCTACCTTAATGTTTATTGTTGAGCCTTGTCTACCTCTAACCCTGGTATAATTAAGTCTTCCATAAAAAACTTTCATGTGTACTCTTTCTAGATTTCTATATGTTTCTACTTTATAAAGATGTTCATAAAATATCCAAAATATCTGTAAAACCTCTACAGGATCTTTGGTTATTTTTCTTATTGTGGGTTCCTTAAGTTTAGTGGTAACCTTTAAAATGTTCTGTTGCCTAAATTGTTGTGCTAAAAAGTTTTTGTGCTCTGAAGTAATGACAAAAAAAAGTTGCTTAACTGCAATTTTTCTAAACTCGTGGATATTATGGAGATGTTCCTTTATCTCTTTAGCACTCTGCATTTGCTCCTCCTTTTGTTTTGTGAGATTCTCCTTATTCTGCAACGCTTTAATCTTTGTCAACCCCTCTAAGTAATTTCAATTATTTCTTGATCATCTTTCTTTCTCATTTCTACCTAGTTTTTAAATTCCATTTTAATTTTTATGTAAGTCATTAGAACTTCTGAAGATATTTCTATCTTCCTTGAAATTTCTACTACCCATTTCTTAAATTCCTCACTTGTTGGAAAGTATCAGTGTCTTATTTTTACTTCATTACCCTGAATTTTATATTAGTTTTTATTGGTGCATGATAGAAATAGTTACCGGATGTGTGAAGATTTCAATTAAATGAAGATATTCCTGTGAAATATAATGTATATCTAGTCTAGCCTAGTACCTTTGAATAATATGTAAATTCTGTCCGAGTTCTTACTACTGAATTATCTTCTATAACAGCTATTCTCATAAATTTCTTGAGAAACCTGCCCTCATTTGTTACATTTTCCTTTATAGGTCCCTTTGTACAGCTTCACTATTGTAAATCACATACTAGCCCCCATCTATAAGTAATACTCCCTGCTGAAAGATGATTTTTTTCCCCAAAAGTTCTTACACACTGTAATAGCAGTTTTTAGTGGACTATAAATACATTCCACTGTAATCCTTGTCCCATGGAAATAGCATCTTACTACCAAAAATCTACAATTTCTGTCTTATTTCCTCATCTATCACTATTGGAGCTTTTGTAGTAGTCAGTATAATTGCTCTCCTTTTTCTCTGATATTCTGCTAAATATCCATTCTGAAGTCCTGTTTGTCAAATTGACATGCTCATTTCTTTACACATGTCTAATGTAGCATTGCTATTTGCACTGTGCATCTCTTAATATAATTCAATATGCTTTACTTTTTATACATACCTGTAAGGCTATTTGTTTCAGGATAACATGGACAGCTTAATCATCATGATAGAAAGCAATTGTTCCACATGCTGTACATGACACTTTTTTTTGAATGTGAATTTCCAGGTTTTGTCTTCCACACATATATACTAATGTTTGGCAGGATGGTCATTTGTACAGTTCTGTCGTCTTTATATTTGAAGCTATGTCAATTTGTTTTTTTGTTTTAATGGAGACCCTCAAACAAACTGAATGCAAAATACATCATTTCTATTAACTTGAAGCAAGCATACAAAACTATGCACATTTCAAAGATGAATTTTAATCTTCCAGAAGAAAACAAGTGTCCCAGATCGAAACCTGCATTTACAGGCATTTTCTATCCTAAAATTAAGGTTACACATTTTAAAGTGCATGCTATAGCCTTTCCTCCTACTTACAGTAATCATGGTCTGTTCTTTTTTCCTCTCAGATATATATAAAAAAGCTTGTATGCTTTCATAAAACATTAACTGTTAGCCGCAAGAGAAAGTGATCTTGATCTCTTTAAATAAAACTAGGCTGTACACTGTTCTATTAACTGCAGTAAAGTATTAAGGCTGCAAGGGAGGTTGTTACCTCTAATTCACTTCCCATAATTTCAACACTTTTTCACTGAACAGCTTGTCATTTTACCTTTAACTTTTGCCTTTCTCTCAACAAAGAATGCTCCGAATTCTGTAGATTAACTGCTTGCACCTGAAGACAGCTTCTCTCCAAATAACTTTAGTCAGCAATAAGTGTTGCCAATTTCACTCAGAAAAGAATACACAGCTGCCCTCAGCTGCATAAATCTTGATTCCACTGAACATTTGCCAGAGGAAAACAAGCTAATATCTTTACAGTTGTAGGAAGTTTAGCATTTTCGTGGCTTTAATCATGTCTTATTTTTGATGTCTGCATGCTTGCAAAACCATCTGTTCACAGCTTGTCAAAGTTAGTAATCTAGACATTCACCTTTTGTAAAATGAAAAATCTTAATTCTACATATAAATCAATGCACTTTTACATCTCACCCTGAACCTAGATCACAACATATGAACATTAAACTTGGTTTTGTCCAGGCTTTTTATTCTTTTATATTGTTAGACCTCTATTTCTTATGAAAAGTATTTGTATACTTTAATATCTTTAGCACATATAACATTCACTGAAAATATTCCCCACACACTTAAAATACTTCTGATTACACACTACATTTTGTTTTGCTGTTTATATCATGAAACATTATATAAAAATACTAACAACTTGTTTTACTAACAGTTAATTTTAATTTTTTAGTGTCCTTCTAAACATTAATGATATAAAGCAAGGTATATGCTTTACAGTGCACCAAAAATGTATCAAAGTTTACAGTAGTCCAACGCTTTTCTGACAGTTTTCTTGCAAAATTTTTTTTTAAAAATGTGATGTCAGTTTATTGTCTTATGTATTCACTAATTTCAGTGCTGCTGGTGGTGTTGTTCATCTCCATCTCCCAACACCAGAGTATTCCTGCAGTGGTTCATTTATTTTCATCACCTCTGAGTAGATTTATTTTTCCTCTAAATTAGTGGAAGCCATCTCTTGTACCAAAGATGAACCTTGAATTGTCTTTTGCTAAACAGCTGGAGAATCTTTTCAATTGCAATCTATTTTGACAGTTTCTGTTTTTTTACACAGGAACAGCTGAAGTTATGTTGTTTATCTGTGTGCAGCCATCTTGGAAGTTATCTTTTATGTATTTATACCACTCTAGTATTCAGAGTATTCTCAGCTCTTTTTCAGTATTATTAAAAGTGTTTATCCATTCACAATTCATCTCACATTCTCAATTACTGTTAACTATGGATTTTCTTTTTTCAACTTGGTCCTTTTTACCATCGGCTCCTGTTACATAACTCTAACTTAATGTTTAGCTGCAGAATTCTGCTACCCTCGCACTCAAATATGTATTATTATTTCTAGTTATGACACCACAGTGAAAACAGCTTTGCCCATGCAACTGCTAGGTAAACCAGGCAACTATTAGTAGTATAAAAACACACTGTAACCTTAAGATATTGTGATTGGGATATTCTGCCAAGTCCATTATTTGAATGAAGAGAAGAATTACACCAGGAAACAGCAACAAAGAATAACACAAGAGAAACACAACCTGGAAAGGAAACTGCCCTGTAAAGAAAGTCACAATCAGATGAAAGCTGGTAGGAGATTCTTGTGCTTAATGAAAAGATAGACAGGATGCATGCTGAGGTATTTAAGATGAGGGATTCTCTACTAGACTACATTACAAAAATAAGAACATTGAAAAATAAAAGAAGCAACCTTTGAGCATTCATATTAATTACTAGTATTGTCCAAGGTGGCTAGGGAGACTAAAGATGTGTTAACGGAGCTGGAAGTTGCAAGGAAAATCACTGAAATGAAAGTGTTTTTGAATTGGAGAACAGAGCTCAGCAAGAAAATTTTCTACTGCTGAGTGTCCCAGAGGGATCATAAAGAAGAGATTGTCACCACATCATAGACAAACTTGTGGAATAGACTGGCCTACGTAAAGGCCAGAAAATGGTGAAGGGGGCTTGCAGAGTACTTTTAAGGCTGCAGTAAGGACAGCGTTTTCTTTGACCCATAGTCATGAAGCATCAAGCCTTCACACTAAAAGAAAAGATGCTCTCAATCATTTGAAGAAAAGGCAAAACTGGAAGTGGGGAACTGCAGAGTGTTTAACCACTATAACTCTACTGTTACTCATCTTAGGAGAAACTGATTTATATTAGAAATATGATGCAGCGGAGCTGAAATACAAGTTGATCTACCCAGCAATGCCTAAAATATGTTTCCTGCATGGTTTGCAATCATTCCTGGATCCAGAAGACACACTAGTGGAGATAGACAGATACTGGAAACTGTGCAATGGGTGAAGGGTCTGCTAACACTGATGACACCAGAACTTAAGTTCAGTAGAGCACCCAAAAGACTTTCTGAGCAACAGCCATTAAAATTATGTCCTGTAATTAAGAAGAAAATGGACAGGCACAGGGCAGACCAGAAGCACAAGAATAACATTTAGAAAATATAGGGGCAAAGCGAAGGTAGGACTCAGCAGATACTGAAGAGGACCATCAGTAAGAAACGTAGCAGAAATAATGAAAATCGAGAAAGAATGAAAACCTAAAGGAAACTGGACATTGATGCTAAGGAAGGAGTACAGTTGCAGATGACAAGTGAGACAAAATGGGCATACATGCCAGCATACAGTGGGATAGCAATCCTATGTAAACAGGGTATTAAATTAGATAATACACAAAAATTTTATGAAAGTGTATGTGGGTCAAGTGATAAGAACAAAAGAGGGGAGGTGTACCATTGTGTGCAAGAAACTCTACATAAAAATCAAAATGGCTAGGAGAACTGAAACAGCACCAAGTTATTAAATAAGTAAAAAATGTTATTCTGGGTGATGTGATCACTCTATGTTTGATAACAGGTGAAGTCAGTGGGGGGGCACTGGGGTAGGCAGTGGGGTAGGTAAACAAGGACAATAAAAGCAAAGGTCCTGGATTACTTAAGTAAAACAATGTAAAATAAATCTAACAGAACAACAGTTTATTCACAAGTACAATACTATAGGAACTGTCTTGTCCATAAGCCTGAGGAAGCAGTTTGACTGTAAATTTCTTCTGAATACACAGTGTTTTATTTTGTTTACTCACCCCGTGGTTCCGGTATAATTATTTTATGTTTTACTAGGTAAACAAGGAGCCCACTACTAAATGCTCTCCGTTTTCCTTTGCGAAGGGAGAAGACTAGTGATACATTTGTGTATTATGAACTGTACATGGTTTTGCTTTTAGTGATGTTTTAGAAAGCATTTTCAAAAGGGTGAGTTTTTGAGACTGAGTAATTTTATATTTACCTAAAGTTGAACAATGATTGTGGGGGGGGGTGCAACACCATGGTGGATAATACTGACAGGCATGATGCAAATGGGGGGTGCAACACCATGGTGGATAATACTGACAGGCATGATGCAAAGGGGTAACAAGGTTGAAATAATGAAGAGGAGCAGCTGTGGGAAAAGTTGATGAGTCAAATCAAAATTGTGGAGACAGCATTAACTGAGGAGTTAAGGCTGAGAGCAAAATGAAGATGGGACAGGAACTTAAGACTAAACAGTAAGTGTTCTAGAATATATGTTTGATTGTGCTCTTACAAGAAACACATTTTGATATGAAGAAAGTCCACTGTTACTTAGATGACGTAGCAGGAAAATATACTTTTGGAGAAGCATATCTGGGAAGGAAGAGTGAGACATTATTACACTAAAGTGGAGGATAAACTTAATGGTTGAGAACAAAGGAAGGAACATTTTTACTCTCGGGTAACTTGGCAAATGATGAGTTACAATTGGTAATATTTACATACTGACAGAGGCAAAAAAGGAGGAAATTGAAATCATATTGACGAAAGTGTGGAAACTGAAACATAACAGAAGCAAAGGACATTAGTAGTGGTCATAGAACATCTCAAATATTAAAAGAAGGTAGAGTTTTCAACAGAATATGTAAATCCTTTGGTTCGGTAAATGTTGGGCAAGGGAATATAGTTCCTAGTGAGTTTACCATCTGTTCAGGAACACATGGCAGTTAATCAAGACTGGATAGGTTTTATGTTTTTGCGGAGCATGAATATTTAATTTGACAATTAATGACTTAGACTAATGTTGGATTATACAGTGGTTGAAATAGGTAAAAGTGAACCATCAAATATTTCTCTGGAAAGGAATGGGATGGCAGATTGCTACTGGTGTACACCAGACACTAAAAGGAAAAAAAAAGAGCAGTTAATGTTCACAGTTGTATTGGAGGTTAGTAGGCTAATGGCTTAAGGGCACTTACAAGCATAGCCAATGTACCCTAATTTTATCCTACATATGGCCCCTAAGGGGAAGAGGCTGGCATGGATCTGTGCCTGTGCATTGAGTATCTCACAAACTGTCCGTCTCCATAAGGGACACAGGCACTACCCCAGGTGTGAATTTGCTATTCCTCATCTATTGATTCAAACAGTATTTGAAAAGGGTGAGGGAAGGGGCTCTACTTAATGTGAACAGGAAGCCTGTTTCAAAGAAGGGACAATCTGAAGCACACATCTGTCTCTCCAGTGTATTTTGTTTGAGTTGCTGACAAAGTTTAGATACGTAGATCAGGTGACTGTTCTGTTTTACTTGTGGATGTGTAGCAGCTCAATCAAGGCTGAATTTGTGAGTGCCCTGTAGTTCAGGTATAGGTCACCCCTTAGTAGTCAGTACATCACAGAGTAAATAGGGCTTTTCGTCTGTCTACATAGTTCATCTTGGCTGGTGCAGTGTTTTCTCCTCACAGCAATAGGTTATTTTGTTCGATTCTCAGCTGGGGTACTTTCTGTGCAGAGTCTGCATGTCCTCTCTGCACCCGTGTGGGTTTTCTCCTGGTGTTCTGGTTTCTTCTCACATTAGACACATGCATCTAGAGCATTTCTCCCCAGGCCTCCACTGAAAATGGGTCAGTTCCAAGTTGGACTTTCTCAGTAAACAAATGTTAAATAAATAAAAATCTTGCTAAACCCTGTATTTTCTTTGTGAGGAACACGGGAGGTGTCTCCAGCTGCTGTAAGTGCTTAGTCACGTACATACCAAATGGTGCGCTGTACCTGATTATACTGTACTTGATTATTGGCCTAATGAAGGCCAAGTACAGCAGGGCTATAATTTGCTTGTATCGGGATGCTATACTTTTACTTATAAGTTGTCACATAAAAAGGTCTTCCTCATCACTGTAGACACATGGTGGTCAAAGTTTAGGCTACTATTTGTGTATGTAGATCTTTCACCTCTGAATCTATTCTTAGTGGTATGCTATTGATGTTGTAGTTTGCATGGGTATTTGACTTCCCAAAAGGTATGATGATGCATTTTTTTCACATGTAGTTTTAGGCAATGACTCTGACACCAACCATTTGTCTGATCAGAAGGGTATCTACATTGTCGATGGATTCAATGATTACTTCCAGTAGAGATGGAAGATATTGTAAAAGGGTGTGAAAAGTGCAAAAACAGTTTAATAAACTTTCTTGGGCATAAGGAAAATGCAAGGTGGTTTCAAATCTGTAAAATAGAAGACAACAGTACGACCAATTAACACTATGGAAAATAAGCGAGGGCAATTAACAGAAGCTGAAAAAGCCAACCTATTACGAGACTATAAATTGAAATGGAGTAGACAGCTAGATAAGGTAATGGAGAGGAAGAAGCATGCCCTTCAAGCCAGGTACTTTCAAAATACCCTCTAGATTAGACAAGTGGTCAGCAGGAAGATTATGGCTGCATAAAGCTGAAAGGGCTATTTTGAAAGTGAAAGATCCTAAAAAGGGAGAAGTAGCAATGGAACCACGGCCTATCAGTAAGGTATTTGCTGAATTTGGGAACCTGTACAAATGGAAAAAGTGAATAATAGTTGAGCTGCAGGAGAGGCTTACTTGGAGGACTTAGAACTCTAGAAGCTGACTGAGGATGATGTAATGTTTCTCCCAGCTGCCCTAGAATAGGAAATGACATAGTACAGTTAAAAAAAAATTGCCAGATGGCAAGTTACCAGGAAGTGAACAGTAATAAAAGTATGGCTGGGGATGTAGTAAGATCTTGTACCAATCTGGGTTAGATTATTTAATGCACTAATGACAGAGAAAAATAGTAGCCAACGTATGCAAAAATCATTAAACTTAAAGAATAAAGAGGATAAGTACCAAGGAACTCAGGATCTTATAAATCAATAGTGGTGTTAAATGTTGATTACAAACTGCTTGCAACAATTTTAGCAAATACAACAGCTAGGCTGCTCCATAAATTAATATATCTTGATCAGTGTAGATTTGTTAAAGGTAGACAGATGCTTGAAAATATCCTTTTGACCAATATGATACAGAGGGAGGCTGAAAGAGCAGGGATGGACAGTGAAAAGCATTCGATAGGGTGCATTGTGATTATCTATGGCTGGTATTAAAAAAATTATGAATTTCCCACCGATATGACATGTGTTGCAAAAAATGTATCTGAACTTGGCATCCAGGTTGATAACTAATGGTAGGCTGTCTCCAGAGGTAAAAATTTGAAAATGGGCACCAAACAGGGATTCTAGTGTTTTTAGCTAACTCAAGCCTTTGCCAGATGATAAGGCAATCCAAATTATTGGGGTGGAGGGGGAATAACAAAGATCAAAAATTAAGTGTTTGCACATTATGCAATTGTATTTGACTGAACAAGAGCAAAATATCCCTTACTTGAACTTATGGGAGACTATACGGAATTGGCAGTTTATAAAATAAATGAAGATAAGATAAAGACACCATGCTTTAACTATGTGCTGGCAAATAAACTTGTGCAAAATTACCCAAATGCATGGTAGCATTACAAGAGTAGATAGGAGTGTGGCTGTTATAAAGGGTGGAGGACAGTCCTAAATAAACCTGGAAGGATATGATGGGATGGATTTGGCTTATGATACAGAGATGGAGATAGAGTTGATCTAAGGCCTAAGTCAGTCTGTACCAAGTTAAGATGCTCATAGTGCCTTTATATCTCATTCAGGCTTTTGTAAGGAGATATGACAAAGGGAAATGGCAGAAGATAAGTAGATTAGTGGGATAATACATATAGGCAGGTAAGCTAGGGTAAGGTGAGAATGGAATTCAATAACAAAAGGATGTCTTAGTGCACGAAATTTAGAGGACTATTGCAATGCTACACAAAGATATTTTACATGTTGAAGCACTTGGCATATAATTCAAAAAGGAAGTCCGTGATTCTGTCAAATGGTTAGCAATAGAGACAGAGGTGAGTTAGGGTTGTGGTGGTTCCTGCAAAAAAAAATAGGGAACTCCCAGATGCATTTAAAGAAATAAAGCCAGCGTTAGAAGAAGTGTTTAAACATGGATGTAAAACATTTTGGGGCTTTGAGTTATGCCCCAAAGGATTAGGTACTCCAAAGTATGAAGTATAAACTGTAATTTTCGACAGATGGTGGGAAAAAAAAGGAAAGTGAAATATTGGGAACAATTAAGATCTGGGCCATATCTGATAACCTGGCAACAGTTAAGTACTCAGAATGACTTAGGAGCTTTAGACTGGTTACAATACCAAGGAATCCTAATGATTCTGGCAAAATATGACAAGACACTCAAAAAAAAAAAAAAAATGAATGATTGACCTAAAATGTTTGAATTAATAATAGAAGCAAGAACACAAGAGTCCCAAACAAAACAATTAGTAAGTATAATATATAATGCAGTAAAGGGGCCAGAAAGCCAATCAAAAATGGATTGTGTGATGGGGAAACATCTTTGAAAGTATGTAATCTGGATGAAAGTTGTGGGGTATTTATGGGAAGGATTGAAAAAATAACAGTTAAGGAATTCTGAATATTTATTTGGAAGTATTTACACAAAGATTTCTATACCCCATATAGAGTGTATCATATGTTGTTATTGTTCAAAAGACCTAATGGAGATGTCTGACTTAACACAACTTGGGAATGGAAACCTGTTTTGGGAATGCAACAAACTGGTAGAACTTAGGGAGTAGAGGAGTTATGCATTATCTAAGGCTAAGTGGCAGGTAACAGGAAATGATTACTTAGAAGATCCCTCAGACAAGGAGAGCCTGGTTTAAAATGCACTCTACCTACTATCTCCTCTATTGTTAGTAATCAAAGAAGTTATTAGAAAATGGAAAACTAAGAGTATCCTTTCAATTGGAAAAGCTATAAAGATGATGGAAGACATTAGGGATGTGGAACACAGAATCATATAAGATAACAAAGAAAATTTCAATAAAAGTGGAAGATATGGGATCACCTAATACTGAAGCAAAAATAACTGGGTCTTAAAATCAGCTGGGTTCCAAGTGCAAGGTGTAGGCTATAGCTGTGAGAGTATTAATGATTGGATAGTACCTCAAGGAATTATTAGAGAATGATGCTGTAAAGAGCACTCCGGTATAGTTACAAGTAATGAATACGCAAAACTGTAACCCCATTTTTGGACTGAACCTAATGGCATAATAAAGGAAACTAATTAAGGCTCTTCATAGTTGAAAGGATGGGCAATCACCTATGGGAAGATGTTGTTTCATAAACGTGTCATTCAGCCTATTTTCATTTAGTTATCTATTTATTTAATTTGTTGACCAGGAAAGTCACTGGGTCTAGAATGAGGCCATTTTTAGTCGAGGCTTGGGGAGAAAAGCTCCACAGTAATTACATACAAAGATCTATAAAAGCATAACATATAACAAGGAATAATGATTAATACATTTATCTTGAATGTAAAAAAAAAGAAAGAAATAAAAGGCATATATTCAAGTAACTCAATATTAAATAAATCTGCAAGGTACATAGCAGAAGGAATAAGTGCAGAGTAAGGGAAGGATGACTTCTAAGGAAAGAAAATTGTCGCTAAAGAAAAAGTGAGGCTAAAGTGACAGGAAGAAAAGTGAGGCTAAAGTGACAGGAAGGCAGAAAGGGGAGGAAGTGGTAGTGCTAGAAATGTATTGGGGTGAAATCACCAGGGAGAGAAGTTATGAGGTGGAGTTGTGAATAGGGGTACAGGAGCATAATCAGTGAGAGGAAAGATATAGTTTGACGGATTTTTTAAAGGAGGTAGGATTGCTGATAGTTCTGAGAGAAGGGTGAGATTATTGCATGCCTTAGCAACAGTAAAGGAATACAGCATTTGGCCAGCTGAAAGCTTAGTTTTCTCTATAGACAGTAAAATTTTGTTTTTAGATCTTAGGTGTCGAGTAGCGTGGTACATAGTCAGTATGCAGGAGAGGGAAGGGCAGGTGTCAGGGTGGTAGATGAGCTTGTGGGCTGTAGTTAATTGTAGAAAAGTAAGGTAGTTAGGCGATTCTAGCCAGTTTAGAATAGTGGTGGGTAGAAAATTTGCATTTGTAGAAATTTAGCAACTTTGTTGTAACAAGAGTCTAGTTTTGTCCTCAAGTAGGTCTGTAGATTGGTAAGAATAGGAGTGCCATATAAAAGAGTTGGAAGCCGGAAAGATTAGCTACAGCTTTTTTTTGTGGAGAGGCTAAGAAAATAGGCTAAGAAAATAGTTGTGCCTATACAGGACACCTAGTTTTTGGTGAGTTTTTTTGATGTTGTGGATGTGAAGGTAGAAGGTTAACTTGTCATCAATGGTGACACCTAGTAATTAGGTACTGGGGAACGTAATCTCTGTTTGTGTTTTGGGAATGAATGGAGAATAGTGGTTTGTCAATTGTGATAGATTTTGTCAGGTTAAATATTAAAAGTTTTGTTTTTCTGGGGATGAGAGAGAGATGGTTCTGGGACATCTGGTTTCGGTGGAACTAAATACTTCTTGGGTGAGCTTCTGTAGTATATGGACAGATTTAGCAGAGTGGAAAATAGCGTAGTCATCTGCATATGGTATAACAGTGCTTTGGGTAAGAGTAAAGTGGAAGCTGTTGACAAATATATTGAATAAGACAGGCCCTAGTATTGAGCCTTGACGAACACCTGTATTTGTAGTCATGAAAGGTGAGGAATACTGTTGCCACTTGGTAGACTGCTGCCTATTACTGAGATAGTTATTAAACCATTGTAATTTAGAGGGAGATGATCCAAGATCAGAGAGCTTAGTAAGCAGGAGGGAGTGGGAAATGGTGTTAAAAGCTTTTGATAAGTCCAGGACGAGTGTAGAGACTAAGTAGAGCTAGAGATGTTGGTTCCTGACTGTGTTGAAGGATATGAGGGCAGTGTTGGTACTATGTCTGCGGCCTAAAGCCATGTTGAGTGGAGGAGAGGATTTTGTGCTGGGTCTGGTGATTGAGGAACTGAGTGCAGAGGTGCCAGAAGCTGTTGAAGACTTGGGGGTGTGAGAGGGGCACTTGATCTAAAACGGGCACATTTTTAAAACCATTTACTACCACAACATAGGTTCACTTGGAGGTGTATGTTATACCTAGTCAAGTACTACAAATGTGCAGTAAAGTAACTTTATTATTTATACTACTATGGCATGTTTATTCCATTTTTTATTAGTATTCCTAACTAATGTGTTTTTAATTTACTTTTCACTTTTTTTATTCACAGTGTTGGTTCCTGTTTATGGTGCTGTTTTGTGCATGGTAGAAGTTTTATTTTCAGGGCTCCATTGAAAATGAGATCCTTCCATTTGGACACTTTCAGCCAGCAAACAGAAATATACAAATCCCCTCTCCATCTTTTTTTACCTGCATATTCTGTCAGGTGCATCTGGGCACACGAGTCATCCCCTTTGGCAAAAACAAAGTGCCCACAAATTACCACATAGGTGGTAATCCATTAAGTACAGAAGAAGTAATTAGGGACCTGGGGACCCAAGTTGATAGCAATCTCTCATTTGAGAACTACGTGGCCAAAGTGGTTAGAAAAATATTTTATATAGCCCACCTAATCATGGAGGGATTCACATCTAGATCAGGGGAGGTCATCGTGCCTCTTTACTCATCCCTCATCAGGCCCATAATTGAGTACAATGCCTCTTTTGGGATGTTCCATACCAGACACCTCCAGCAACTGGAAAGACCCCAAAAGTACCTCACCAAGGGGATCAAAGGGCTCAAACAGATGCCATATGATGCCCGGTTAAAGAAACTCCAGCTCTACTCTCTGGCATACCGTCTGCTCAGAGGCGATCTGTGCCTGATGTATAAAGCCATGTCCAACCTGGAATTAATGGACATGCTGCACCTCAGAAAATCCAAATCCCATCGAGCTATGTGCTCGAGAGACTTGAACCTCAGTGCTGAAATAAATAGGACATGCTGGAGGGACAGATTAATAACCCAGAGGCTCCTTTCACTCTGGAATAAAATCCCAGTTCAGGTTAGGCAGAGTCCCTCATTGACTCTTCAAGAGGAATCTTGATGAGTGGATGTGAGATTGTAGGTTTACCCTGGGTATCACTTCTGTATCACTGTTAGACAGAGGCACAGTATACTAACCTGGAAAAAGGGCATAGCAAAATTAATTTAAAATGGGTGGCGAAAGCCAAACACACTCTGGCTAGGCTTGTAAATGCCCTAGGGCAGATAGCCTAGTATGAACCTATGAGAACATACCCAGTCCAATTTCTACTGTTATGCATTTTATTTTTATTAGTGATTTACAGTCTTCTTTAAGTTGCTACATTTGTTTCAAATCAGCACTTTTCTTGTATGCATCTACTGCCTGTCAGTATAAGTACTGTAGATGCTTCATCAAACTGTCCACACCATCACATCAGCAAGTGCATAGTATATTAGTCCATATTCTGTTCCATCCCATAATGGAGTAAAAAAGTAAGAGACAGGCAGTGTCACTTGGCTTTTCTTAGCTGCCTCTGACTCCTTCAGTAACATTTCAACTGGGAGTGATGAAGTTTATGTGCAATGACAAGCAAATGTGGAGTCATTCTTAACTTTTGTTGTAAAGTAGACAAACCTATTAGATTAAATAGCAGCTAAAAATAAAACTAAAAACAGCATACATCAATGAGTGCTAACCATTCTCAGTTCAACGTGAATTTTACATCCGAGACTAAAGACTGAGGTGTGGATGAGACCACTAATCAGGAACTTCCAGGCAGTTTATTTGCTGTACAAAGGAAGTTGAGCCTTGAAACTACAATTGTACTAAATCAACAATAAAAACTATAAATAAAAAACACTTTAATAAAGGTGCCATGACTAGACTAATTGTTTTACATTTTTCTTTTCTTTTATACTTAATGAGGCTTCATCACAAAACATGAAATAACTCACAGAAACCATTTAAATGCAATATGACCAAGAAGCACATGATTTAAAAACACCAATGGAATAAAGCATTTATTCACAATCATTAATAAATAATGTTACTTCATATATAAACCAGACTTTCATAAAAATGTTTTTAATTAATCTTTTGTTTATCCCTAGGAAGGAAGCATCCAGAATCCAATTCTACTTGTCCACAAAGCTTTTTTCTTCTAAAAAAAAAAAAAAAAAAAAACAACTTGCATCCTACTGTCTAATCTACTTAATCACAAACAATTTTAGTAGTATGTCAAAATATATAACAAAAAAGTCTGCATATGACATTAACAATTAACATTTGATTTTGATGCTTTGATGCATTGGAAAAAACGCTTTATAGTAAACATACGTTATAGCAATATATATATATGTGTATATATATATATATATATATATATATATGTGTATATATATATATATATTACATTCTGTGAGGCACATTTATAACAAGTTATTAGATTATAATGTTTGCTGATATGTGTAAGTATTAGAATAGGACTTTTGTTAATATATGTATATATCTTACAAAATAGAAAAGAATAAGTTGCCTATATTTCATGTTAGCATTCTGGGATATTTCCAGTTAATTTTAACATTGCTTCTTTCCAGGTGGCTGTAAAAGAAAATTGATTGCTTCTTCCCAGATGGCTGTAAACAGAAAATGGATTGCTCCTTCCTGGACGGCAGCTCACACACCTACCTTTGCTCAAAACACTAAATGGATCACTACTTCTTGGAGAGCTCACACTTCCTTTACTGTAAAAGCTTGGAATCCATGTGTAACCTGCCCCCTCCAGAACATACTACCCTTGCAGCTTAAATGGCATGTCTGCTGATGTCAGCAGAAAGTTTAAACTAAAGATGCCAGGAAGCTAGGAATATACAGTTTCCTCAAAAGTGTGGGGGGGGGGGGCACCCCTTCCCCCTCGCTCTATGGTTGTGGCACTCATAGCTGAGTGTGAATACATTTCTCTCGTATTTTGGAGACTGGGGAGAGGATAGCAGTAGGACAGAAGTTAGAGATATCAAAGTTGTTGCCACCTTTATGAAGTGGAAGAATGAAAGCACTTTTCCAGATATCAGGTATATAGGATTCCTGAATAGACCTATTGAGGAGGATGCTAATAAGATAAGCAAGGGAGGAGTCTTGAGAGTGGCAGGTATTCAGCAGGTAAGTTGTCAGAGGTATTGGAGCAGGGTTTGAGTTTGTAAAGGAGCATTTTGATAGTGGAGGTGTGGGTATGGGTGTTGGTGTGAAAGCAGGTAGAGGCATAGAAGAGTGTACAGGTGGAGTTCCTGTTTGGTTAGTTGTTATAGTTGGAAAGGTGGTAGCCAGTTTCTGAATGGTATCTATGAAGTGCAAGTTAGAGGGAGGCTATCTCAGAGGGTTTTTCTTGGGGTGTGGACATGGGTTGTTAGTTTCAGGGTGGAGAGGGGTGTTTATTGCTCCCCAGAAACTGTTATGGTTAAGCCTGTGTTGGTCATGGATAGTTTAGAAGTATTCTTTTTTGTTTTTGTTGACTAGGCGTTTAGCCTGATTGCCGATTTGTTTATAAAGAGTGAGGTTGGGCAGGGAATTTTTTTTTTTGGTCAGGCTTTCCATGCTTTGCCCCTAGAAGACATAATTTGTTTTGTGGACTTGGTAAGACAAATAGCATGTTTTGACTTGATCCTTTTTAATTGGAGAGGGGCAAGGCTATTTAGGATCTTAAGAAATTTCTTATCTGCTACCTATATATGTCTCTTCTGTTATTGTATGTGCATCTTTGTAGGGTACATCTTTGTAGGCTACATTTCTTCTTCTGTGGTCTTAATTCTTCCCATGGACCTGTTCATTTTCATTTCTGGAACTGTCTTCCTTTTAGCATTATTGTTGCATGCTCCAATGTAGTTTCTTATTTTCCAAAATGTTCTCTGTTCACATTTCTTAATATAGAAATGAAGAAGAGCTATTCCGAAAAACCAAAAAAAAAAAAAAACTGTAGCTTAAGTAAATAAATATGAACATTTGATGGCCACAGTTATTGTGTATTAAAGAAATTCAACAGAATTGTGGCCCATCGATTTTGCTTTAAAATAACTATAAATGCCAGTTTCTATCCAGAAACTGGAATAAGAAGTATGCATTTATATAAAAGATGAAGTTGTCTAATAAATTAATTAGCATTAGCAGCCAGTCTGTTGGATGATAATGTTTGTTGTAATTTCTTAAGTGTGGTTCATTTATTTATGAATCAGCTGTTCTCTGTTTTTTTAAATATATTATAACAGTATGCTTAGAACATTGGCACTGATATTTCTGTCATAGGTAATACCAATGTAGCCCTTATAAAACAGTCATTTCTTTAATAACTAAAATAAAATCCTCAATATTATATACTAGCTTTATTCTCACTGGATAATTTACAGCCTCATGAATGATAAATCGAAATATAGTTTGAGTTGTATAACTAATGCATTATATTGCTGTTGTGTATTATGTGGCTGAGATTCAGATACATGGATGTCATAAAGTTTCATAAAACAAGAGCTTCATAAACTGCGTACTGCAAATAGCTGCAGTGCACACAACCATGGAAAATGCAATTCAGAGATATTTACCTGCAATGAGAAAGAACTTGTCATTTAATTTGCATGTCTCTGAATCAGGTGTAATGACTGACAGAGCTAAGCAGTACTTTAGGCAATTTCCACTGGCAGCCCATACATCACATTGACATAGGAACCTCACATTCACTCTACCAAACCTAAGCAGACATTAATAGACATGAGTGCGTACACAGGCACACACTCCATAAGTACTACTCTGATGAACTTCCCTAAGCTTACTTGCAAAGTGTTCCCTTCCTTTAACTATAATGGGGGGGACAGCATAGTTTTGGCAGAGCTATCATGGCCAGTCATTTTAATTTTACATAGCCGAGCAATTCTCTGAATCGCTTAGCATTGTAAATTAATTACTGTAGGCATTTCTGTGGGAGGTAACATGGCTAATTACCATTAGCTACTTCTCAGGAAAGCCTCAGGTAATAAAAAGAAATAAAAAAATCTTTGTTTAATCTGTCACTACATTTAGACTGACTAGTACGTACATGGAACAAACTAGCCAAGTATGTCAGTTAGCAATGTAGTCAGACTTAGAAACACATGCACCAAATAACACATGCAAACTCAATGCTGTTATTAAAATACGTTGTTGACTGCTTAGCAAATAGCAGCACTTTGTTACTCCACAGCATTAGAGCCACTATCTATAAAGTTACCTGTAGGCTTACCTAAAAGATGTCGAGAACCACAGTGTTTTCATTTTAGACTTTCTCCAGCTTTTATAAACGTTTAACTTTCATAAGTCCTTTTTGCAGAGCAGATGAAACAGGCACAGATGCAATTAACATTACTAAAAAAAGATCAGCTAAGTG
Organism: Protopterus annectens; assembly: GCF_019279795.1. NCBI lineage: Eukaryota > Metazoa > Chordata > Ceratodontiformes > Protopteridae > Protopterus > Protopterus annectens. Next base: position 759,394,789 of record NC_056750.1, on the reverse strand, counting down.
GACTATCTGTTCTTTTTAGTTGTGTATTTAACTCCTACTAGCCTAAGCAGCTGCCTTCTTAAAATGAGCATGCCTTCATATTGTACTACTGTGCATATCATATAGCATGTACTGCTCCATTTTCTTTACATTGCAATGCCCTTCACATTGTACCTGAAGAAAGACAACTCCTTATAAAAGTGACCAGTCATAACAGGATAGAATTGCTGCATCAAAGCTGTTCATAATCTATTTTATATTCTGACTGTCAAACTTCCTCTCTGGTGTCTGAATGTTCTATGTATATGTAGATTTGGAATTCTGGTTTCTTTCTGCATCCTGAACATATGCTGTATGAGAATTGTCATTACTTCATATTTCCTTTATGTATGCAAGCTTTGTGAGAGTGAGCTACTACATGTATCCTGTGGTGAGCTGGGATACCATTATTAAGTAGATCCCTTGTCTTGTGCCCAATGAGTACTGAGACCAGATCTAGTTGGTGTGTTACCATGAAATGGGTTAAGGAGGTAACTGGAGAATGAATTAAGTAATTTATCTGCTTGCAGTACATTCCAGCCTCTCTCTCATCTTTAAAATTTCTGATTTACCTGACAAACTGTTCCTGCAACCATAAAAAAACATGTTTAATTTTCTTGAGATATCCAAATTTACCCCACTGGATTAAAGATGTCCATCTGAGCTTTCATCTTAGTGCATACGTGGAGTATTATATCCCATCCTTGACTTATCAAAGCAATCAGCCACATTGCATCTCAATAGTTCACATCTTTTCCTGTAGCATGTCCTGCTAGGAAAAAGGATGCAGTTTTAAACTTCAAGTGTAATTTTTTTTTGTCTTCAGGAAGAAGTTATCTTCAGCTTCTAACTTTCACATTGTGACATTTTTTGTAATAAACATTTATCTTGCCTTGAAAGTAACTGCAATAATCAAGCTTTGTGTCCAACATCTAAGTACCACCTGATGTACTACTTTTAAACTCTACTTAACATTCACCACGTCAGTCAGCCCTTTATTCATTACTTATTCTGTACCTTCTTCCTTCCTGAATCTCAATAAAGCACAGTGTAAAAGGATTTATGCAAGTCCAGCATGGTAGTATCAGCTGTCTAGCATTGACCCTGATGTTTCTTGACCAAGTAGAAATACAAGATGAAATGTATTAACTGTGATCTTCCTGTAGTGGATTCATCATATTTATCTTTTTTGAATCAATATTGCGAACAGTCTTACAAAGATCATGTAATGTACATTAAGGAGGGCTGGAAGTGTATATGACAATTTTTTTTTGGTGTATATTAATTTTTAGACTCAATTGTGTCACTTTGTCGACTTATTTCTGTTAGCTTTGGTCATCTCATACTCCCCTGGAAATCCTCCTACATCTGAATATTCTTTGGTAAATATTTAGATATCCTATCACAGTGATGGTGAACCTTTTGGGTTTGGCGTGTCCAAAGCTCATGACACAAAATAATTCAGTGCACTTCACATGAGCACTGGATGTAAAAGTAGTGTCTTTGGTAACTCAAGTGTTGATCATTGGTTTGTCACCCAAAATGTTGTGGCATGTGTCACCTTGACAAGTGTGTCATAGGTTTGCCATCATTATCCTATTGGGAGCATATCTGTTCCTATTGATACTGTTCCTGAAGGATTTTATCACTGCTTGAAATTCCTCAGACATTACTGTGATAAACTCATTCTCCTAGTCTTCCATTTGACAGTAAACCTAGCCAGAAACTGACCCAAATTTGGCTGACCTTATGGCACATGGTGCAATATAGTAAAACTAGATATACCCAACAGTCTGCAAAACAGGGCTATACAGATTTTTTTTTCAAAAGACTGAAACAAGAATGTTTCTCTTGTATCAGATGAAAATGTGTAATTGTTGAATCAGTTCATGATTGTATATTCCATTAATTTTTTGATATTTGGCAATATAAGCATTATTTTGCAATATTCCGTTTATAACCATCTTGCATGGTATAATATACCACAGTGTGCTGCATTTGAAACTGTTACTGACACCCCACTGAAATGAGGGAAATCATGTCTGTTTATTATGAGATCAGTATAAACCAGCATGTATTTGCCTTTGTTTGAAATAAAATGCAAAGATTAAGCACTGTTGAAGGCAAGTGAGAAATACAAATTTGGAAGCGGACTGAGAATATCAAAGCTAACAGACGGTTAGAGAAAGCATTATACTTTATGTACCACAAATGTCCTATGTAGAGCCCCCATGTTTTACTGCTGTCACCTTTTAATCTCACTGATAAAGTGAATTCATAGCCTTCAACTTCATTATGGTGTGTGGAGATTTCCTGGATTTAAGTTTTATTGTAACTACATTGTTTTAATTTGCAACTTAGCATTGTTCTTATTAAAATGATTTTAGTGAATGCCCACCATCTTATTTGATACATTGCTTCATATGAGGAAGCATTCAAGGCAGAAAGCATGGATAGCATTGATAAAAGAATGGTAAGGGTCTGATCTGAACAAAGTAAAGTAGTTGCAGTATCTCTTTTCCTTTATTTTGTTAAACAGAGGTAAAAATTCTTGCCAGCTGCCTGTACTATGATAAGGAATAAAGTAAAGTAATGTCTTTGAACCTTTATTTTGTTGCTTTCTGCTTAAATGTAAACATTTAACTGAGCTATGTACTGGCAAGCAAGTCAAACTTATAAACAATGGTGTAACATCACTGTACAGTACAGACTGTCCTGGAGTAGCTAATAGAATTCAGACCATAATAGTATCATTTTACTAATTTATATATTTCTCACTCCTTCCAGTTCAGGAATAATTTGACAGTGCATTTACATCACACATAATTTTGAACATTAGCCATACTTTGCTATGAATATCTTATAACATGAAAATCATACTCCATAAATAGCTGTAATGAAGATGTGTTGATTATATTTTCCCCCCTAACTCTTTACCAGTGAATCACTAAATAAATTAAACGTGCAGAAGTCTGAGACATTGAGGCATACTCAATTGGAAAGAATGTTTCTGTTAACTTGTGCTTTGTTTATTAGATCAGTTATAATGGATGTGACCAAATGACCCCCATTTGCTGCCTACACTCTTGTTTCCATTTCACAGCAATAATATGGCACTGGGGAGTATATTGCATGACAACATTGTTTAAAGGCAGTCCACAACATCAGGCACAAATGTAGGTACCATCTGACAACAAAAAAATTAGATTTGGAGGCAGAAGAATTACGAGATACACATAAAGACCATATGGCAATAAGGGACAGGTAGACAAGATCAAAGATGAATTATAAAGTAGTGAAATGGTGGTATCACTGAGTGTTGAGCAGAAACATCTGACTTGAAGAAAAAGCAATACATATCTAACATTGAAGCTTCATGCACCAAAATCAAATAGTGCCTCAAAGTTTGAATAGAAAAAGTGTAAAAATATAATAAAATTTGCTTGTCAGCAGCACCACAACAGTAAAAGGAGACCAACTCCATGTGTCCATTTTTATATAATTTGTCATGTTGTGCATCACTGTGGTAGAAAGCAGATCAGGTCAGAACAGACTTCTCTTTTCCAAGCAGCACCTGTCAACTCATCCTGTAGGATTCATGGGTACATCCAGGCAAGTTGAGAGAGATAATTTCTCATGTGCATCTTATATCTGTCCTTAGACCTCACTCCTGGGTCCTTCTGTGGCATATCTTACGTAGGAAGCAGTTGGGGATCAAACGCTCACTAAAGATGACCAAAGCAACTGTAGTGGCTGTTCTGATGTGAGACGAGCAGAGATAGTTATAGAAATCCTTCTGTATTGCTAAACTGTCTGTTATACATAGTCAATCCAGCAACCATGTGAAGGATGTTACTTACAGTTGTATTTGTGTTCCTATCATTAGTAGAACTAGCCAAATGTCATGACCATAAGTGACCATGAGGGCACAGAGAGACTAATAAACTGAGAATTTTATGCAACTCTCACTTTACTACCACAGAATGTGTAGTGATGTGACAGCAGACCACTTTAACACAAATGTCTTTGCTGCAACACATTGATGAGTAAATCTTGCCAAAACTGCAACCTCTCCCCTTAATGTCTTCACTCCAATGGTTGCACTTGCAACTTTGTTAAATTGGTATGTAACCTTTTTCACACATTTCATGACTGTTATTCAGAAATGCGATGTCATATTAAGTGTCTGCTTGTATTGCCAATGCACATTGTGCACAATAAATGTCTAGTATTTGCATGCACTTATCCTGGTATAAACCATGTTGAATGTTTGCTTGACAATGCATGTATTACAACTGTGATTGTCATTGAAACTTCATTTGTTTGAAAAAGGTGCTTGTCACTCATAGTAATGAAATGTACACGAATGATTGTTGATAGATGTTATGAAAAGTATAGAATTACATGGGACAAGGACATTATAGTTACACTGGCCTGTCCACAGTCACATGCATTTGTCCTAACACATGTGATGCACATTAGCTAGCAAACAGTGAAGATGTAATATTTACAAATCTATATTTTACTTCATTAAAGTGTGACTTCTCCAGTGGTACTTGCAATTCATACTGTGGTCTGTAGATGGTGTAACTATTTAGGTAGGTGGTTTGAAGATGAAAGTGGTAAACTATGTGTGTGTGTGTGTGTGCATGTGTGGTTCTAGTGACAGGTAAGTAAAGCCTCAACAACAGATGTGATGTGTCCCCTTCCACTCAGGAGACGCATTTAATATTGGACACATATCCCTGTGCACTTTATCCCACTTGTAATACAAACATCTTCACTGCAACACACCGATGAGGAAATCTTGTCGAAAATGTAACCTCTCCCCTTAATAGTCAGAATTTTCCCACAAAATTTAGAATTAATAGTGTGTTCTCTAGATAGTGATTCAAATATTAGAGATGAAGTTTAGTGTTTATGGTTCTCATGACAAGTAAATCCTGAACAACAGATGTGCAGTGTCCATTTCCACTAAAAAGAAGAATGTACTTTGGACATATCTGTGGAAAAAAGTGCAGAGAGAGCTGTCTGCAACACACTCATGAGGTTATCCTTTCTCTTTATATAAAAGACAGATGTTGCTGTGGCACTTGTGGCTAATACTGTGTTGTCTAGATTGATATTTGAACCTCCTTCCTGTTTAGTTACACAAGTGGTGAACTGGGTGCATGAAGCTTCAATGTTTGGTATGTATAGCTTTCCTTCCAGATATGCTGTATCAACATTCACATAGGGGAAGATTTTAACCTGGCAGAGTGCTGTCTGATCCTGTTTATCCCACTTTTACCACAAATGTGTTCTCTGTAACACACTGATGAGGTTATCCTTTCATAAGTGCATTCTGTCACTATAAACATTTGATTTCTTCTGCGGCACTTGCTGTTAAAACTGTGATCTCTTGATTGTATAATTAAACAGGTAGGGGATTCAAATCCAGTATTGGTGGACTAGTTTGACTGTATGTCTGTATAATTCGATCTTTAACAACACCACTTATATAAAATTTCTAAAGTTATGAGATGTATTTTCCCTGTCAGAGGGCTACTTTATTAATTTCTATTATCCTCAGGAAATGTCTAGTTCTGGAAACAGAAAGTTACATACTACTTTCAAAAATGAACAGCATGTCATTTGGTGTATGACTTATGTAGCCAAGCATATTGGTGATACTGTGCTTTTTAGACTGTATAAATAAATTGGTAGGAGGTTTGAATCCAGCAATGGCTAACTACAGTGAATGTGCATTTGTCAAGCTGTGTAGAGGATTGTAATGCATAATGTGAGTGTTCAATGTCGCCGTTTGTTCTTACACCTGGGTTTGGAGCCGATCCTTGGCTCCGTGTCAGCCGCTTGGCAAGCTCTGCATCGAGAAGAAGCTCAAGACCAACCTAACTCCCACAATCCCCCTCTGCCTTTACCTTGGATCTAGTTTGCCGCCGCAACGTTTGCATCAGATTTGATGAGCTTGGGCCAACTCAAGCTAAGATTAGTTATTTTCTTATATTTCTTCTATTTTTTTCTAAAAAAGTTGTTCCTTAAGTGACTGTGTGTGTGTGTGTGAGTAGTGTATTGAGGGTTTCTTGGTTCCGTATATAATTTTTATATACTTTATTAGAGTTTTCCCTCGGGGCCTACCCCACCCCTTTAACTTTGGATTAACTACTGGATTGACTAATTTACTGGATTTGACAAAATTGTTTCTGGAATAGACAAATGTACTGGACTGGACATAATATTAGCTATTTCACTATTTGCTGTACCTAACTTGACATGTCTGAGAAAGCTAAGTCTGGCTTTAAACACTGCCAATGTGGGCAGAAGATGTCTGTGACTGACAATCATAGTTCCTGCGTCTACTGTCTTGGCCCTCTCCATCTGCAAGAAGACTGCTCAATATGTCATTCTTTCAGTGGAAAGGTCATGACAGATAGGCGCAGGAAAGTTATGGACAGGGGGCTTTTGAAGCCTGCTTTTCAAGAGGCTCTGGATGCATCAGACCAGACATCCAAATCCTCGAAGGAATCGAAGACGTCAGAGCCCAGGTCATCGGCTCCGAGCTTTTCAGTCAAAGTTTGATCACCGGTTCCACAGACTTTGGGGCCGAGTGTTGAACTGTTGTCAGATGTTCTTCGTCTTCCATTGCTGCAGTCCTGACTATTGGGTATAGTCCCAGTCGGCCGAATATAAGGCTGGGTCTGATGCAGAAGCAGTTTTTTGCCTCAGTATTTTACGGATGTCAGAAAAAGTGAATAACTGTATTTCTTGTGAAACAGATACCTCATAGGGATTATCATACCTTGTGTATACCTTGTTTAGGGCCTGAGTTGTTGGTTGCAGCTCTTGTGCTAGGTTTAACAATACTATTAAGAGGAGGTTAGACTGTGCCAGGTTAGTGTTTGGGAAACAGTGAAGCCTAGGGTTGAGGAACTGGCAGTGGTTCTTTGGAAGGCTCAGTGGAGCCGGAGGTTTTGCCAGGAGTTTCCATGGGTCCCAGGCAGAAACTATACTCTTACAGGATGTGCCTTCTCAGGAGGTAGGCCAGGCTGAGGGGCTTCTCAGGTGACTGTTCTTCGGTAGTTAGGGCCTCTCCTTCTGTTGCCGGCCTACTTCAGTTTCAGTGGGGTTCTGTACCTAAGAAACATATGCTTAAGATGGCAGAAGATTTGATTACTATGATTAGGGGTTCTATGGGTGGAACCTGAGTTTGAGAGTTTTGAACAGTGTTCTGAGGCTTCAGAATCTTCTGTGGAAGATTTGCAGGAGTATCCTACCTATTCTGATTCTGATGTGGATGATTCCTTTCAGAGACTTTGCATTCCATGAGGAGCACTTTAAATGGGGTTCTTGTTTTACCCCAGCATAGGCCTTTAGCTATTCCTCCTGTGTTGAATGTGGTGGAAGATGTTTTGCAGAGGCTTCCCTGAACCCTGACTCTTTGCCTCCTGCTCCTGTTAAGCCTGATAGGTATTATAGGCTCATAAATATTTGTTTAAGAGTCCTAGGGCGGACCAGAAACTATTTCCAAAAGCTTCTGTGGTTAAAAATCCTGTCCCCACTGATAAATTTGGATAGGTGGGGAAAGAAAGTGTATACTTCTTCCACTCTAGCCATGAGAGCTTTGAATTGTCAGTTTCACATGTTAAAATATCAGAATTACCTTCAATCTAAGGTGGATGCTTTGGCGGAAGGTATTGAGTGTAAGAGTTGCTGGATTTGGTTCATGTGTAGCATTCTTTGCAATGTGGTTTTGATGCTGTACAGGCCTCCTCGAGGGTGGCTGCTACCAGCTCTGTTCTTCGCAGGCATGCCTGGTTGAAGGATCAGAATTTAGCTGAGCATGTTAAGACAAGGATTTTGGATGCTCCTTTACAGTCTGATGTGTTGTTTGGTTCCTGTGGAAGCTGTTTTAAAAGAAATGGAGGACAAAGCTAAGTCTATGCAAACTGTTAAAGATTTTTTGCAGGTACAGCCACGAAGTTTAGTAGAAATTGGCCTGCTAAGGACATATCCTGCTTATGATTCTCAGTCTAGGAGTTCACCTGCTCAGACTTCTGGTGAGGGCAGGGGTCAGTCCTTTTTAAAACAGACCCCAATGACCTTTTTTTCAGCTGCCAGCAGATTCTTTCAAAGAAAATTGGGATTTAATTACTCAAGACAAATGGGTGTTGGATATCATTTTACAGATTTTATTTCCATACAATGTCCTCCTCTACAAAGAAAAGAGACTCACAAAAGTTTTTTCAGTTACTTCACACTTAGGGCCATTCAGCCCAGTCCCTAGAGACAGTGATAGCTTACTTCAGGCTTCAAGAATTCAAATCTATCCTTACTTGACGGACTGCCTGATTCTGGCTCTCAAAGAAAAGAGAGACCAGCTACTGCTGGAATATGTTATTATAGCTAAGAGATGCCTATTTCTGGGTGTAAGACTGAATACAGCAGGACAAACAAAAGAGTCTGTCCTTTACTTCCATCAACTATCTCATCAGTCCGTGCTGACTGCAAGGGACAGTCCTCAACAATTAGGGTTCATGGCATCTTGTATTCTGGGTGCTCTTCCCAATGCCAAACTGCATAGAGGAAGCTACAATGGTCAAAAAAAAAAATGTATGGACACAGCACTGCCAGGGGACACTGTCATTCAAATAATACCTTGCATTCAAAAGGAATTTTTGTGGTGGGCTCAGGAATGTCACCTAAACAAAGGGACTCTCTGTGACCCGGCCAGAGCAAGTCAGATTCTAACGACACATGCCTCGGACACATTGCTTGGAGAGCTCATAAAAATGGAAAGTGGATACAGACAAGTAAAGCTGCCAGACTACACAGCATACATATCAACATGAAGGAGATGTTAGCAGTCCAGTTTGCATTAATGGCGTTACTTCTTCCAGGGCAGGTGTTGATTCTAACAGTTATCCTCTATGCAGGCAAGCAATGATTTTATGGGAGACAACTAACTCTTCAGGCAAGGTTTCTGCCAGAGCACAGAACTCCTTAGCAGATGTGTTAAGCAGACAAATCATGGATCCCCACAGTGGTGGAAACTGGATCTTGTATTTCAGAAACTGACAGTGTCATGGGGAACTCCAGACATAGATCTGTTTGCTTCTCCACTAAACCACCAGCTGAGTATTGCACAAAGGGTTTCATCACACAGCTTGGAAAGTGGATGCTGTCTTTCAGTTGGAAAAAAAACCTTCATGTATGCCTTTCCACCTCTACCGCTTCAAGGTACTATTAAAGGTCAGACAAGACAGGCCAAGGATGATTTTGATAGCAGATTGGCCTCGGCAACACTGGTACCCACTTCTGCCTCCATGGCCTCTGATTCCTCATCTGTCAATGTCAAGCTTCTCATCTAACAGCCTGGCATATTCTGTGTTGAAACACAGCAGGTCTCAACTTCCTCAACAAGTTTTAGATGTGATTATGGAAGCTAGAAGGCCTAGTACTAGGAGAGAAAATGGAAGAGATTTTTATTTTGGAGTACAGCAAAGAATTTGGAGATTTCAGAGCCTAATTTGTGGCTCTTCAATATCTTACTGAATTATTGGACAAAGGTTTGTCCTTCTCTTCCATAAAGATTCATGCTGCAGCAATTTCATGATTGTGACCCACCTTTGTTTTGCATCCTTTGTTCAAGCAGTTTCTTAGACTGCTTGGGATCTCAATTTTGTGTTGGAAAACTTACTCTACAACCTTTTGAGCCTGCAGCTACTGCTGAATTGAAATATTTGTCATGGAAGACTGCTGGCTATTACTTCTGCAAGAAGGGTGTCTGAGTTGCAGGCCCTTATGGCAGTAGAGCCCTTTTGATTTTCCATAAGGACACTAATCCTTCCTTTATGCCTAAGGTGGTCTCTAGTGTGGCTTTAAACCAAACTATTCATTTGCACGTTTTTGATCCTCAAATAAAGGGAAAAGATTTTGCACACTTTAGATGTACACAGGCGCAGGACTAAGAATTTTAGGCAGTCTCAGCAGTTACTTGTTTCTTTGAGTTCACAGGGCAAGCCTGTGTCAAAACAAACTATTTCTAGGTGGATTGGCTTTTGCATTGCATTTTGTTATTCCCATCATGGCAAGGAGATTCCAGCTGGGATCAGGCCAAGGATATTCTGGAAGCAGCTACTGTTCAGTGCATACTTTCTCTAGGCATTATCACCTTCCTATATACTCTAAGACTAGGGTTTGCCACAGCTGTTTTACAAGGCATGTTGTCAGCTCCTACTACTTTATAATTTGCCAGCCTCCTTACCTCTGCTTTGGGATTCTAATAGTCAGGACTGCAGCAATAAGAACATAGTGTGTTTAGGGGTGGTTGTGTTTATATATATATATATATTGTTGTATATATTATACATGTTTTTGGTGCAGGTTGTTGTCTTTTGGGTCTTCTACTGTACTTTTCCGAGCCTCGAGTGTTGGAACTGGTGATGGAGCTCCCTCCCCCGGCACTGTTGAGGTCGGCTCCGTCTTTGATTCCTTTGACGCGTTCTTCCAGGCCCCTCTCCGACAGCAATGTAGACCACGTGGTGCAGAAATTAATGGAGAATACGGCCTTATCCAAACTCATCTCTCTCTCCTCCCAGTTGGTGTCGAGACTCGAAGGCCTTCCCTTATCTGCACCTGTTCCTTCTCCGATGCCTATCCAGTCTTTGGAGCTGGGAGAGGTTGATCTGGTGATTGTGGAGCCCTCGGTGCCAGAACCATCTTTTTCTCGGTCGGCTCCGTTCACCTTGACTCCGTCGGAACCGGTACTGGAGTCTCGGAGCCGAAGATCCATCCTTGGGTCCAGGACTGAGAGTTGGACTGACGTTTTGGTTCTGACACTCCCTCTCGGAGCCTCGGCTCGGATCGAATCGGCTCCGTCCTTGGGGTTGATGCCTTTGGTGCCTGTCTCGGGTATTCTTCCAATTTCCTCGGAACCGGGAGATACCTCGACACTGGACCTGGGGGCCTTTGATGTCATGAGGAAGGTGTTGTCTACTCAGACAACCATGTCAGCAGAAACAGCTTCTCCTTCCCATAAAGGACCGTTATCCTCCTCTGCACCAACGGCTACATCTAAGTGTCGAGCAGCAGTGTCTCATCCACCCCTGGAGGGTGCTCCCTCTTCCTTGGAGGATTCTTCGGATGCCCCCCCCGAGGAAGTTCCAAGGAAAAGATTGTGTAAGAGGAGACACTTAGATTCTCCACAAGAATCATTGATATTGGAAACTGACTTTGATGAGTCAGAAGGGTCCCCAAAGTCACCCTCAGAGGATGTCTCCTTTTCTGACATCCTGGAGATCCTAAAACAGAGAGGTGATTGGCAATCCCTTCCCCCTTCTGAGGATGAGTCAGTTTTGCTGAAGGCATTTGGTGCTTGCCCTTCCTCCTCCTGGGTCACTCCGCCCTTTGATGAGTTGATGGAGCTGATTGCTCGAAGGGTGTGGGAGATGCCTGACACGGTGGAGCCAGTCCCTAGAAAGCCTAAGAAATATATTACTGCTCCCCAAGATAAGGCTTATTTGACAAAGGGAGTGCCAGTGGATGCTATGGTGGTGGCAGCGGCCACGAAAAAGGAGATGTCTGAATCTTCCTCATCTGTCCATCCGCCTAACAGATATTCTAGGACTATGGACAGGTATGGGAAGCGCATTTTTAGTTCAGCGGCTTTTTCTATGCGATCCCTGAACTATTTGACCCACTTCACATGGCTACAGAGGGATCTAATCAAAGAGTTGGGAGATATCCTCCAGGGTACTACAGATGCTACTGTTTCAGAAAAGGTTACAGCACAACTCAATACCCTTACATCTATTGCAAACTCGTCCAGGAGGTTGATGTCATACGCAGCAGCTTCAGCGATTGCTCTTTGTAGACAATCCTGGATGCACTTATGTTCATTTGCGGAAGCCTTCAAGTCTTCCTTTACTAACGCCCCATTTGATGGTGCCATTCTCTTTGGCCCCAAAGTAAGGGGGACCCTTACCCAGTGTGAGCAAGAGGGAAAGACTCTGTCTGCTGTCTGAGTCTGTTTTTCCACCCCATCCAGACTGTACCCCAAAGGGAAATATGGTGGAAAAATGTGGTTTTGAAAACCCCAAGGCTCTTTCCCAGGTACACAGGGTGATGCCCCCTCTAGAGGCAGAGGAGGGGGCAGAGGTGGAAGACGCCGCCCTGGCAGCAGAGGGGGTCCGCAAAACCAAGGTGACAGGGATACATCCCCTGGGAAACCTTTCCAGCACTCCTGAGAGGAGGCCCGACTGTCCTGCTCTGGAGGCAGTCGGGGGTCGCTTATCTTTATACCCTCAGGCCTGGCAAAATCTTACATTAGACAATTGGGTAAAAAGCGTTGTTACCAGAGGCTACAGAATACCCTTCCTATTGCCCCCAATTCCGAAGAAAAGACTCCCAGATGTGCCGCACCATCTGCGAGATCCTGCAGCTATATAAATTTCAAAGCTGCTAGAAAAAGAGTAATCCAACCAGTCCCAGCGGACCAAAGAGGATTCAGAACTTACTCAAGGTTCTTTTTAGTTCCAAAGAAGACAGGGGACTGGAGGCCGATTCTGGACCTAAGCAATCTCAATACCTTCGTCAAGAAAGAAAAGTTCAGGATGGTCACGCTTCAAGAAAAGTTCCGGATGGTCACGCTTCAATCGATCCTTCCATTTTTACAGAAGGACGACTGGATGTGCTCAATAGATGTGAAGGATGCATACTACCACATCAAAATGGCCAGGGTGTCCAGGGATCACTTGCGCTTCCGGCTGGGAGCCAGCCACTTTCAGTTTTGAGCCCTGCTCTTTGGTCTGACCTCAGCCCCCAGGGTTTTCACCAAATGCATGGCAGTGGTAGCGTCTCATTTGAGACGCCTGGGATTCCAGGTGTTTCCGTATCTGGATGACTGGCTCCTTTCTGCCACCACCCAGTGTCGACTGATTCAAGCCAGGGATTATACGCTACAGCTTTGTGTTCATCTCGGAATTTCCATAAATTTTGAAAAATCTTTACTACAGCCATCACAGCATATCTTATTCATAGGAGCAGAATTGGATACGCATCGTTTAATTCTAAGACTTCCTTCAGAAAGGATAGCCTCACTACAAAGCCACATATCTCTTCTTCTGTCATCCAGAAAATCCCCAGCAAAACTGGTTCTGAAGGTTTTGGGTCTCATGCCAGCTTCTCATTGCGATACCATTGGGAAGACTGCACATGAGAGTTCTACAATGGCTACTGTTTGCACAATGGTTGTTCCAACACCTACCTCTGACACACGAAATTCTGATCACAAACACATGCAAATCACACCTAGCCTGGTGGCTCCGGACTTGCAATCTTTCCAGCGGAAGACCATTTGTGCTACCCACGCCGCCAGCTACGGTGACCACGGACGCTTCCCTGATGGGGGGGGGGCATCTTTCAGGGACAGACAGTCCAAGGCGAATGGACCAATTTAGAGTACAATCTGCACATCAATGTTCTAGAGTTGAGGGAAGTGTTTCTAGCATTGCAACACTTTGCTCCCCTTCTTCCTCTAGGGACTATTGCAGTTCAGATGGACAATATGTCTGTAGTCTGGTACATAAACAAACAAGGGGGAACCAAGTCTTATCAGCTATGCAGAGAGGCCATGAGAATCTGGCAATGGGCGGAGTCCACGGGTTGCTTTCTGATTGCAACGCACATCCCGGGGTCATCCAACGTCATAGCCGACAGGTTGAGCAGAGCAATCCTGTTGCCTCACGAGTGGTCCCTCAAACAGTCAATTGCGAAGTAGATTTTTCGCAAATGGGGCCAGCCTTCCTGCGATCTTTTTGCGTCTGCAATGAATGCCAAATGCAGAAGCTATTTTGCCCTATTACCCCCTCCAGGGGAAGTCCCCAGGGACGCTCTGGTTCACGATTGGCCCCCGGGTCTCCTGTATGCTTTTCCTCCCTTTCCCCTGATTACAAAGTTTCTGCAGAAAGCCAACAACCTGCAAAGGATGATTATCCTCATTGCCCCATTCTGGCTTCGTCAAATCTGGTTTCCCTTTCTTCTGGCACACCGCATTTGGGAACCCTGGATCCTGGACCTGGATCTACTGACCCACTCGTCAGGGGCTCCCCACCCCTCACTACTGTCACTCCAAGTAGCAGCTTGGGTGCTCCACTTCCTTACTTAGCCAGGTCTGATCTTCTCTCACCTGCAGTTCAGAATATACTAGCGGCTTCTCATAAAGTTTCCACTACAAAGACTTACACTAGTAAATGGAAGCGTTTTGTTTACTGGGCAAATACACAGCAATTGGATCCTGTTATAGCTCCCTTGAATAAGATCTTGGAGTTTTTAACTGAATTGTTTCACCAAGAAGCTTCTCCTGCCACTTTGAAAGTGCAATTGGCCGCCATTTCCAACTTCCATGTGGAAGAATGTGGGGCCCCTTTATGGCTCACAGACTTTGTAAGTCCTTTCTGAAAGGATCTTTCCATGTTAGACCACCAGTTAGAACTCCTACATCACCTTGGAATCTCAACCTTTTATTATCTAAATTGATGCTACCACCGTTTGAACCAGCCTCTTTTTGTCCATTAAAGTATTTGTCTTGGAAGACCCTCTTTTTGGTGGCCATTACATCGGCTAGACGGGTGTCAGAGCTTCAGGCTCTTTCTATTAAACACCCTTATTTGATCTTTCACTCTGACAGAGTATCTCTTTGCACTAATCCGTCCTTTCTCCTCAAAGTTTGCTCTGTTAATAATATCAATCAATCCATTGAGCTCCCTACCTTTTTCAAAAACCACTGCAATAAGTTGGAGTATATGTTACACAAGTTGGATGTTCATAGACAACTTAGATTTTACCTGGATAGAACAAAGGATCACAGGAAAACAGATCAACTTTTTGTAGCCTTTGCAGATAGCAGGAAAGGTATAGCAGTTACTAAACGAACCTTTTCCAAATGGCTAACTGATTGCATTATATTTGTTTATGTTGCTTCGGAACAAACTTTATCTGTCAAACCGTAGGGGCACTCTACAAGATCAGTATCTACATCCCTGGCTCATGCAGCTCGCTTACCATTAGACACTATTTGTGCAGCTGCCACTTGGTCTAAACCACATACATTCATTTCTCATTACAAGGTAGACAGGGTTTCTAGGGACAGGGCAACCTTTGGTTCCACTGTGCTCAAGAATGTTCTCCCGTGAGTTCCTCAGGAACATGGAGCTAGGGATGCTACCCAGGTGTAAGAACAAATGGCGAGATTGAACACACTCACATTTAGAAGTTATGTCCTTACCATAACGTTCCATGTGGAGTGTTCATCTCGCCTTTGTTCTTACATTCCCACCCTCAGGAAGAATGTCCAGTTTGGTGTCTGGTTTGGTTTCTCCTACTTCTGCATTTCGCAGTTATTGTGTGTATATGTATATATGTATATATGTATATATATATATATATATATATATATATATATAATATAGGTGTTTCTCTCAGTTATGTTTGGCATGAATGTATCTCTCTCTCTGTTGACTTCTGGTTTGCTTGCAAACTAGATCTGAGGTAAAGGCAGAGGGGGATTGTGGGAGTTAGGTTGGTCTTGAGCTTCTTCTCCGATGCAGAGCTTGCTGGCGAAGTCAAATGAGCCGAGACTGCCATGGAACAGAACAGTGTAAAATAAACTGCATTTATTGTCATGCAGTGGCTGCTTGGGCATACCTAGTCGGCTCTGAAAAGGTGTAATAAATAAAAAAAGTATACATTGATTATACTTATGGTATACAGTCAAGCAGTTGTGATTAAATGACATACAGCAACAATATTTTGAAGAATTACAGGCACACATACCCCTTGCAGCAATTATGTGATGTCACTGCTTCAAATAACCATTATTGTTATGCATTACTGACATCCACAACTGTTACAATTTGTACAAGAGTAAAAGGATGCAAGAGGTTTCTACCACTATAACTATACACCCATTATAACACAATCATATGATGTAATGACTTCATATAGGTAGAGTCTTACAGCTGCGGTAGGGCTTCCACTGTGGTACATGTGATTTATATATACAATGCTGGTCGGTGGACTTTTTTCTCAAATATCTTTTTTATTGAATGTTTTTCACTCCTAAATTGAAAAAGAAAGGATAAACAAAACACAGCATAGGAAACTGTTGATGTTACACATTGCTTAACATGGGCAAGTTATTAAACTAGGTATAAACACACTGTACTAAATAAAATCAGATTTACTAAGTTTACAATAATGAATTACCCCAAAGTTATGCTTATGTTATGGTTTAGTCAGGATATTGTTTTAAGACAATTATTCACTTGTACGTTGTGGTAACAAATGAGACTATAACTTGAATAACAGTCACCTACATGAAATGCAAAGAAATCTATGCTACTATGCCATATATACATAAAAAGGGTCTATATTAGAACATTGAACATTCAAAATGGTGAGTGTTCTAATATTGAACCCTAGCAATTGAAAATTGAAAACCTTGAACAGTCAGAACAGCAAATCTTTTCCTAGGGGAAATATTTGCTGTTCCAAAACACATAACACACAATGCAAGCACACCAAACAAACAGCAATCCACACACATACCTAAAATCTAACATGTAACCCTACAATAAATTATACAAACACCACTAACTATTCATTTGACTTAACTCAAACCCTAACCCTAGGGTCTGTCACTATGACACAGTCACCTCACCCATGCCCTAACCCTAAGCCACCTAACCCGCACTAACCTACATGTCCACACAAGTGCACAATTACCTGAACCCAATCTGTAAATTTCTACCAGAGTGCTGAAAATACCAAAGCAACAGAAACAGACAACCAAATTGTTTCCCTAGGAAAGAATTTGGTTTCCTGTTACTTTGAAATGTTGGGTGTTGTAATATTGACCCATTTTCAGCAATTGCTGAAAATATGAAATGTTTGGTGTTCTAATATAGCCCCCTACAGAAAATGTCCTTAGTTAATGGGATTACTACTTTGAAGTAAAAGGCGTGTTTACTGTCCATATGTATTTACATTTGTTTTGCCATTTATGATAGAATATCAATTAAAGCTTTGCAATAGTTCTGATATGTTTGGTTATTTTAATTTTTTTGTGTAATGTTTTTAGCCAATATATGCTTTTTTGCCATGTTCTTGTATTGTGACCAAGATAGTTTTGATCTGTCCATCCAGTTTTTAGGTATGTAAAATTGTAATAGGGTGCATAATGTTATTATAATGTGTTTGTCATGGGAGTCAGCAATACTACATAATTTCAACAAAGTAGATTCTGAGTAGTCTATTTTTGAGGAATCTCAGTGAGAATCACAGTTTATAAAGTGTTTTACAACTTCAGAAGATGTGGAGGTTATCTGCTTCTTTATTAGGACAAAAGGAACAATAACTTAGATGTGTTAAATTTCTTAAGGTGTATAGGTGTATGGTATGCATTGTTAAAGATCATAATCTGGGAATAAATTAGTTTCTTAAATGGCATCAATTTCATAGCATTTCCAGTGGCTAATTTCTTCTGGTTGTCATGCTACTACCTTTTCCTTCCCAATACTTTGAGAATAGAATTGTATTTGGAAATGTAACTTTTACTATTAATTTATTGAGAGCATTTTCTTTTTGTACAGAAGTAACTTTTGAATTTGTTGTGCTAATTTGATATCTTGCTCAATTACATTGATATCCTTGGTTATATTGTTAAAGTATAGGATTTGTTTAATTATCACATTATATTTATTGTTTGCTCTAAGTAAGTTCTTGATATTTTCCATTGAAAAGTTTTATCATTGATAGAAGTCCTATATTGTAATGTTTAATTAATGCGTATTTATGTAGGTTTACCATATGGTTTGCTAGTTTTATATTCGGATTATGTATTGGTTGTAGAAGAATAATTATATCCTTTAGCTTTATTGATATTAGGAATTTCTTAGACATATTGATTAAACCTGGGTGGATTTTTTGTCTTAAGAGTTTCTTGATTTAAGAAGGGAATCTTTTTTGTGTTAATTTTAGATGTCATAATATTTTGGTGAAATAATTTAATACATAAAGGGTACCATTTATCACATAGAGTCATAGTTTGCTCTTTGCATAATGCTACTAGCACTGAGAATTTCATGGTACACTAAAATCTGGAAGGCTTAGACTGCCTTTTTCTTTTGGAAGGCTTAGATTGCCTTTTACTTTAGGAAGTATTAGTTTATTGTAACTAATTCTTGTACTTTTTGGGTACCATTTGCTAGTCTAACTTTAATTTTGTTAAAAAAAGTAGCTGGAATTTTCATAAAAAGTGGCATTCAGCTGGTCTAAAATCTTAGGCGATATGTTCATTTTGAAAACTTAAGATTTTGATAAGGTAGAAAGTGTAAGCTTTTCCCATTTGTTAATATTATTGACAATAGTGTTCCAAGTTTTAAATATGTTATTGATCAGATCTGCTTGTGTATGGCTAAAAATTATACCTAGATATTTCAGCGTATATTGTACTTTCACATTATTCTCAGGAAAATAAAATTCCTTATCAGGGGATTAATTGGATATATAATTGACTTATGGGGATTAATAGCATAGTTTGATACATTTTTTAAGTCTTTTTATGGACAATTTTAGGCCAATAAAGCCAACCCCCTCTAGCTGTGGACATGCATGTGTCTGCCTTCTTATGACATCATCTGCACAGCTTTGACTTTTTGAAACACAGGGTAGTCATACCTAACTGAAATCTATAAACCTAATGGAGATTTTGATTATCTGTGTTTTTGCTCATCTAAGCTCAACATTCTGATTTGTTGTTGTTTTAATACAGACCCTCTGTGCATATTCTTCCTATTTAACATCCCCTGCATTAACATCCCCTGCATCCTGATTCTTGTCATCAGTTTGCCCTTACTTCTCATAAGCTGTTCATGTGTGCTTACTTAATAGATTTGCTTACAAGCAAGTCATTTTGTTTATTGTTTGTGCTTTTGTTTCCCTGCACCTGGCCACTGACACTGTTGCTAGCTACAAAAAATGTGCTTATAAATGTGTAAATGTAATGAACAGCATGCAGATTCTGTGAGTGGTGTTGTTTATCATGCAAATTGTTAATGAAACAAAGGGTATTGTGCAATGAAGCACACACTTTGAGCAGCTGCATCCAAGTAGAGTTTAACAAAAAATCCCTGCTGGTGTATTAAGTCACTGTAAGTGAAATTGTTGTGTTGCTCTGTGGTTCCCCTTCATAGCCTCTCAATGGCTGTGCAGTCCCTGTCCAGTGAATAGTGTCAGAGACGCACAAGGTTATATTGGTTGGAGCAATACCAAGCAGCTGATGTTCATCTTCATTGGTAAATGAAGGGAAGAAAAAATGTATTCAGGTTGGATACATAATAGTTTATGAATATTAAGTAGTTATATTAAACTTTATTTATTGACATTTGTTAACGGGGCTTGTGGTTCATTATCAGTGGAAATCCAAGGAGAAAAGCTCAAGTAGTGCATTTTAAATAAGTACAATTTTAAACAACATTGATATAATAGCAGTTATAGTAAAAAGATTCACATATGTTGGGTTACATGCATAAAAAGCTAATAATTTTACATTGATATAGTTCAATAGGTCACCAATAAAAATATTTGTATAAAATTATGCAAATGGATAGTAAACACACTGGAGAGAGAGGTGTAATGAAGTATGGTCCTTTTGAGGGTTCATAAAGGGAAGGAAGACTAGGTAGTGTCATGGCAAGGGCAGGTTCTGGAATTGAGAAAATAAGCTTGTAGTTCATTTTTAAAGTGTAAGGTGTGGGAGATTGAATGTAAGTCAAGGGGAAGTTAGTTCTAAGCATAGGCAAGGGAGTTGAGTAGTTTGCCTACTGATCTTTTTTGGTGGTAGACATCAAGTAATTGTTGGTTAGAAGTATGGAGGTTCCGGGATGAGATGGAGACCAAGGAAGATAGAGAGGGACAGAAGGAGGGTTTATAAAGAATAGAGTGTAGCATATGAAATTGATAAGATAGCAGAAATTGGGGATGTTCAAGCTATTGAAGAGTTTAAAGAAATGCAGTGGTGTGAGTTGTATGGGGAGTTCGTAATGAATCTGGATATTTTATGGTAAGTCTGTTGCTGTTAAGAGTGGAAGCCTGAATATTGATAAGCACTGGGGTGGCATGCAAGAGGGAGGGGGAGTGTTTGGCCCAAGGGAAGTGGGGGGGTTATGAATTTTTGTTCTGATACAGCAGACCTATTTTTTTTTTTTTTATACATTGGAGTATGTGAAGGTTGAACTTTAGTTTGTCATTGATTATGATCCCTAGGAGTTTTGTGTGGGTGTCAGTTTGGATAGTTGTATTGTTAAAAGATGTGTGATGAGAGAGAATGGGGAAGGAAAACTAAGAGTTTGGTCTTTTTGGATTTAGGATCAATAGGTTGTGAGATGGCCATTGTTCAGTGGATAGTTTGGCTTGTTAGGTTAGGGAGTGTAGTTCAGGGATGTTATTTGAGATGGATACAAGTGTGGAGTCATTGGCATACTGAATAAGGGAGGATTCTTTGAGGTGTAAAGATCATTGTTGAAGATAAACAAAAGGTGTCCCAAGATGGAGGCTTGGGGAACACCAGTGGAGATGGGAAGGAAAGGTGAGGAGGATGAGAGACATTTGGCAGATTTTTCCGTGCCAGGAGGGGGATAGGTGGAGATTTGCAAGTTTGGATAGTAGTAGACAATGATGGACAGTATTAAAGGCTTTGGAGAGATTTAGGAAGAGATAGGAAATGAGTTTATTGTTGTCTAGGGCCTCTGCAATGATATGAGGCAATTGTGGTGAGGACATAATGCATGTTGAGTAGGGGTAGGTAAGTGGTGTGTGAGGAGGTGATTGAGAAGTTGTGAGTGAATACATTTCTTAATATCTTGGAGAGGGGGGACATAATGGCAATGGGTCAGTAGTTTAAGGGGTCAGTGGAGTGTCTACCTTTATGAAGAGGGATAGTGAAGAAAGATTTCCAAAGGTTGATTCCAGATTAGATCAGTTAATTAGTATAGATATAGGATAGGCAATTGAGTCTAGTAGATAGATTATCAGTGGAAGGAAAGCAATGTTTTAGCTTGAGTAGCAGAGATTTGATGTAAGTAATGTGAACTGGCTCAAAAGAAAAAGTTGTGTTAGTGGGACTTGGAGGGGTGGGTGTCAAAATTGAGTTTGACTTAGAGGTTATGTCTTCCATTCAAAATGTGGTAAAGTGTTTAATCCCTCCCCATACCCTAAGTCTTCCTCTCAGGAAACCACTACCCTCCTGAATAGAGGGCTTTACAGGATAGAGGATGTTGTTGAGAGTTGACCCACGTTTTGAGGATTGGATTGGTTATTAAGCTGAGCAGAGCTATTGTCTAACTTTTTGTCATTAGTTTGTTTTTTTGCAAGGTTTCTCAGTTGCCTGTATTTTTGAAGAAAATGTGATTGTTTAGTTTCGTCCAGGTTTTCCAAGCATGATCCCTGTTTCAGAAGGGACCTAGTCTCTTTGGAGAGCCAGGGAGCATGATTTGATTTTACTCTGATCTTCCTACGGGGAGCTAAGGAGTTTAGAGTATTCATGAAGATGCTACTGAAAGTGCTTACAGCATTATTTAGGTGGAGATGTTTTAGGATGGACCAATCTATGTTGTGGACAATAGAATTAAAATTGGATGAATTTAAAGTCGATAGTTTTCTACAGTCTTTGGTAAGGTGGGATTTAGGAAGATGGTGGTAGGGAGATGATTACTGGGGGAGTTGGGCAAGATGGTGGGATTGTGGTATTGGTGGGGGGAATTGGTAAGGATCCAGTCTATGATGGAGCTGGAAGTGGAATTTTTATTGAAGTGAGTGGGAGATGTTATAAGTTGTTGGAAGCTGTGTAGGTGGAGTTATTTGTGAGTTTGAACCAATCAATGTTAACATCACATATGATGAGTGTGTCATATGTGTGTTGTGGGAAAACCAGGATAGGATGTTTTCAAGAATGGGCAGACTGTTACCAGGAGGAAGGTAGATAGAGGCAATTGCAAGTTTTTTGGGGGGATTCAGATGGCAGTTAAGAATGATCATTTCAGCTGGGAGGAAGTCAGGAATTGGGGAAGGGTATGGTGAGAGGTTAAGGTTGTTTGAGTAGAGGATGGCCATGCTGCCACCCCCCCCCCCTTTTTTTTGTACAGGTCTATCAGATGAGAAGGTATTATAACCTGGTGGGAGTATTTGAGATTTGTGGCTTGAGCTAGGTTTCAGATAGGGAGAGGATGCGAGGGGTATTGAGAGCTATCCATGACTGCAGCTCAGTGACTTTATTTGCTAGACTCTGAATATTCAATGAGTAAATAGTTGGGTATTTGGAAGGAGATGATTGTTGTGACTGAGGTTGGTGACTGTTAGAGGAGTAAGATGGGGGCAAGGTAGTTTTGGGAGAGAAGAGGGGCTAGGGTTGGGATGGATATCTCCAGAAGAAAGTAGGTTTTTAGTGAGGAGAGAGTGTATAGTAGATGCTAGATGGAGTTTGTATAGTTTTTACTTAGCTTTGTGAGAATGTTTAAAAACCTGTATTGTAGATAGTTTATTGAGGTAGTAGAGAGATTAGGGGAGATATTAAAAGATGAAGTAGTTGCATATATGTTGTATGAGTGATAAGTTGGTGAACATAGGAGTGTCAGAGAGATTGGAGTAGTAAGAGGTGGAGATAGAGGGAATAAGGAGTAATGTAGAAGATATTAGAAAATAAGAAAATAATCTATGTTGGAATAAAATATGGTCAGAGTAGGTAGAGACAATGTTATAGAGGAAGTGCTGTTGACAAGATTGACAGATTGGTAAGGTGGTTGTGGCAATAGGTAGGAAGTGGAATTGTAGTGGCTAGTTTGACAGGAAGGGTAGGGATAGTTGGGTATGAAGGTAATTGTAATTGTGTGTGGGAGTGAACGGAGCAGGGTTAGCAACCTGGTCAAGATGAAGTCATAGAAATAACATTCCACTTTCATGCAGTTGAGAGGTGGAGAGAGGTTTAGAGCTAATGACATGAACGGTGGTTACATTAAGAGTCTGCTGTTAAACTGATGTGTATTATTGCACAGTTCACTGTATAAAACGTTGCTAATGCTACATACTAACTCAAGCAAATTATGACAGGTTGATTTAGTCTGGATGAAGGATGGCTTCATAAAATTAATTCTGCTTTTTAGACAACACAGAATCAAAAATAAGTTTGATGAACTTGGGTACAGCTAGTAAGTCAAGTAGTTAAACAGGAGTGAGGAAGAAAATTCTGAATGAAAAAAATGGTGGTTATGAATTCTGTGTTATAGTAGTGGCTGTGTATATAAAGTATTTGTGGGTTAGTTTGTGGGTTAGGGATAGTGCGAGGCCTAAGTAAGGGATAGAGTAAGAATGACAGGTTTTATGTAGTCTGTATTCTGTGACCTTTTATCTTGTGTAGTGTCACTGTTGGGAAAATGGATTTTAGTTACATAATGTGTAGTGTTAGGGGGAAAAGGTAGGGTTAAAGTTACAGTTGAGGTTGTTACACATGAATAAGATGGTGTAAGGAGGTGAAGCTCACCCTGCCAACATTTAATGTGTACTAATCCTAACCATAACCCTTAATTGATCCTTGTCCCTAACCCTACACACTGCATTGCTCAAAACCTTTTATATAACAGTACCACTTCCAAGATGACACTTGATCTGAGTGTTGTAGCTGTGGTTTACTGATACACATTTTGTTTAGCTGCAGAAAAGTATTAAATGTTGTGTGATTCTTTCTTTTGTGCTCTACCTGCAGTCCCTGTGGTCATGTGAGTTTCCTCTGGGTGCTGTGGTTTCCTTCCACATTTTAAAGACATACACTAGGTGGATTGGACACACTAAATTGGTGCTTGTGTGTGTGAGTGAATAGTACGAATATATTATCATGACAGAGCTAGACCCCAGTGGTGTAAAACATGGTGTGAGATGATTGTCACTGCTAAAGAAACATCCTGACCATATCTGCAAAGTGGGGAAAAAGGGTTGAGGATGGATAGATGAATGGATTTGTGATTCCCTCATGTGACTACTTCTCACGAGTAAATTTTGTGTGTATACATTATACACACACACCCACATATGTATGTCACACACATATATCTGTATGTATTTTGTCTACATGAAAGCAGTAATGACTCCCCCCATCAATGCTTTAAAAATTATTTAAATGTGAATGTTTGCTGCACTCTAGAAAAATTCAAAAGGGTAATCATTTTGGAAACTACTACTAACAGCTGAAAAAAATATGCAATCAATAATGCTCCTTCCTTCCACATCATTTTCTGAAGTTGGTTTAGGTGCTTATTTGTTTGGTGCGTTCATTTAACTGAGTTTCAATGATAATTTGTATGTGTATTTTAGTTCATGTTAATACATTTATATTTGTGCAATGTTTCAATTTATTATATTTTCAGATTCACCTTTTATATCAAACAATGAATGTCAAATTATTTTTGTTGCATTGATGGGTATGTGTGTGTAATTTTCCTCCTGGGATAGAATACTGTTTAGGGTTGCCATTTACTGTTTTGTTCTATGGTATTTACTTAGTTTCTTACTAGACAGCTTCATTTTCTCTTTGTGCTGGTTGTGCTTTCACTTTTTTGATAAGGTCTTTGTTTACCTTATTTGAATATCTTTTACTGTTCCTGCTCATGCAATGTATGTATATTTGAGATATTAGTACTTTCATTACTGCAACATGAGTTTAATTTGAGTAATAGTGCAGACTCCTAGTCAGCTTCATTTCTTTTTTATTATTATGCAGACGTAGTAATGTATTTGAGTTGGATATGACAATTGTTAATTGAGTTAAGTCTTTATTTTTTAATATTTCTGTGTTTAACAGTTTTTATTCCTGCTAACGTCTTGTTTAGAGTATGGAAATTTGTCTGGCTTGCACTACCTCTTTCCTAAGGAACCAGTTTGGACATTCAGATTTCTAGTTACCAGTGTATGAGATTATAAAATGGAGAAGAAAAACTATGATATTACATCATTTCCACTTGCTTATACTTTTTGGACAGACAAAATGGAGAAAGAAGCAATGTGATGCATCATTTCCATCATAAGTATTGTTTGCTATGTACTGTAGGTGTGTAAGTTATGGTCTTTTCTTGCATATTGTTTTTTACTTGGGGTGTGATGTCATCCTTTTTTTTCTTAGATATTTTTTTTTCTACTTGGGTTGCAATTTCTTTCCAGAATCCAAAGACCAAGTTGGTAGGTTGATTTTTGATATTGTTACTTGCTTGAGTTGTAGACCCCAAATGTGTACTGCTTATAATGAACAGAGATCCAGTACTGCATGGTTTTCTGTGGTGCTTACAATACTTCAGTGTTCAGGCTCTGTGCACTATATGAGTAAATAAATAAAATGTGCATAAAATGGGATACAAGTATCTCATTGGCTGTGTTCTTCTGGGTCAATTTCTCATGTTGAAAATATTGCTGTTGAGAAACTAAAGTAAGAGTTGTTATTTCCAGTAATACTCAAATGACATAAGCCTGTTAATCTGTAGGCTTTGAATTGGACAAATAAGAAAACATGTAAATGTAGTACGGTAAAATGTACCATATATGCAGGCTGTCATCTGATTAATATAATTACATGACAATTATGAAAGTGTACTTAAGTGTAATATATTCTGAATATTTGTTTTGTTGCATTTATTTGTCTCTTAACTGGTTCAGTGGCATAGAATGCATACAAACATAGCTGAAGAGTAATAAATAAGGTTGTTTCTTATACATTTCTTGCAGGGGAATGTACTGAATTTGATATCAATTTCCTTCAATTACTTGGACTACAACAATAATATTTCACTCTGACAAAACAGAAGGTAACATCTTATTGCAGAGATTCCAAAGAAAATGTTTTAGTAATGATATATAGTGAAATACACTTCACGACATTTATGTGCATTGAACTGTAAAATATATTGACACAACCTGTAATTTGATTTACTGTCAGACTGACATGTCTACTTATGCTTTAGAAAGTCATTTAAAATTCATTTTAACTGCAGCTGTTGACAAGAGCCCTCCTTTCTCACCTGCATCCTGTATGGTAAATTATCCAAACACTATATGCTTTCTCCAACTGTGCTGTCTGAAAATGTTGTAGTTCATGTAATATTAGTGACAATAGGCATGATATGATATTGTGATTGTAACTTCTAAGCAAATATTCATGTTCACAGAGCTCCCTGTGTATGGATGTTTCTGTGCTTCTTTGCATAACAGTCTTGAAATCCTTGCTAGCATATCATTATATATTTTGTAATCTCTCTGGGGATCTCCAATTTTATTAGGCAGAATTGTTTTCTTACCTTTTTTCCAGTACTATGTGGAGCATTTTCATTATAATTACAATAAATTGCAAAAGGTTTCTGTCATATCTTTATAAAATTTGAAGCATTACTTGCAATAGAAACCAATGAAGCATAATGTTTTTCTTCAGTTCATTTTATGACTGTAGAAATGGTAACTTTGAGAACAGATCTTATTTCACATACTCTGCTCCAGTATGCAATATAATGTCAGGTTTACTGTGAACAAAAGTAGATAACTGTTACAGCCTCTTTATTCATTAATGGCATCAAAACTTTGCAAAATAGATGCAGTAGGAAGGTAAGACAGTCTGCATTTACAGCCCACTTAATTATGTTGCATTTCATTCACCTTTAGCAATCATGAGGAAGCTTTATTGATTTAAAACCTGATACAGCATCTTCCACTTTAACAATTATTTCTGATCAGACCTGAGTGGGTGCAGTGCATTAATTTGTCACGCCTATATCTGGTCACAGCCTGGACTGATTTCTGCCTTACAAACTTAACTATATTCATTGGACATATTTATTATGCCTATTTTGTTCATGATGTGGTGTGGCTTTTGTGTTAAAATATTTTCAAAATTCAGTATATTAGTATCACTTTGAATAAATTCATAGATATTCCAAGTCCACTGTGTCTCATGACCATTCACACCTGGCCAGTATGCTAGTTCAGTCAGGACTTCCTTTCTTCAGGAGGGCTACACTGATTGATTGTATGAGTATCCACAAATGTAGTCCAGGATCAATCATTTTAATTTATATTCTAAGTTGTGAATATGCAGTTTTTACATATGTCATCTATCATCTTTATTAGTTTAAGAGAAAGAAGCCCTTGATTCAGAGAGGTAACCAGGATGGAAGTCATGTATATTTGAAAAAACAAAAAATCTTCTGAAAAATATATCTTTATCAAATTATGCATTAAACTGAGTATGTTCTGGTGCAATTTCTATAAATGACACATGCATAATTCATATGTGCTATATGCAAACTGTTTTCCTTTTTGAGAATCAAAGTTACAGCCAACATTATGTAAACAACATTCACTGCATATTCTATGATTGTTTAGCACTAGTGATCAAATACAGAAAGTATCATTTCTGTATACAGAAGGTCATATATATATATATATATATTATTAATGAAACTGGTTATTTGCCCTCCTTTGTAAAGGCAATGGTTTTATCACAAGATCTTGTATGCTGAACCCACACACATGGTTTTCATTTTAAGAATGCTAACAAGCATGCTTTAGCAGCCATTGGTTTTACAGCTCTAGATCGTTCAGGATGTGTGGTACTTAGCTTCAGTTCCTGTATGGCCTCTCTTGGTATGCTGCACATGCAAAAGGGTATTCCAAACACAACATTTCATTTACAGTAAAAGAAAAAAAAAATGAATGGTAAAAATGCTACTGCACTTTTCACTCAACTACCTGACTGTGGAAGTTTCGTCTGCTTTCTAATCAGAAATACCTTTGAGAGTAAAATTCATATATGATAATAGTATGCAGTGATAATTAGTTAAATTTTATCAATACGTGGTGAACCTGTTAGAATGTTCACTGCTTTATGTGTGTCAATATGGAGTGGAAACAAACTTTTGTGTAAATGGTAAAAATAGAAATGCATTTGCTTAGCTACTTTGGGTATTTATCAGTTGCAATTGGAAAACTTTTGTTGTGTTATGTTTTAGTCAGGGTGAAGTTAATTAGCTGTTGTATTTTATAGAAAGCACTCATTATTTAACATTTTTGAGTAAACTTTCACTTTAACAATTTTAAGTAAAGTGAAAGCAAACTCATTGACTTTGTCTGTTGCCTGCAATATTCAGTATGTACATAGAGTAGCATAAACACAGTATGCAATTTGCATACAGGACTTATGATGGATTTCTGCATGGAAACATGCTGATGACAGATCCAAGGGCTTGCAGTGTAATAGTCAGTGCTACACATTGTGGTGCTGGTTGGGGGAGGGTGGCAGATCTTGGACAGTCCAGTCCACTAATAAAATATTGTGCATGGTGTCTCTCCTGCACACACCATGTCTTGTGCACTACATGTCTGGACTTTGACACCCATAAACCATACTGCCAGAGGTGGAAATTGAGTGCAGTCTGATGTTACACACACATCACATGCATTCTTAGACCTCCAGTGTCAATTAATTTGATTGTGCTGACATACAGATTCACAAAAAGTGATGAAGTGTTTTACTGGAGAGGAGGGATATTGCTCCATGTGTAGGCACTGGCAGAGGTTCAGAATTTGAAGTGTAAGGATGATTGCTGACTAGGATTGAGGACTCAATTGTTTACCTGGAGAGATTCCTCATTCTGCTTTTGAAGCTTAGCTCTGGTTTTCCAGCTCAAATGGGCACTGTTGGAATGGTAGTTTACCTCTGGCTTTAGCCCAAGGACATGGTAATAGTAGCAGGATAACAAGTGTATCACTTGACGTGGTGTTCTGTGTGTTTTATGTTTATTTATGTAGTAGTGTTCCACCCCCCTATTCTCTTTCCATATTCTGTTTCTCTTGCATCTTACTTGATCTGTCATTTTCTTAAACATAATGAAGGTAAAGGAAATGTCAGTTTACTCTCAAATGCAAAAGTATACCATTTGTCCCTCCCGACTCCGTTATTCCTGGTTACCTTGAGTATGTTCCTTTGCTTTCTATACTCCCTATTTGCTAGTTCCTATATCTCTTTCCACATAAAAACAAACACTTTGGGAAGTTTTCTGTAGCTTCTACACTTTGTTACAGTACAATATTTTGTATATAATAGTGTAGATGATGCATGTTTATTCTGTCTGAGGCATTTCTTGGTGTATTTATAAGAAACAATTTCTCAGCACTGAGCTTGACTTCCCCTCAAATTGATAATTACCTTCTATCCATTTTGCTCACCTTGGCATCTCTGTAGTATACTCAGTATGAGTTAGATGTGGTTTGACATTCCCAGTATGATCAAACTAAAGTATATACTTAGTACTATAACAAACTATATTTGAAACATGTCACTAAAATTGCCACATTGGCCTTCCATAGTAAAATGCTGTTTGGTGTGTAGGTATGCACAATAATGTGACATTTATCGGGGACAGCAATGTCGTTTTGGTTAGTCAACCATGTTAGAAGACAATACAATATTTGTGTAACATTTTTCTAATGCTTGTGGTCTTTTGAAGGGTTTCTGAGTCTATTTTATTCTTCTTAGCCTTATGTGGAACAGAGGGTATAGAAATAAGAACTGAACTGATGAAATGGGTACTTAGATATCTGATTAATAGCACCCAAGGCTTGTGGTGCTTTGGGCAATGACAGTAGTTGCATATAAGCCTTGGGTGTATATTTTACATTTTGCTTTACCTATTTTACTGGAACTGCAGGAATTGTAGGTTGTATGTGAATATTCTGAAATATTTCAATTGAACACAATTGGGCCAAACGGTGGAATTTCATGTGCAGTGTAATCAGATGAAAAATACTGTTGTTGGGGGGACAACTCCTATGATTGAAATTAATAAAAAGAATGCTTATACAGTGAAGAAGTATGTGTGACCAACATCAGAAATGAATTTGGTAGGAGTGAAAATAGTCAGGGCAAAGCAGAAGGGCTAAAATTGTTTGCTAATATGAACATGTGTGGTACAGGTTGCTAATATGACCACGTCTGGTACATCCACACAGGTTCTTAAGTAAAAGAATACAGGGTGTAAGCAATATGTCTTGTGTAGACTGCGTCAAGGCCTTATCCCTGTATTCTGTCTCCTACATACCTTTGATGGGAGATCTATGCCTGACATACAGGGCATTATCAGATCCCACTGTGATGGACCTCCTGTATAGTCCTAATCCAATTCAAGTTAGAACTTGGACAATGGATGGGAAACCAGAAATTCATACCTGGTTGGCACCTATGTCTGTGATGCAAACAGGTAACCTGTAATGATTCATCTCCCTGGCCCATGCTTACTCTTATCAAGGGTAGCAGAAATGGTCAGAAATTTGGGATGCATGGCTAGGCTTAAAATGACCCTTGTGGTCGTTAGCCTAGTAAAGACCTATGAACATCTGTAGTGCACCTTCTAAGCCAGAGTAAGGGATAGTGGTAATAGGTTCAAAGGACGTTACTTTACTAAAGGTATGATCTCTACATTGTTTCATTGTATTTGGCATTCATCAAACTGGTCATTGATGATAGAGGGGTTAGCCTTTATGAGCATAGCCATGTTAATCCCAGGTTATCCCAACTGTGTCTGGTTAGATGGATGTACTTTTACAGATCTGCACACATTCTGTGAAGTCAGTCTAGATTACTTTAAATCCCATCCAAAGTAACAAATGGTCACTGTTAACAACATACAAGTAGGAGGTACAGGGAACAGTAAAGAGAACAAATATACAATTTGCATTTTTAGTTAAAAAAACATGATATTTAAGTAATGCACACCAAAATCCTTAAGAGATTTGAACAATTATGTAGTTTATTATTTTAATTTGTTCATAGATGTAGGTCTTTAAATCTAGTAGTTCCAATGGTGTTTTCATAGGTTCATAAGTGTTTACTAGGCTAAGGGTACAACAACTTGTTAGACATTAGGGATGCATGGCTAAGCTTAAAAAGGCCCTTGTGTTCATTAATCAACAACTTAAGCAGGGGGTTGGGAGATGAAGCATTTACAAGCAGGAACCTGGAAGATAAGCAACAAGCTACCTGTGTCCATTAGAGACACAAGTGCCAAGCCAGGGATGATTTCCTGTTTGCCATGTGACTGTCCAAGTTGCACTTGAATTGGGTTAGGGAGTAACATGCTTCAAATGGATGGGGAGCATGTTCTAGGGACAGCTTAGTGTCTGGGTTACATCCCTGTCTGCAGCAGGTCCTGTTTATATTGCAGTCAAGGTTTAAATCTTAGAATGGGTAATTCTGGTGCTGTTTGTTTTGGGGTCTGATGATGCCCTGTATATTGGACATAGATCATCCCTCAACAGCCTACAGAAGACAGTAAAATTTC
Organism: Protopterus annectens; assembly: GCF_019279795.1. Taxonomy (NCBI): domain Eukaryota; kingdom Metazoa; phylum Chordata; order Ceratodontiformes; family Protopteridae; genus Protopterus; species Protopterus annectens. The sequence goes on along the minus strand of NC_056750.1, from coordinate 759,363,353 downwards.
TATGCAGACTGTCTCATGACCTATTCCTGTATTCTATTAGTGATGAACCTCTGTGGATGTTATGTTTGTTGCATATGCCTGGTTAGGTACATACCAAGGGGTTATTGTACTCAATGGCAGGTATGATGAATGCCAAATACAGTGCAACAATGACTTCCTTGGTTGTAGAGATCATACCTTTGTTTATAAGTTTCAACATTGAATGATTTCCTGACTACTAGAGGCATGTGATGGTTAAAGGCTAGATTGTTGTATGTGTCTATCCCAGAGTCCCTGACTATTGGCTGGTGGCAGAGCCCTAGACTAAAACTGTTTGTGTCAGCCCTTCCTGGAGAACATTTGTGTAGATGTGGGATTTGTTGACCGCTCCTAATTTGTAATTATCTGCAAGTTTTTAGTAAGCCAGAGAACACTGACCTTGATTTCAGAGAAGTGAATGCCAAAAATGAGTGGTCCAAGAACTAATCCTTGAGGGACTTCTATCACTGGCCTATTGCATGTTCCCCAATTTTCACTTCCTGGGTCTTGTCTGTGAGCCAGTTGGCTATCTACCAGGTGACATATGGGTTTGTACACAATCACTTGAGTTTGTCAACAATGTCCAAGTGGGTGTCTTGGCTGGGTCAAAGTAGGCTGTTTGAACCATTCTGCCCTCATCCATTGCTTTGCTGACCTTCTCAAAGAAGTCCACCAAATTCAGTAGGCATGATCTGCACTTGAAGAATCTAAACTGGGTTGGGTCGAGTGTCTGGAGGTTTACTATATCATTATTGATCTTCCATGTTTCTTTCCATGAGTTTACATACAAAACTAGTGAGACTTTTGGCTCGGATGACTGTCACTGTTCTGAAGTCATGCGGTACAATACCAAGCCTGTTTTAAAGGTATAGCCAAAAGGTATCCTAGCATATTGTCTTAGCCCATTAATGCAGTGTTCTTCGCTTTAGCCATTAGGTTTGCTACATCTTCTAGGTCAATGTAGCTGTCTACATTCACAATGGGTTCTATCCAAAATTGTTTATTGCCTTTCTGCTTGTGGATATGGCTAAAGAATTCCTTGTGCTTGTCCTTGGTCCAGAAGGGCAACTTACCTCAGATTTGGCTTTGTTAGGCTATTTGTCATTTGAGTAGTTTGTCATTTGGAGTAGTTTATTGAGTTTGACTAGAGTGCTTTTAACCTGCTGGGTGTTGCACTTCCTAATGTTTGCCATGGTTTTCTTCCTTCTGTTATCCTATTGCATTTGTGATTTTATCATGGTGGCTTGTGTTTTGAGTTACTTCTGTACTACTTCCTTGATGGGTGCAACTGCTTCTATGTAGCTATTGACATGTCTGTATAGGGTGTTTACAACTCTGCTGCTTATGTACAACAGTTCGCAAAGGTTTATGGGTGCTTCAGATTTTGGCAAGGTATCACTTAAGAGCAGGAAGTTAGCCTTGGAGTAGTTTGAGTATTCCATTGTTGCTAGGGTTCCAGGTCTGATTTTGTACTTCTAAGGTGAGACCACAAAATGATCTCCTTTTAAGAGAAAACAGTAATGTGGAAGACTTCTGCATACCCCCTAAGGACTACATTGGGAAAGGTTGTATCCCTGGTTGGTGTACTGACAATCTGATCCAATGAGTTTGTTTATACAAAATCTAAACAGTTCTGTGCTTGTACATTTAGGGCCATATATAATTCCCAGTTAATAGTGGGATAATTGGGTTGTATGGTGAGTGTTTCCAATAGCTTTAAATAAATGGGATGTATTGGAGTTTGCTTATTTCTACATGGAGTAGATGAAGTGCATTGTTCTATTTGACGAGCTTTGAGGTATATTTATTTGTGATGTAAACTGAGACTCCTCCACCTTAGTCTCTACTGGTGTAGCAGATGGTGTACAGGTGTTGAAGGCATTTAAAGATACTGACAGTGCAGGATATCAGTATTCTCTAGTGTGTGAAAAGACATTAGTTTAGACTGCTAGCATTGAACAGTAAGACCTTATATTTCATGGTTTTGATTTGCTATGGCAGAAGTACTTTGTACTTTCACTTTGGCATTTAAGACAGTGTATTAGTTAATATGCGAAAACCTACATGGGAGAGATGCAGACCATCCCTGGCCAAGCAGCATAGTCTGACCTGACCATCTCCTTTCATGCTGACAAATATGTCACTCCCTTAGAAGAGGAAAAGGAGATGTGGTCAAATTAACAAACTCAGCTGTCTTTCCAGTTGCCTGCTCCTTCTAAGAACTCGACAGCACTGATGTAGGAGGATGGAAAAGAATTGTGTGTGAGTGAAGGGACACAGTTGTGGATTCTTTCTTGGTTTAACAGGCAATTAAAAGCAGACTATAAATACAACACAGAGTAGAGAAAATAAATTGGAACATACAAAAGGTGGCAATAAAGTAATACAAAATACCAAACAGCAAAATGTTTGCCACAGAGCAAGTTGTATAGCAGAGTCTGGGTGAGTTTTGCAACACATGTGAGCACTCATTTTTTTCTAAGATGTCACTTGCTGTGCACTATAATAGATAGAAAGGTAATCCTCATTTCCATTTCAGATGGAATGGGTACTTGTTTAATTTATGTATTTTATTTATCACATGATTAAACTGGAGTTGTTGATGACCTTTATCCTGTGGTCTTGGAAAAGAGTACCTCAGTTTCCTTTTGCAAACCTGATTCTAAACAAACACCTTGACAAATTAATCGTCTTGAGTCACCTGTGGAAACTAATGATATATCCCCATGATATGTAATGATCTACATGACGCTGTGAAGAGCAAGATACTGTACCCATCTGACAGGTATAAGGAAGAACAAACTCATTGTAAAGGCCATTTTCAACCCTTGTTAAAGTGGATTGGAGGGATAGTATGAAAGGTAACAAGAGTTGATGTAAAAAACAATGAGATAGCAAATCTATTGTCCTGTAATATGCATGTGTATTCATTTGATCAGGTTTCTAAGTATATAACTTCAAATCTGTTCCAGATGTTGTTCCTTTGTCACCCCCATAGTTTTAGCTTTGTTCAAACATCTTGTAATAAGACGTTAAGAGATTACTAGAGGAGGGGTTAAATAAGCACCATGTTAAACAGTACTGAAGAGGAAGATGAACAAGGGTGGAGAATTAAGATGAATTTTGTAGAGTTAGGGAAAGCATATAATAGCTAGAGAAGAGTTCTGGTATTGTATGAGGAGGTTGTGTCAGTGAAATGTGTTTCAGTTGGAGGTGGAATTACAGCAAGGAACAGCTGTGAGCCCTTTTTTTATTTGCAATGGTGATGGATAGTTGTCAGACATGAGTCCCCGTGGACCATCCTGTTTGCTGATGATACTGTGATCTGTAGTGAGAGTAGGGAACACCTTGAACAGATGTTGTAGAGAGGAGAGGAATGGGAAGGTTATTAGGATTGACGGAATGTATGTGTAGGAAAGTTGGGGATGCAAGGGGTAGAGGTTGATGAGTTTAAATACTTGGGATCACTAGTGGAACAAGGGTGCAGAAGAGAATACAGGCAGGATGGAGTGGGTGGACAACTTGTGATAGATGTATTGAGACCAGTGCTGTGTTGTAAGATGGACAGGATTAGGTACAGGTATATTAGATGGCTTAGCCTAGATTGGAAGGTTTGAAAACAAAGCCTAAGATGCTTCAATACTTTGAGTAAGTGAATGATTGTTAAGCTTATTTACTTGTTGAACTTACTTATATTTTGAAAATCTACTATGAGTTATTCCAGCCAAAGTATTCCTTTCCTAACTGTGAATATTTGGTGTTACCAAGTGGTGAATTTAATACTGGAGTGCATAAAGTGTTGTCACAAAAATATCCTGGTTGTATCTTCTACAATATCCTTAAACATGGGTTCAATTTGAAAACCCTAATTCCCTGCCCTTTAATTAGGTGACAGAGTTTGTGATGGGAATTATAGACCAATAAAATAGAAAGAGTTTACTCAGGTTACAAATTATAGACAAGATAGGACATGCACAATATTGTTGGAGCCTGGATTACAAGTTTATAGAATTAATCCTGATGAAATTCTAGCGAATAAGAATCAGCAGAATCTCATCCTTATTTATCTGCAGGATGTGCATACTATTAAAGATGATATTAAGCATTGGAATTTATTAATTCTGGATCTTTAACTTAAGAAATAGGCAGGGGAGCAACCATATTTTGTTTACAAAACTAATTAAGACCTACATAGGTTATTGTGGTTTACAAGTTGGAGACAATTTGAGCTTTGAATGATAAATGCAATTATGGTTGTTGTATTAATTTGTTTATCAAGTGCACTACAGGTGGTTTCTATTTAAGATGATGTTAGATGTGATATGAGACTTAGTGTATATTGCCATTTATTTTATATAGGCAAGGTTGATAGGATACTAAAAAAGTCTGAGAACTTTTATATCAAATGTGTATTAAGTCTGAAGTGATATGCCTATTTCACTGAATGATAATATGCATACAGTTTCATTTGCAGTGTTATATGTGAAATACATCTAACTTTGAAACCAAGAAGATTATAAACACACAAGCTCATAAGGTGTCAGGGATAGGGTTTTCCTCATATTGTGCTCTTGTAATCCTTGCTTTAAAAATATGTTTTTAAGTAATTTCCATGCCATATTTATCTTACAAAAATATAACATATTTGTGAGTTTGAATGTGTGATTTGTCCACCTCTAAATAGTTCGTTTGTCATCAATGCATAAACAACTCTACATAAAGCTGATCTGCAAACAACACTTTAAAAGTCAAAGTTCAACAAGCATGAATGTTTATTGTGTCCCCCTACTAAATTGAGTCACAGCTGACTCATGTGAATTTGCTGCCTTGCACCCTGGTCTATCTCAGGTTAAAATCATTGTAACTCAAACATGATCATACAACTAATAATATATGTGGTACTAAAGATAATGTATGAACCTATAGGTGGTATTCCTTGCAAATCATTTCCTGACTACACTCTGGATTAAGGATTGTATTTCCATTTATTGCATCATAAACACTGACTGTTCGAACTATTTAAAGTGATGTTTCAGGGCATATTTATCTAATAGACTATGTTAAAGCTAAAACAATTTCTGATTTTACATATTGATATACCTATAATCTGTTAACTCTAATCCCATGACTAAGAAAGATCATGATATCACCTTTATCCCTTAGTAAAATCAATCATTAATCGTCTAGAATTTACCCAGAAAAATAATAATGCAAACAACTATGAAAGTTAGTTAATATTGTTATCATTGATATATCTTTTGAGAATTCAGTTCTTTAAAGTATCAAATCCAAAGATGTTCCATCAAACTAAAACATGTTATTTAAATAGTTGAATATGTAGTTGAAGTTCATAACAAAAATCCTACACATGACAAAAAGAACATTTTGTCAATACTGCAGAACACCAACAACAATAATTTGAATTCTTAAATCTAATACTGTACAATGCTATTTAATTATAAATGATATATCAGGAATGTTATAAAACTAACTCTAGACTTCTTAGACACCTTCATCACCTCTCTTTAATTCTACTATCCCCCCCCCCCTCCCCCTCCCCTCCCCCCCAGCCAGTAATAGGGTAATACAGCCCCCAAACATATTCAGTGAATTCAGTTCTCGCCATAGCTCTCGGACCTTAGCACAACAATTCTGGACGAAGCCAATTACGGGGGAATACAGTCCAAAAAATAGGGACAGATTTCAAATATCCAATCTTTTAAACTTAGAAAATTGCTAGAATAAAAGGTCTTGTGTTACCATGTACTTTCTGAAGAATATGAAGTCTGAAATTCAAAAGCCTGTTATTTTTATTTAACATTTGTTAACCAGGAAAGTCTGAATTGGAACAAATGGTAATTTTCAGCACAGCAGGGAGAAACACTCCAGACATGCAGACTCCACACACAAGGCACCCCAGAGAACCTGTAGCTGTCAAGTAATACCACCAGTGAACTACTAATTTTACAAGGAAAAACATAGAAATCCCAGATTTTATGAGGAACAAAATAAATAGAATGCAAAAATCTGTAGTTTGTTAACAAATGGTGATGGGTAGGGAAACCAAGCCCTTACCACCTGCACCTAAGGTGCAGGGTTCAAGGATGAGTATTGTCTGCCCACCAGTATGTCTTTCTGGTTTCTCTAGCCACCAGCATACTTACTGGGGCTGTTTTTACACACACATCCTTGAACTCCTCCTGCACTTGCCTGCTTTAGGTGTACTACTATTATTTTTTTCACCTCTTTAAAAACAGCTGTTTAGAGCCAAGCTACCTTGGAGAAATAAACAGAGGACATTTTAGCTGTTGCTTCTCTTATTTGTATTAGTTTTATTTATATTTTATTTTTCCTTTCACCAACTGCAGCTTTTTTACGACTTGTGGTTAATGATGGAAAAAGAAATGGTGGGAACAGTAAAAGATTACAGTCTTGATGCATGGGTTTTGTAGCAGACTAGGTGCTCTTGTTTTTACCAGTGGCCATCAGATTCTCCCTATGTAGCATCAAGTGACAGAATTTTCATCATACCCTATCTGCTTTGAAAATTTAGTAACATTAAAGTCCTTTTAAAATACACCTAAGCTTAATTATATCCTTATAAAAATATTATAGGGTACTTTACATATGTATGCCCCTAACAGCCACCTGTGTTTAGCCTACTACCTCCTCATCTAAATGCCAGAGGTAAATAAGCCTGGGATTTTTGAAGAGAGTCAAGCCAGAGCCAAATTAAGGGTTTGACTTGACATTTAGAGCCAATTAACAGCCAAGCTACAGCTCAGAGTGGAGTAAGTAAAAGTGAAGCAGTACCACCTGCCTCCTCCCAAAAAACAGCTACAGACTATGAAGAAAGTAAAAACAATCACATAATTTAACTTGTTCCTCAGAGACAAACACTAAACATGTCCTAGCCAACTACAACCACTTAGCTCAATATGCAGCAACAAAGCCTAAACTGGTGCTTTTATATATACTTGCCAGCTTCTACGGTAACAGGCTTTGCATTGCCATGCATTTTCTGAAGAATATGAAGTCCAAAACTCAAAACGTGTCATTTAGTGACTAACATCAGGGGTAGTCCGTTAGTATGAAACACTCAATCTATTCCAATTCTTTTTTCATACACATGTGGATGTTCCCCCACCCAAAGCAAGGCAAATCAATTGCTATTTCAGTATCTTTTGTCTTTCATGCTCAGATTACCGACCTCTCCATCACAGAAGTAATGGCCACAAAACTCAGTTCTCTCACTAAACCTCCAATCACTGTATCAAATTATTTAAAAAATTAATACCTCAATTATCTGCAGAGCTCTCAACCTTCACTCTTAACAGTGTGGAACACTACCTCTCATAACAGCAGAAAATAGGTAAATGGAGAACACTTCCAATAACTTCCATCTAAAATACTGTATGCATGTTTAAAATACATACCTATTGATCCAAATAATAAAAACACACACACACACACACACACAAGTACCTTACTATGGTAACTGCTCCGTCCATACCTCACTAACGCTTCTAATCTTCCCAATGTCCACGAATGCTTCCTCCGGATATCTGCTCACTAAACCTTCCCTGTAACTCCTGCCTGCGGTTGATTCAGTCTGACGTCCTGTGCGCGGTCGTCATCAGACTTGTCACCCGCACAGACTTCTTGGTACCCTGCAACCCAGAAGTCTGTGTGGGGAGTTCGGGACTAGTTTCCTTTTTTTTTTTTATACTGTATTGATTTTATGTTTGTGGTTTTGTTGTTATTTCTTTTCACAGGCGGGAGGGCTGCAGTCCTATAGCACAAGCCGCCCCTGGAGAGAACATTGAACCACCCACTGTAGTGTTCTTTTGGTAAGGTCAAACTACAAAGCAGTTTCCTTTATAATAAAAATCAATTGTGTGGCCCCTGATAATATTGTAATGTTTACGAAATATTCTAAGGCAAACTTACTACTACAAAGGGATAACCAGTGAAAATTTCAAGCCCCTGCAAATCATGAGAACAAAGCTACCTATGCGTAATTGTTCAAAGAAACTCTATATAGTCGTGGCAATAGGGACAGCTGTGCAGACTAGAAATAAGCCCAAAACTAAGTCAAAAAACACACCCTGGTGGAATGATAACACAAGTTGAACAACAAAAGAAAAAAAGTCATAACCAAGATTAGGAACTGCTAAATTCAGCATGATAAAAACAAACACTCATCAATGTAAGCAAACATCTAAGAGGGTACATTTAGTCTACTAAAGCCAAATTTGAGGTGAAGATAGCCTTCTAGGTAAAAGACAACCATAATGCTTTCGATTGCAAATGTAGTCACTTACATGAAGCCGAAGATGTAGCAAACTTGCTGGCCAACAAAGTTAGCTCCAGTTTTAGTTTTAACCCCACCTCAACCCTGACTGCCCCCCCAAGAAGTATTATAAGACAGACCTCACCAACTATCTCTAAGAAGCAGATCATACATGTGCTCTAGGAGGCCAAAAAGACTGCACTGATGGGCCCTTCTAAATAGCCTGAAACATGAGCTGTTTTACTATACCTTACAGACAGGTTTTGCACCAGGCAGATGTTGAACTGCAATAGTCATCTCTCTGCACAAGGTTGGGCCATCAACTGCCCATGGGCATTACAAATGCACAAGTTTAACAAGTATCATGTGCAAAGCCATGGAAAGAATTATCATGGAAATAAGGACACAGAAAACCTTCAAACATTGGATCCAGCCTAGTTTGGTTTTGACAAGGACAGATCATGCCTACACAACCTGGTGTACTGCTTTGAGATGGTCAACAAGGCAAAAGATGAAGGCAAAACCTACTGCCTACCTAGACTTGGCCACTCAGGCATTGTAAACAAACTCACTGGGCAGGAAAAAACACTTTTTGGAAAGAAAACACTGACTTTTGGGAAGTGCTCTCCTTTAAGGTCAATGACTAAAATGAACCAGTAAGCATAAACTCCATGTTACACTCTGGGTAGCAAGCTGTCAGACAGGACCCCAGGAAATTAGGGCAGGGAATCCACCTCCACAAAGAGGCCAGTCACTAGCAGAATCTCTTAGGAGTCTGCGCTAGGTCCACTCCTTTTTGGCATGTATTTTTTGGAAGTCAAGCCCAGTGTCAAGTGTCTCTGGCCTGACCACGTTTGCAGATGACTGCAAAATAGAAGCAGTCATAGAATCCTTCACGACACTGATATCCTGCAGGAAAGACTAAAATAGTCAAATGACTGGTACCAAAGCCATGGCTTAAAACTCTGCCAAGAAATGCAAAATTATCTCATCAATAACACATCCCTACGAGTAAATCCAATAGTTAGGGGTGTATGTATATAAAGTAGTATGGAAATCATTCTATGCTGCTCACCTTATAAGCAGGTGAGTGACGTCTAGGTCCAACAAGTCACTGTTACCCCTATTTCCAGCTCTCATTAGACCCATCATTTTAGTAGAAGGTCCCCTTTGGTATGTACCTGACCAGGTACATAGAAATGGAATATCCACAAAGGATTCTTGCATAAAGTATACAGGGTGCAAACAGCATGTCATATTTAGATAGCCTCAAAACCCTATCCCTGCACTCAGTTTCCTACAGACTGTAGAGAAGTGATCTATGCTGGGCATACAAAGCATCCTTGGGTTCCACTCCGATGGACCTTTTACATATCTGCAAAACAGACAGCCTGTGACATAAATAGGACATGTTGTTGGGACAGGTATGCAACTCAAAGAATTCCCTTTCTTTGCAACAGGCTTCCCATCCACATGGAGAAAAGTTCTTTCTTAACCCTATTCAAGAGAATCCTGGATTAGTCTAGCACTTACATCTCTAATGGACAGTGGCAGCCTGTTAATATCGCCCTAATTTATATATACTCCTTAAAAACCAAATAAACTTGTAATTGGGGTGCTTGTCTAGACTTACAAAGGCTCCAGTGGTCATTTGTCTAGTCTAGTATAAACCTATGGCCCTATGGAAGTTGAGCTGAAAGGTAAGATAGCTCAACTAACAAGACTATCTGAACATCTGCTGTGCATCACTGTGAAAGCATGTATGCATGAAGGGTATAAACTTGTGTTATCTCTGGACAGTAAGATAAAAATTTGGAAAACTAGGCATCTATGAAGCAATCTATGTACCAACTGCTAAATTCTCCATGATACAGAATAACCCATAGTGTAATCTGCGATGCATTACAAAAAATAACTATGTGACCCTTGATTTTAAATGGGAGCCAGACAGAATTTGCAATGGCCCACAAGTAAATAAGCTGCACAGGAAATCTGGCAGATGTGTGTGAGAGCACTGATGGTATATATTAGGAATACTGTACAACTAAATTAGTCACTCTTCCTTGAAGACCACCCATGAAGCAAGATGGTGATTTAAAATCATAGGAAGTCACACAGCAAACCACCACAGAACATGAGCGTTAGGAAGGAAAACAGAAAGTAACAATAAATCAAGTTCAACTATTTGTGTACACATAGAATGGCATTACATCTAAAAATAAAAAAAAGTATTATGTATACTTTTTTGTTCCATGTACATTGGTTTTGCTAGAGGGGAATACAACCAAATTAATATCGGCACAATCCCAACAGCAAAAATGACAGCGCACCACTGCTAGAGCAGGTCTATGCAATATAACTAAATTGTAATTCGGTAGTAAGCGCTTTCACACCCCAACGGATGCTTCTTCAGACTTCACTTACTGCGCTTAATACCGAATTCAAATTTATTTATATTGCATAGACCTGCTCTAGCTGTGGTGCTCTCTCCTTTTTGCTGTTGGGATTGTGCTGATTTATTGAGGAGAGCTTTACACACCTAAACATCTTGTGTTGTCCAAAATTAATATCGGGATACATCAACTACCTGAAAACCACGACTGCAAATACAGACAGTAGTATATTTCTCTTTGTTGACTACTCCCACTGAGAACATTTTCACCTTACAGCCAGTGTTGTATACAATTGGAAGTAGTGTTTTACAGAACATGGGGGTTCTTTCCTTAAACTTTCCTAAACTTTGTCCTTTAATCCTTTACCATAAAAGCTAATACTTTTCCATAACAGCTAATCTATGTGGCAGTCAGTGGCATTGAAATTCTCCTGGGACACTTTTTCCTACCGTGGTGTAGCTGCCATAATTTTGTGAACCTTCGCTCAAAAATTCCACACTTCATGGTTGTTTGCTTAATGCTAATGCAAAAGCAAGAAATATAGGAAAGAACTGACTGTCAAATATATAAAAAAATTATACTTCAGTAACTTCCTATTCCTTAGGGATAGAATATTCCTGTTATGAAGTACTTGCCAGACATTCCACTGGATCAGGGTCAGGAACCAGCTGCCTTCTGTCTCAAACCATTAAAAACAGATGCCTGTTAAATGATTTCATCAAGAAACCACATGACAAAAGGCCATGCCTGCAGGGTACAATGACAGGAGAAGTTCCTATTTATATGAGGTTATGGAAGTCATTTTTAAAGTTTCTCTACAGAAACTGGAAACCAAGTGCTGACGTTCTTCATTAATTCAAACAAAACATTTTGTACTTGGCTCCGAGTTCATGTCTGTTCTTTAATCATTCATGTTTGCACTTCTCCTTTATAGGTGTTGTAAGCATTTTTACTCTGCAAGAAAGAAACGAGTTTCAGGGAGCAGTGTATTAATCATACCTTTCAACTGTACAGCTTTTCGCAGAACATCCAGATTTTTGCCTTATATTTTTGGTCCGTTTTTCATAAAAATTGTGGCTTTCTGGCAAATCATTAAAGATTAAAGTTAGAAAATCATGACAAATGTTTGAGGTTTACACTTCATACCCTTCAAAAAATTAATTGAATGCAAAACCTGTTATTCTATCAACTTTCTAAGTTTGTAAGAGCAATAGTTAAAAATTGTCCCTATTTCTACAACTTTTTATCATGGCTTTGTCCAGATTTCTTACTGCAAATGTCAAGGTTAAGAGGTATATTATTAAATACAATTCTCCTCAGATAATATTTGCATTACTAAAAAATAAAAGTGTAAAGCCTGCCTCAGATTTGAGTTTAGCTATGTTTTTGCAAAGCATTTGAATTTGAACAGCTGTCACACATACCAGGAAGATTCATACATGTCAATGACCTACCTAAAGTTTCCTTGACCTTTGCTCACATCTATACTTTCAGCAGATGCTCATACTTCAAGCATTTGCTGTTTTTAAGTAATCTTACTACCCAGTAGTGTTTAGTCAGTTAGATACAGAGACAATGGGCAGACTTTCATTATAATATGCCACAGTCTGTCTTCGGAGAAGGTTATATCAATCACTTTTTCTGTACTGAAACATTTCAAAACATGTAGCTTCAAGAAGTGTCGGAAATATAACTTTTAATGCTTTGTTTTTTCCCCCATTTCTATTGCATATTTCCCTTAAACTAAAACTAAACTAGCTAAAAATATACTGATCAATGTCCAGCAAACAAGAAAAAAAAACACTGAAACTGGTAATATTTAAAGGTTGCAAGGCACACACAAAAGAAGTTTAAGTCTAAATAATTGAGGTACATAGAGCAAATAGTGAAACACATCAAAAACAATAAGGCTGTTAAAATGAAAAGACACATCACCTCCAGGTCATCAGGAGACTGACATTCTCATTGGATAGAAGGAAAAATGTTAAAGGTAATACTTAGGAAGAGGCCTGTATCTGAAGAAATATTTTGACGTGCTTGCAATAATCTACCAATTATACATTTTAGGAATCATGTTCAAGAAAATGTAGAATGGTCAGCCAACAGTGGGCATTCATTTCATTTAATGTCAAAGACTGAAAAGAATCTGGCATGAGCTGGAGAAAAAGCATCTTAAAGTCTCCCAACTGACAATTTGTATTTGGAAATCTGTTCTGCACTTAAAAATACTTTCCTTGGGACACCCAATAGGATTTCTTACGAGGATGGTTTATTTCATGAACTGGTTGAATTATGTAACACTGGTTTAGGGATGTTGAAAAAAACATTAAATATAATACTAGTTGTATGCTGATCAAGATCAACTTAAATGATTCGATTCTTAAACACATATGCTTTGGGTCATTCAGATTCATTTATGATGGTGCAGCAATTAAGGATAACAGGCATGTGGCTACACTGATTGTTAAAAAAAAGAAAGCTAGAAAGAGATATGAATCCAGCTTTTCTCCAAGGCAACATGTTCAAACAAGTTCATTACGAATACTGAAGGTAAGTAGGACTATGTTTAGTATCAGTAATCCTACCAATGTACATAACTCTACTGCTGACATTCCAGTTGGTACAGGATAGACTGTCCCCACAGATGCACCAACAAAGTTTCATCACCATTTTTGGGTTTGGGGGTCATTACGGAAATTCAGACTGATGAAAATCAACAGAACAATCGTGGCAAACAGAGGCAGGGGTTGGGGCATAGGTCACTGAATGTCATCACTCATGTTTTTAACCTTTCCAGTCAGCAACGTTCTAAGAAAGAAATGGAAATTTTGTCCAAAGGTTTCTCATTTATCATGGCAGCAGAGCAAAGCATACCGACTTGATATAGGACTTTAAATTATATGTTGGAAAGTTAAATTTATGTTGGGAAGTTTATTCTAATTGATGCTCAGAGTTATGAAAGTTCATGTTATACTATGAAGAAACAAAGTACTTTCAATCCTATTTTGCATTCTACGTTAGTGTTTTTTCTTAATCTTTTGAGCTAGATTTTGATGCTATAAGTATCCATCCATTCACAAGGCCTTTAATTTAGACATTGAACAGCAGCAGAAGGCATTAAGGGATTTATGTAACTATAGAAATTTATGTTTCATAAAGGCTGACATTGTGTATTAGTTTTTAGGGAACACAATAAGTATAGTGAGAAAATGTTAAGGTTGTTAGGTGGTGAATGTCATTACAAAAAAAAATAAATAAAAATCTGATAAAAACAGTTAAGGAAGTTGATAAAGTTATTATTCATTTATTCAACTTATAAAATGTGTTGATTAGTTTTAAATTTCTAAGAATAGACAAGCCCGAGTGTGGAAAGCTTTAGTATACCTAAAAAACATAAATACCCAACTCATCTGCCATTTAGACCAATTGCTTCCTGCACAAGACAGAAAATCACTGCCATTTCTTACTAGTTAGATAAGATTCTTAACCCAGTTATACAGAAGAGTAATTTTTATTTAAAGTATTCCTGGTCTTTACTTGATCAGTAACGAGATTATTCTTTTGTAGGTAATAAAGGTTAGTTGCGCAACATTGACATCAATTCTTTATCTACAGACACAGATCCAGAGGAAGGTTTAGAGTTTTTAAAGTTGTACCTTGCTAAATGTGTTAAGCTGGACATGGTTACTATCAATATAGTTAGTACCCTAATGAATGTAGTTTTAAAAATTGTTTCCTTCAAACAAAAAAAAAAAAAAAAATGAACTGTTGAATAGTGTAGGGATGAGAGCCAAGGTGCTTCCTGCTTTCCCTAACATGGTTCTATGCTGCTGGGAAACAACTTTCATTTTCCTATATTTTAAATATGCTACTTTTTAACATTACATGGAAGATTTTTTTTCTTTGGAGTGGAAGTAAAGAAATGTTCTACACTTTTGAAGAAAAAAATTAAGAGTCTCACATGGTGACAGTTGGCAGTGTTGGTGACCGTAAATTTTTTAAACTACTTTCAAGAAGTGTTTTCACAGCTGGGTTTATAAAAAGGATGATACCTGTGGTAGTCAAGGTAATTATTCATAAATGAATCCCAAATATATCAAATAAAACATTTTCCGTGGGCAGCTGATTAGAATCAGAATTATTAGTGATGACAGAAAATTTTTAAATTAAATACAGTATTTGATTTATTTTTAGATAGAGCCTATCCTTTTTACAAACTTACTAGAATTAGTGAAGAAATTATTAGTTGGAACAAGTGCACTCCTATTCTTAGAAAGGGTTTTAGTGTTAACATTAGTATTAGTAAAAGACACACAAAGAAATAATTCCATTTTTGCTCCTTACTCTCCTCACTGTTGATACTGGTAATGAAAATCATTACAAATAACTGGAAAATGATTAAAAGTAATTCATATTTAGTATAAGTTATCAATTAAAGTCTGCAATTTGTACATAAAAATCCTGTAACTTGAAACTTATGTTGGAGTTTGACATAAATGGAGCTTTTCTTATCGGGTCTCCACTGAAAATGGGTCTCAAGCCCAGCTGGACAAACCCAATAACAAATGTTAGTAAATAACTCAAAACACTAGGTTTTACTAGGTGTAAGAAAGGGACTTTGTCATGCAGAAATTGTAGACAATGTAGATTCAGAAGTAACACTTATTATTTATTTTCCTCATTTGGACAAAATTACTGAAGCCAAATGCTTTTATAATTGCAATAGGTTGAACATAGTCCACATTGTGTTGTCCATCACAGTAACCAATTTTATGTTGTGAAAAGTGTATGTGGATTGAAAACCAGGATTATACAATAGTAAAAATAAACACACAAAAATCATGAACTGCACCAAACTGTTTAATGAAGAGCTGAAGGCATCCAAATACTAAGCGCTTTCAACATCAACTGATGGCTTTTTCAGAGTGATTTTTGTGTTTTTATTATTTGTATTAGTCTTTAACCTGTTGGGTACAGTCTGTTTTATTAGGATTATAGACTATCTTAAAGCTATTAGGTATCAAGATGTATTAAATTCTTTGGCAACGAACACCTTGATTTGTCAGGGGTTTATGAAATTTAATTGTTCTGCCCTTGAACAAATCCATGTTTACTGTATAGGTAGGTGTAACAAAGTTCTAGAGGTTTGTGAAATTAAATGGAAAATTTCCTTACAGGCTGACAAGTTCCTGGGACTTCATAAACACATTAATGTGAAAAGTTTAATGAAGTTAAAAGCAATTTAAATATTATTTAATTGTGTATCATATGTTTTAACGGTTTTATAACAGTTTTAATACACAAGGTGCGTGCTATTTACTTGCTGATAAATATGACATCATTAATTTTGTGCAAATGATTGGTTGATTTGTATTTAGTGGGATATACACAGTATTTAAACATTTCATAGTAATTTGTAATCCATTTTCTGATGAAGTTCCATACTGATGTAATAAACTGGAATGAAGGTGCTGAAGTAGCATTTTACTCTTTTCTCACGGTTTTCATTTCAGCAGCCGTTAGAAGTGTGCCGACAAGGATTTGGTGCAATAAGTTTTGGTACCTTGATTGTTGGTTCAAGACAAACAAAATTATATAATTAAGAATATTTATATAATGTATATAAGGGCATACTTAAAACGATTAAAATAACCAAACATCACTAATGTCAACATCAAAAGTTTGACAAGGCAAATGTCAACAACTCACTACTAATGCAATGAGGAATATTCTCAAAATATTTATTTATTGACATGTGATTGTCAGGAAAGTCTGACTGGGTAGAAGTGCATTTTCAATGAAGGCACGGGGATAAAAGCTGCAAAATTTGCTAATAAATCCAGAGAAAAAGGAAACAATTTCTTTTTAGTAGGGGATACTATCCCTCTCTATATACAGACATCTCTCTCTCTCAATATATATATATATATATATATATATATATATATATATATATATATATATATAGAGAGAGAGAGAGAGATATCTATCATTGTGTGTGTGTGTATATATATATATATATATATATATATATATATATATATATATATATATATATATATATATATATATATATATATATATATATATATATATATATATACACACATACACATATACACACACACAATGATATATATATATATCTGTATATATATCTGTATATATATCTGTATATATATCTGTATATATATCTGTATATATATCTGTATATATATCTGTATATATATCTGTATATATATCTGTATATATATCTGTATATATATCTGTATATATATCTGTATATATATCTGTATATATATCTGTATATATATCTGTATATATATCTGTATATATATCTCTATATATGTATATACACACACATATATATATATATATATATATACACACACATCTATATATATATATATATATATACACACATCTATATATATATATATATATATATATATATATATATATATATACATACACACACACATACATATAGCTGTATATGCAGATATCTCTCATATACACACACACATATAGATAGAAAGATATCTGTGTGTGTGTTTATTAAGACATACAAATATGCAAATATATATATATATATATATATATATATATATATATATATATATATATATGTATGACTAAAACACTTCTTAATTTAAGAAGTTTGTCATTTGTATTCCTGATGATCTTAGCTTTGAGGAGAGTTTTTAGTGCTCTAAATATATATATATATATATATATATATATATATATATATATATATATATATATATATACATATATACATACATATATAAGGTGTGTGTCTGTATTAAACACAATCTAGTGTTTTGTCCAAGTATAAACAGTATCTGAATTAGAGTGATCTCAAATTAAAGTATTCCTCTAATTTGAAATTTGACAGTAAGTGAAACTTTATGTGAAATCAAAGTTTACTTGTGGGCAACTGTGACACCAAGCATAATTCAGTATTAATTAGCGTTACCAAAGTAAAGGGGTAGAACCAACCCTACTGGGCACAACTAATTTTTAGATGGAATAGATACAGACATGACATGAGAAATTAAAGCAAATTAAAGCAAAGTTTTGCAACATATGAAGTCTAGGATTACACGTCAATATAATTGAGTAATCTCTCCTGGAAGTTGGAAAACCAGTTAAGTATGGACATGACAAATGAGCAGCAAAGATACCACCACCTTTAGAATTGAAAGGGCAAAAGTCCAAATTACAAGAAACATAATTTATTGGTGAGGTTATGTTATGGTGAAAATGTAATGTAGGAACACAAAAAACTTCACCACAAAAAAAAATAAATAAAAAATAAGAAAAACTAGCAGTGTCCCTGTTGAAGTACCATATTTTCCAAAAGAATATAGTGGTGAAAATATCCTTTCCAGTATCACCCCAACTGAAAGATGTTTCAAAATAAAAGTAGGACTCTCAAAACTGCTTCATGTCAGAAGACCTCTATTCATAAATAGTATCTTACAGGTCCAATGAATAGGTGAGGATGATGCTAGTCCTCAACCTATCATCCCTGTGTTTGCTCAGGTCACTCAGATATTTGTCAGCCTGATCTAAGGAATGTTACAAATTGGGGTCGTTTTTTTTCTTTATGATGGTGTCTGTGATTTGTTTGATGAAATGGTTGCAGTATCCCTGAGCCACAAAGTCTTTTTATTGCTCTACGATGCTTTTTGAGAATGATTCTTTTTCATTTGTCACTCTTGCAGTCCTCAGTCTTTGTGATTTAATTACATTCATTTTTGTTCTCCATGGATGCATGCTGTACAGTGAAGTAGCAAGTTGACCTGGGTGGGTTTTCGGTACAAGTTATTGGTGAATAGTTGACTAATCATGTCTGCAGGTTTTTACTAATGTTGAAGTCCAATAAATCAACTGTATGGAGGCTGTGGGTGGTGGTAATGTGGAGGAAACTCATGGAAAGGTTCATATCTTCTAGAAACCACTCGAGATCATCCAGGCTTCCTATCCAAATAAATAATAAAGATGTCCTTGATAAAACAGAGGTAATAGACCATATGTGGCTAAAAGGGGGAGGTGTACACATCTTCCTCTTCCCTTTTTCCCAATGCAGTATTAGCCAAGCTAGGGGGCATGGCTATTTCTAATGCAATCCCTGTGGTTTAACATTTACCTTCACCGTGAAAATATTTACGGTTGAACAGTTAGCAGCCTTCCTATGGTTTCATTTTCCACCAGGCAGGGCTTCCCCTTCTTGTTTTAAGCTTTGTTTACTGCCTGTAAGCAGCAATCATGTAGGAGGACTGTGTACAATGGTAAATCAATTGTGGCCAGTATGGAGTCACGGTCTGCTTGGAAGTCCACGGAATCCACTGGGAATGATTTCTTGTTTTCGGCTAGAGGATTGATTTGTACCTCCAGATATACTGATATGATGTTTTGTGATGCAGCCACTGCTGGCTAGCACTGGTCTGTAAGGAGGGTCAAGTTATGTTGAGGCTTGGGAATGCCAAAAAATATCTGGAAACTCAGGTAGGTGACCATCAAAAACTCATGCAAATCTTTCCTAGTAAGTCCTTCCTCACAGAGGTTTGCGATTTCAGTTAGGATCTCTTCATAGGTGCAATTGATCCTACCCAGGTCCGTGTTTTCATAATATGTAGGAGAGTTAACATATCCAGGATTTTATTACTGTAAGCCATGTCCCCCTCCTCTGTCCTCCTCCATGATTCTCCTGGTTTTATCCTTGCTTAGGTTGATCAGTGCTCTGGTTTTCTCCTTGTCATGATGTTAAAATTTCCACCTAGCAGGTTTGTTCAGTATTTTGTGGATGTCTGCTTAACATTTGTTTTCAAACACAGTGATGGTGGGGGCAAAATTGGTAGTTTTTTACATTTTATTACAGATATTGGGGCCACTGAGGTTGCAGTCATGTTTTTTGCACTGAAAATTATTTTTATTTTAAGTTTCCTTGAAAAGAGCTTCAGATCAAGGCTTGTGCCACCATCTTGCTCTTCTGATGTGGTATGAAGGTGAAGGTGAATCCTCTATTCAGGACTGCATTCAGTCTTGTTTAGTGGCCTTGTCTTCTGTTGAAGGCTTCAAGAGGGTGCCTGAAATGCTTCAGATCTCTCTTCCCCTGCCATGTTTTGTCTATGTAGTGGCATGTTCCTTGTGGCGATCTGTCTAGTTATGGCTGATGTTGGACCCATGAGTGGTAAGCTTGTGGTATAGGTTGTGTAGTGTCTTTCCTCTACTGTGAGCATTTTTCTCAACTGTACCCAATTTTGACTCAAATTTTAACTCTGTCCCTCTTAATCCCTCCTAAAACATGTGATTTTTGGAAAAAAGGTGGTATATTGTACCATCAAATGACCACTTGTAGATTACTTTAACTAAAAAAATGTATATTAATTCACATACTATTGTACTGTTAATATCTCAAGTTAATAGTATTAGTAGTATCCCCAATTCTGTTCAGATTTGCCCCCAATTCATTGAGATCTATGCCATGGAGTGGTGGTGTTGGTGGGGTGGGGTGTCCAATTTCACTCTGCTAGTCACTGTGCAAGTTGATGGTCTATTCTGTTGAATTTGTTGTGGGGGTCCATGGCAGTAGTTTGAATTTGGGTTCTTTTTGATGTGTTGGAAAATCCTGGTGTTGATTACTTGCTCGCTGCAAAAAGCTTTCTACCCTTTGCATTGCAGATGTTTTTGATCCATCGACCTCTGGGTCATAAGCCCAGCACACCTTTGCACCAGCACTCTACTGTCTGTAAAACAGGTCTATACAACCCTAGATATTTCTTAAAACATTTTTTGGTTTTAAAGACAGATTATTTTCCTTTTCAAACACAGTTTGCTGCACTTAATTTCAAAGAATTTTGGGTAGCTTTGTGATCTTTCATTAGATGCAAATGAAAAGTAGCTGCTAAGTCTTTGGAAATGATTAAAACAGGTTTGGCAAGACCGCTTTCTACACCATGGCTCCAGTGGTAATCCATCCCACACAGATGGCACTACCCACAGACCCCCCCCACCCTCTATGAATTGAAATAAGTGCATGTTTTTATAGGCTTTAACATATTCTCCAATCAGCACTTATCTGCTTGTGAAGTATTTTCAAAATAAAGACATGTCTTTGGACAGAAGCAGTTTCGAATCCAGCTTTCATTTTTAACCACCGTTTTGTTAGATGATACAGGAAATAATATTTTCAGTACTATATTCATTTGGAAAACATGGTACATCAGCAGGGACCCTGCTAGTTGTTTTTTCCTGTAACCCATGATTATTTTGGATTGCTGACGTTTTTCAGAGGTTTTTTTTGAGTTGCTTCCCCAACCACAGAAAGGGGATTTCCCTCCAGGATTGGTTTGGAAGGCACTATGTTTTCAGTTTTCCTATTAGGATTTCCAGGTATGTACAGCTTTTTGCAGACTCCTAAGCCACACTGGGATTCAAATTGTTTGATCTTATTTTGCAATTTGTTTCTGCATTCCAACAGCACAACCTTGGTTTTGGTCCCTTTATTTGAAATTTGCTACTTTCTTAACTTGAAACATAGTGCACCAAGACTTGCTTGGAGTGAGCAGACTAGGCTAGGATTGGGGAACCTCTAATAACATGGTGAAATTGTAAATCTATGAATCCTTGCTTGTGACTTAAATAGGACTTGAAGGGACAGAAGCATATCTGTCGGAGAATCAACATTTTCTGGAACAGGCTTTCCATCCATATAAAGCAAAGCCCTTTATTAACCCTATTCAAACACAATCTGGACCAGTGGATGGGAATGATAATTCACCCTTGGTGGGACACCTAGGTTTCCTAGATAGAGTCAGCCATTAAAGCATGCCCCAACTAATATACACCACTTCAAATAACCTGTAAAACACAATAACTTATGGCAAGCATTCAGGCTACAAACATGGCTAAGCATATAAAGAAATCAGTGATTTTTTAGCTTTGTGTACACCCATGAACCTATAAGTGAAATTGCTCATATTACTAGTAAATAAGGAACATAAAAGTGGCCAGATACAGAGCCATGGAGAGGTTTACAATCATAAATGAATCAACAGTTTTGTGGCATAATTTGTTTACCAAACTTGCAAAAGTAACCTCTAAACATTGTTAATTGCTTTTCACTTCATGTCACAGCAGCTTATTCTAGATTAAATGGTTGATAGGGTTATTGTTAACTAAAGGCCAAACAAAAAAAAATACTGCTATACAGGATCCATGATCAACCATGAAGATATGATTAATGAACCTTTCTATGGCGGTTTCCCTTCTATGAACAGCTATAAAGCCACTCTGTATTGAAGATAGGATGCCGTGACATTTTATTTTGAATTTAATGGGGGTAGTGCACTGACCCCACTAGGCCCATTTCAGTCGCAGCGTGGGGAAACACAATGCATACATGCCATTATATACAGAGAGAGAGACCCCGAAATGACAAAATGCAATATATACATATAGGTTTGCTATCAATACGTCGAGTAACAGGTGATCAAGTCTACCTACATGATTCCTATATCATGAACATTGGAATCTTGAACACCACACCAACATTGCCAGCTGTCCATCCATGCCCCCTTCTGAGTGCATAGTAATGCATGTTCTTGTGTCCAGAGAGGTGGAGAGTTTTGATGTTCAGTGTTTTTGTCAGGTATACAGACTTTCACGGAAGAGAGTTGACAATTTGAAGACTCAAAAGTCTGACGACATAATAAACAATACATATATTATATACAAAGTGAATATCATAGCTGGTTTGATGGTATAAAAACAACAGGCAAGAGACTATTATATACAGAGTAAGTGAAAAAAAAAACAAAGTATATAGCTGCATTGAATATACATTGGCATTAGAGTTAGCAAGCTGAAACCATCACAATTGAAAATAGAATAAGAACAAGGTATGTAGACAGATAGAAATAAAGAGGTTAAGTTACAGGACATGAGGGATAGCAAATACATTTGAATCATTTGTGACTGGAAAATAGGGCAAGAGGAAAGATATTTAAGAAAAGAAGGGATAGACTCCCACAGTAAGGAATAAAGGGCTGAGAAAACATAGTCTGTGCAGTGCAAGCCAGTTGAGGGGGCTTGGAGGAGAGGGCATGAGGGTTTTAAAGTGTCTAAGGTTGTATAATGGTGCATCTCTGAATAGCCTAGAAGTTATTGGAGGGAAGGAGTCATTACTGATGTTATACATGATAGCTTTTATACCATAGAAGACGTAGAAATTGATTTCAAATTCAACATCGATTTGTTTTTCCTCAACTCAGATTGTAACATGTTTGCATGCTGTATTTAAGATTTGTAAAATCTGAAAAACTGCACTGTGAAATTATATTTACATATTAATAAATGTTTTGTTCTTTTATCCCTACACCCCCCTGGGATTCCACCTGTGTCCCTACTGGACAGTGGCATAGGATGCTGACTTACTGGAACATGGGCTACATTCTTGGCTAGGCTTTTAAGGGCCTAAGGGCCAATAGCCTAGTAACTTCCTATAATCCTAAGAGATATTTACACACAAAAAGGAATCTAGCACCAACAACATATTATAGATCACATATTTTATAAAATGTCAAAAGTCAATTACATTTGACAAAATAAGACAGACATTTTCACTGCCAACATGGCTTCATCAGTGCTAAAGTAAAGGACTGAATGTACAAGGATTATATTAAAACATGTCATGATAATCAGGGCTACCCTTAATTAAGAGATTTAATGCCAATAAAATCAAATGCAAAACGTTTATGTGAAGGTGCAACTTGTCAAGGTAGCAGTGTGCCTGCACAAGAAAAATTGAAATGATTTAAATTTAGTATAAAACAAAAACACCACTGAAATATTTAAAATATATAGTGAATTAGTCACTTAAGAAATTGCAGATCACATAAATTAACCATGTTAAAATGAATGCAGGTTGACAATACAACCTATTCATATGCCACTTAATTATATAAAAGTTACTCTGAAGCATTACTAATATAAACTGGAGTATTACACAGAAAGACTTTTTCACAAATTTCCCAACATGTTACAATAGATTACTACAGGACATCAGGTTGATCAAACATAGACATTCAAGGAAAAATTCAGAAAACATTCTTAAGTCAAATCCAACTGCTTTATGGACCCTGTGTAATATCATCCTCTATCCTTTGCAACAGATTTTGATTGTTTATGTTGCCACACTGGTAAATGTTGTTCATTTGTTTCCAGCTTCCTACGGACTTCAACCAGAATGTATTCCATTTCAATTCCTATCCCTGTATCCTAAAATTACTGTTGTATATCAGGCACTCTCTCTTTGTTGATGAACTTAATCCACAAAGCTTTAGTCTAATAATTTCACTGTTTTGTGATTCGACTGAAAAATGCTTCCATAGGTTGTACAATTTTCTGCTACACTTCAATGGCTTATTTGTTTCCTTTTCATCAGCTTTTATTGTTATTTATTATTCTACATCTTGGCAAGGGTGGTGGCTGAAAATGGTCTCTGGTCTAACTTACTTGGTTAACAACGTTAAATAAACAGAACAGATTTCAGTACGGTTTCAAATAAAGCATACTTTAATGCAATATTATAATATTGTTTAATGCCATCATTGATAACTAGTGACCAAATTAAAAAAAAAAAAGGACTTCTACTAAACAAATTCATACAAACCTGGAATACACACAAGTTTTAAGACCGTTAATCCTGTTTATTCTTTTTTATTCAAAACTCACTGCCAAGCTGATTGATGAACCTGCTGCACATTTAATATGTCAGTATTCAAATAAAACTTTGCTGAGATTATTTCAAAGTATGTTTATATAAAGAATTTGTGTGTAGCACATACATGTCTATCACATGTGCTGAATTGCGTAGGAGCTCCAAAATAAAGTAGCAGCATCCATGACTGCCCGATTTGGTTGCTTATAGACCCGATATTTTCAGTAAACTATCTACTCTGCTGTAGATGTCAACGTCTTCCTTTTTCTCTCTCTCGCTTGCCTGGCTTGCCTGCTGAACAAAAAGCAACAGGCCTGAGAAACATGCTATTTTCTATTAGATCTGCTTATTCTGCATATTAATCAGAGCAAGAAGAGCATTGTTTGAAGCACAGCAGTCTGACCTGTTGAAAAACATTTTCAGGACTTGAGTGTTGAAGCTTGAAGGGTATTGCCCATGGAATGTGGCAGATTTGGTGCTAGAAGTCATCCCATTACCAATTGTTAGAAATTGGGGTCTGCTGAAGTGACAGAGTAACCAGGAAGTGGGATCATCGGTCACAGGGGATCTGAGGTTGTACTAAGAAACGTCAGAGTGATCACAGGATTGTATTATATATCTTTCTTTAAATTTTTTCCAGTGCTGCAGAGAAAAGCCATTGTTTGTGCTCTTCCCCCTCCATCATAAAGTGAAGGCAAAAGAACAGCTCATATCCAGGTAAGTGCCTTTTTTATTTTGCAGATCAGCCTTCTTTCACCCCATTATGCTGTTCAGAGGACAGGGTTGGAGCAGATTTTCTTCCTATAAGGATAGAGCAGAAAAGATAAAAGTTTTCTAATCAAAATATTTTTCTATCTACATAATCTGGTTAAGTTATACTGTAGTTTAAGATTTACTGTTTTGTTTATGATTAAGTAGTCTGACTTTTATTGATGCATCTATAATTCAAAATGTTTCATTGTTTTCAAATCAGGACTTTAAGACTTAGTGGATTAACTGGCATGATTCCAAAGGGTCTTTCAAAGATTAAGTTTGAAATGAAATCACTTCTAATTTACTCTGTCAATCTTTAAAAATATGAAAATCACTTAACACTGTTTAAAATCTGTTTGACTAGCCTATAAGCTTTTCAATTAATTCCATTTTGCTGCTTTGCTAAATGCATGCCATTCCTTGTACCAGTTTCTTCACTGCTATTTAGCGGTTTTATTTGCTTTTGACTGTATTGTTGTATGGTATATTAGATTATAATCACTTTAGTTTGCATTCTCTTTTATATGAATTGTATTAGTTTGCATCAACACAATCCATTCTAGACATGACTACATCGGTAAATGAATCTTCCTTCATACTCTGCATCCATCAAGGCACAGGTAGTCATGCAAAAACGTAAACATTTCGAGCGGGACTGCAGCAAACACTTTGCTTAAATGTAGGTAGAAGATTTCCATACCTTTGCTCAGAGTATCTTTTTCTTATTCAAAAACTAAATTACATTCATCTACAATAACTGTAAAAGTATAATTTTAATAAACACGGTGATTCATTATGAACAGGTTTGGAGTCAAAGTACATGCATGCATTTACACATTGAGCATCTGCTTAAAATCCGTTCAAGTTAGTTTAATTGAAAACTCTCAACCTCAGTGTTAACAACCACATATTACTGGTCTACTTCACGATGTCGAAAGCTGACAATATCGCAGCTGATATTGTCGGCAACACATCGAAAGCACAGAACATTGTGCAGATAAACTGAAATCTCCATAGGGGGAGATTTCTGTTTACCTCAATGTAGTGCGGTCACGGAGTTGGA
Source organism: Protopterus annectens (assembly GCF_019279795.1). Lineage (NCBI taxonomy): Eukaryota > Metazoa > Chordata > Ceratodontiformes > Protopteridae > Protopterus > Protopterus annectens. The sequence continues at coordinate 759,337,101 of NC_056750.1, read as the reverse complement.
ATATTTAAGTAGGGGGGTGCAGGGGGGCTTGCCCCCCTCCCTACACTAGTTATTTTTTTATTTTTGTTTGCTTTTTGTTTAAGCGTTATTCGGTGTTTTACTACATCGATCACTCGAGGTCGACCTTTAGTGATTCGATATAGAAAGATTTCGATAACGTGATATAGATGCCATATTAAATAGTCACACATTATATATATATATATATATATATATATATATATATATATATATATATATATATATATATATATATATTTTTTTTTTTGCAGGGAACTAGGTCTCCTGTATTCCCAAACTTAATATATTTATTATAAGGTCAATGTACCTTAGGGTAAAGGCAGATAACCCAGACAACAGTGACATGTTATTCTAGCATTTGGCTTCCATGTAGTTACTTGGCAATCCTTTAACAGAGAAAGTTATTAGTAATTACCTGAGAAAACATTTTAAATAGAAATGAATAAGCACACATGCAATAAGCACAGTAAGCAGACACACAGCTAAAGGAATAGCATGTTTGTCTTTTGCCTTTTTCCCGGTAAGGGGTCGCCATAGCGGAACTCCAGTCCTCTAATGATTGACAGTAGATTTTTCCAAAACACAGAGGTGCCAGCACGACACCCAACCTTCAACGAAGGCACACCCATTTACACACGCATGTCTTTCAAATGCTACCCAACCACGGGGAGGACATGCAAACTCCGCACAGAAGGCACTCCCAAGCCAAGCATCGAACGGGAGAACCTCTTGCTGTGAGGTAACAACATATATCAACTAAACTGCCTGCATCCTGGATTTGTATACCTGCTGCATTGTACAGTATCATAACCAGGTACAAAACCAACAGGCTTAGTAGTGATTTACATTCCCGAGATTTAGAATGAGTATTAACTGCCTAAAGGTGGATTGACCACATACCTTTACTATGATAGTAAGCACCTGGCCAAGCCCACAAGGGTTCCGGTTGTAAATCAGCAGACTGACTGAAAACTTTGCATTAGCAATCGTGTAATTAAAAAAAAATAAATAAATAAAAGAAAAAACAGCGATCATTATTATGACCAAAGCTGTGATACCCCCATGAAATATTATTTAAAGGCCTAATTGTGAGTTTTACAGTTCACTGATTTTGTAGAAGAAATCACAATTTATGCTTCATACATTCAGGCATCAAATAATCTTGTCTTACAGTTGAGATTGTAACTTGACTAAGTGTGCAAAAGAGAGAGAAAAGGGGAAAATATATCTAAACAAAGTAATGTCCAGTTGTATCAGATTCCTGTTTTAATATATACTTTATGTTTTAAGAAATGTTTCAAGTGACAGATGCCCAGTTGGAAGGCATTATTATTGCTGTGATTATTTCTAAATACAAGTGTTATTTGTGTGTGTGTGTGTGTGTGTGTGTGTGTGTGTGTGTGTGTGTGTGTGTGTGTATATATATTTACTCAAGTTATAGCAAATATCTTTGTGAAGGCTGCCAGCCTAGCCAGACAGAATTGTACAGAATTAACTACAGACTTGTTTTCTTAATTGAAAGAAAATGCTGGGAAATGTTGAACTTAAAACAATGTAGCAACATTGCCCTCTGCTGTAAAGAAAGCCAAGTCAAGCATTTCAAGTCTGTCCCTTTGAAGTTAGAATTTGGAGTCGATCTTAAGGAATAATTACTACAGTTTACATATGGAATGTCTTTTATTGATTTAGTTTCCTGCAGTTGCAAGATAACAATTATGTAGTTTCTGTTAGCCTGGGAACACCAGGAAAGTGTGAAATGATTAAATGTTTATCAGAACTGCAATTTCAATTTAAACCAAGTGAATCAGAAGGCATTAAACATTTTTGTCTCGACCAAACTCACAGCACTGCCTTGCTCATATGCAAGTTATCTTACACTTGTGTTTTCTTTTATAAATAGCTAGGAACTAGAAATATTAGACTATGTTTTTCTGTGATGTCAGAGCTATACTACTAAATTATTTTAAGTATTTCTGTGTGAGCTCTGAACTCTTGACTAACACAGTGTTGCAAGAAGTATTGTCTTGTGTTTTTATTATTAAATATTTTAAAACCTTTCAACTGTGACTGTTTTGTGTAGAGATAAGTTAAGCTCTAAGAGTACATTGCATGTATATACGGATCCTGTATCAAAGGTCACTCTAATAAGCTTTGACAGTTTAGTTATACTACCAATCGGATAATAATATTGCACAGTAATAATTGGACACTCTTAAGGGCCTTTGAGTAGCTGATAAATATTAGCTGGGTGATGGCAGGTGGTACTACTGTATAGTCTGGGCAATAGGGGCACAGCTGGAGAACCTGTGCCAGCCTTCCCCAGAAGTGTCTGTGTGGTTGTATAAACTCTTATCTCAAAGTGTGTGTGTGTGTGTGTGTGTGTGTGTGTGTGTGTGTGTGTGTGTGTGTGTGTGTGTGTGTGTGTGTGTGTGTGTGTGTCAGGTACTTGGGCAGGGACACAAAGCATTGGGCAGGGACACAAAGCACTGGTTGGACAGAGAGGGTGCTGAAGATTTTAGCTTGCCCAGCTTGCTGAGATCTGGACCCTATAGCTGTGCCAGTGGGGAGTTTTATTGTGGACCAGGAGAGTAAGGAAGCGACCAACCCGAACTGACTGATCTTTGTGTGCTCTTAAGGGAAATTGCACTTTACTGTGAGTATTTATTATCCTTTCCTCCTATACGAGATGCCCCCTCTGGTGTTAGTGGTGAGGATTGAGACTCCCTGATTGCTGGGCCAGGGCACGGGCATCACATTTGTGTCTGGCAGTGGTGGGATAGCCACATGGCAAATAATAACTGCCTTGTAGTGGTGTGGGTAGAGTGAATCCCTGTAGTTTGTGTACAGTGAGCTTTGAAGGGGTTTTGTACTCTAAAATCAGCCACACAGTGAATAGTCAGAGTTCATATCACAATTGTTTTATTTCTTTTGTTAGCTTAGTCAGGGTGAGCAGGCAACATGTCACCAGATGAGAATGGAAAGCTGACAAGAAGCCAGCTGGTGGAGATGTGCCATGCTAGGGGACTGGTGCATGGAAACCTAAGGCAGACCGGATTGCAGACCGGATTGCAGCCTTTGTTACAGCTGCATCAGAAAACAGCAACCAGGAGGACGGGACAATCAGACTGACAGTGGAGATGTAATAGCCTGGGAGAATGGACAGCTCAACCTTTCTGCAACAGACTTAAAAATCTAGCTGGAGCTAGAGACTTGAGTTGGAGGCTAGGCGTGTGGAATTAGAAGCAGCTGAGAGACTGAGGCATCCAGAGAGTGAGGAGAATGAAAATCTGCGACGCCTAGAAGCGGAGGAAAAGAGGCAGAGGCAGCATGAAAAGGAGATGCCCACTTCAGCAGAGTCATGGAGGTAATGGGGAAGGGAGTAACTTTACCACAGAAGCACAAAAGGTCAGTAAATTTCTTCTGGAGTTTAAAGAGGGGGATAATTTTGATAGTTTCATTCATATGTTTGAGAGGATATGTAAACAGTATGAAGTTGACCAAGGGCTTTGGGTATGGTTCCTGACCCCCTTACTCCATGGTAAAGCTGTAACTGTATTATAGAAAATGTCTGATATTGCATGTTTTGATTATACTGCTGTAAAAAATTGCCTATTAGAGCTTTTTAAGCTAACACCTGAAACGTGTAGGAAAAAGTTTTGTGAGCATAGACAAAAGGCAGATTAAAGTGTGTTAATATGTTGCGGAGTTGAGCACTTATTTCCCTAAGTGGGTGAGTCGATGTCAGTTCACCACTTTTGAAGGGCTAGCAGACCTTTTGGTGAGGGAACAAGCCCTTAGCACTTTGCCTGAGGACATGACAATTGGTTAGCTGATAGATAATATGCTACTTCAGATGAGTTGGGGGAAGAAGTGAGACCTATACCTGGTAAGTAGGACAGCCCTGCACAGAAAGGGGACCCCCAGTACTACTCATGGGTCTAAAGGAACCCATGGTGGGCAGCACAGACTGCCACAACAGAATCTGCCAATAGCAGGGGAAGCCACAACTGCAGGTACATGTTCAGGACAAAATGCCAATAGTAGGTTGTCTTAAGACAACAGGGGTACTAAACTACAATCCTGCGATGTCCTGAGAGGGAAGGATTTGGATGAGGCAGTACATTTGCTTATTCAGTTACACACAGTCAGGCTAGGAGACAAGTGTGTGGGTCTGGTAGCCTGGTGGAGACAGACAGACTGCATACTTGCAGCCAGGACTAGTGAGGTGGTTACTTCAGGGAGGGATCTACTCTGTAGCAGTGAAACTGAAGGCAAGCCACAGCTGCTTGTGGGTACTGATGGTCCCTTGGACAGAGTGACTGCAAAGGTAGAGGGGAGTAGTAGTACCCAGGTTGACAGCGAGGCACCACTGGCAGAGGATGCCAAAATTCCTGTGGAAGGGGAGCTGGGAAGGGTTACAAGGAGAGAGTTGAGACAGGCTCAGCCCTTACACCCTACATTGCAAGGCCTGAGGCAGGTAGCTAGGGAGGCACCTGATTCTCAAGGAAAGGGGAATCTGTATATTGGGACAAAGGGTTAATGTACAGAGAGTGGACCCTTGAGGGATGGCTAGAAACAGAGTACAGCAGTTGGTTGTGCCTATAGCCTACTGTCTGGCAGTTCTAACCATGTCCCATGATATTCCCTTTGCAGGTCATGTGGGCATAAAACATACAAAGAGGCATATTATGCAGAACTTCTATTGGCCTGGAATTTCCAGAGATATAACAGGGTATTGCAGGACCTGTGAGCAGTGTCAAAAGGTAGGCAAGGCAGGAGACAAGCTGAGAGCTCTTTTGATGCCTTTGCCTGTGATTGAGGAGCCATTTCATAGAGTAGATATGGATATTGTGGGTCCTCTTGAGTACCCCAAGTTCCACAGGGAAAAAAGTATATTCATGTGGTAGTGGATTATGCTACACGATACCCTGAAGCAGTGACTTTGTCCTCCATTGAGGCAGAGAAGGTGGCAAATGCTTTGCTAGAGATTTTCAGCAGGGTAGGTTTCCCAAAGGAAATACTGTCTGACAGAGGTGCCAGTTTCATGTCAGACCTGCTGGCTTGTCTGTGGAAGTCCTGTGGGGTGAAGCACATGAAGACTACCCCCTACCATCCCCAGACTAATGGTCTTGTTGAGAGGTTAAACTCTACAATCAAGTCCATGCTACAGGCATTTGCAGATCAGTTTAAGAGGGATTTTGACAAATTTGCCCCATCGCCAGAGAGGTTCCCCAGGTTGTTCACCCTTTGAGTTGCTGTATGGGGCATAGGGTGAGGGGACCTCTAGATTTAATTCAAGATGAGTTGGAAGGTGAGTGCAAGTCTGACAAGGAGTCTGTTGTGGCATATGGCCTAAACCTCAAGACAAGGCTCAGGGAACTCATAGGCTTGGCCCTGGAGAACCTGGCAGAAGCCCAACAGAAAAAGGTGTGGTATGACAGGAACGCTCAAGTGAGACAGACAGAGAATGCTGCAGGGCAGCAGGTTAACGGTTCTCACTCCGGTCAGACGCAAGCTGCAAGCAGCTTGGAAGGGTCCCTACAAGGTGGTAAGAAAGGTAAGTGATGTTAACTACATGTTGGAACTGCTAGGCAGATGGCAGCGGCATAATTGTACCATGTTAACAAGATGAAACCTTACCATGATAGGGAGGCCCTTGTGCTGAGCATTTGCAGTGGATTGCAGGAGTCGTCTGAGGGAGATCTGGGGACTGATCTCCTCAGTGAGGCTCAGGCCGACACCTCAGTGGAAGGGGTAGCAATGTCCCAGCAGCTATCTCCTACCCAGGTTTGAGAAATACAAGCAGTCTTGCAGGAATTTGTGGACATGTTCACTGGGAAACAAAGGTGCACCCACCTGGTGCAGCACCAGGTGGATACAGGACCCCAAACGCCTATAAGCCAGGCCCCTTATAGGGTGCCCGAGAGAGTCAAACAGACTCTGAGGGACAAGGTACAGGAGATGTTGGAACTAGGAGTGATTCAAGAGTGCAACAGTCCCTGGGCCTCCCCAGTGGTGCTGGTGCCAAAGAAGGATGGCAGCACCAGGTTCTCTGTGGACTACAGAAAATTAGTCACACAGACTCTGATGCTTACCCTATGCCTAGGACAGATGTGGCCCCACAGCAGCTGGGTGGGGCTAAGTATCGTACCAAGGGTTATTGGCAAGTACCCTGGACTCCCAGCGCTAGAGAGGTCAGTCTTTGTGACTCATTTTGGCTTGTATGAGTTCACAAAGATGCCCTTTGGGATGATGAATGCCCCAGCAACTTTCCAGAGGCCGGTAGATCATATCCCAGCAGGAGGGTTTGCCCTTGCTTACCTAGAGGTCATGTCAGGGAGGTGCTGGGCAGACTACAGGTGGCAGGGTTGATTATTAAGCCGAACAAATGTCAGGTGGGTATGGCAGAGGTCTGCTACCTAGGACAGAGTGAGGAGTGGTAAGATAAGGCCAGAAACTGCCAAAGTAGACGCCATTCAGGCATGGCCTGCACCAGTTACTAAAAAGCAGGTGAGGGCATTTTTAGGGACAGCAGGGTACTATAGAAATGTTGTCCCCTGTTATAATAACATAGCTACTTCCCTCACAAACCTGACAAGGAAGAACAGGCCAGATAAGATAGTGTGGACTCCAGCATGTGAGCAGGCATTCTACAAGCTTAAAGAAACTTTGGGAGTACCCACTGTGTTAGCCAGGCCAGATTACAGCAAAGAATGTGTTGTGCAAGTGGATGCTTCAAACCATGGGGTGGGGGCTGTACTTAGCCATATTTCTTCAGAGGAGGAAGAGAACCCAGTGGTTTATCTCAGTCATAGGCTCCAACCCAAGGAGGAATGCTGTGCAACTGTAGAAAAGGAATGTCTAACCATAGTGTGGGCACTGCAGAAACTTCAGCCTTATCTGTATGGAAGGAAATTCAGTGTTATGACAGATTACAACCCCTTAACATGGTTAAACAGAGCCAGTCAGCAAAATGCCAAGTTGCTAAGATGGAGCCTGGTATTACAAGCATATGATATGTCAGTGCAGCACCACAGTGGGGTTAGCAATGCCAATGCAGATGGGCTCTCAAGACAGGGAATGAGGTGAGATACACTCACTGAGGGAGATCTGGGGACTGATCTCCTCAGTGAGGCTCAGGCCGACACCTCAGTGGAATGGGTAGCAATGTCACTTGAAAAACTAGCTTGAGTTCTCGGGGAGAGGGGGTGTGAAGGCTGCCTGTCTAACCAGATAGCACAATTCTATCATTTGTAAATATGAATGAACTACAGACTTGTTTTCTTAACTGAAAGAATATGCTATGAAATGATGAACTTAAAACTATGTAGCAACATTGCCCTCTGCTGTAAAGAAAGAGGTCTAAGCCAAGCATTTCATGTCTGTCCCTTCAAAGTTAGAATTTGTGGAATGTCTTTTATTGATGTAGTTTCCTGCAGGTGCAAGATAACAATTATGTAGTTTCTGTCAGCCTGGGAACACCTGGAAAGTGTGAAATGATGTAATGTTTATCAGAACTGCAATTTAAGAAGAAAGAATCAGAAGGCATTAAGCATTTTTGTCTTGACCATCCAACTCATAGCACTATCTTGCGCATACGTAAATTATCTTAGACTTGTGTTTTCTTTTAGAAATAGCTAGGAGCTAGAAAGATTAGACTGAGTGTTTTATGTGATGTCAGGCCTGTACTACTGAATTATTTTCAAGTATTTCTGTATGATCTCTTGAATAGCACAGTGTAGTAAGAAGTATTGTTTTGTGTTTTTATTATTTATTATTAAATATTTTAAAACCTTTCAACTGTGGCTGTTTTGTATAGAGATAAGTTAAGCTCCAAGAGTACATTGCATGTATATAAGGATCCTGTACCAAGTCACTCTAATAAGCCTTGATGGTTTAGTCAATAATAAATATTGCACAGTAATAATTGTACACCCTTTTAAGACCTGATAAATATTAACTGGGTGGTGGCAGGTGGTACTACCATATAGTCTGGGTAACAGGGCCACCGCTCGAGAACCTGTGCTAGCCTTCCCCAGAAGGGTCTGGGTGGTTTTATAAACTCTTATCTCAAAGTGTGTGTGTGTCAGTTACTTGGGCAGTGACACGAAGCACTGGTTGGACTGTGTGTGCTGGAGGTTTTAGCTTGCCCAGCTGGCTGAGATCTGGACCTTATAGCTGTGCCATTGGAAGTCTTATTGGGGACCTGGAGAGTAAGGGAGCAACCAGCCCCAGACTGACTGTGATCTCGGTGTGCTCTTAAGGGAAATTGCACTTTACTGTGTGCATTTGCTATCCTTTCCTCCAGTATGAGATGCCCTCTCTGGTGTTAAGTGGTGAGGATTGAAGCTCCTTGATTGCTGAGCCAGGGCATGGGCATCACAATCTTGACTATGTTTTTACATTTTTCTCTGTAATTCAGTTATCAGTTTGTAAACAAATCCATCATTATCCCACTGTTTTTACTGTGAATTGTGTAGTCTGGTTCAATTAATTAGAATTTGTTATACTAAATGCTTGCCAGTTGAATGATTTCTAAATGACATTTATTCTAGACATACTTCAAATCTGCACTACTGAATTTAAACTACAGAAGCTGCATTTAACTCATTGTATTGAAACTGAAGTAATTAAGTTCAGTTCTGCTTTATTTACTCTTGTCAAATATTAAATGCAGTTTCTTTACAATTCCTTTGTAGGAAAATTCTGGTGGTAAGAATGCGTATTAGAGAGAGTCATATGCTGGTTTATCAGAAGAATTATAAAATGGGTATACTTACAGACAGCACAGAATGATAGGTTACGCTACACCCTTGCTTACTAATAATATTGACAGAGGCTGGTATTTATACGTCATTAAAATATTGTGTAGTACTAATGTCATACAAGCAGCACTTGCACTGTGTAGCACTGTGTAGTACTAATGTCATACAAGCAGCACTTGCACAGTGCAAATTTAAAAGTAAAATTTCATTCTGCATCTAATGGCAAACATTTTCATGAAGAAATCACACAGCGCAGTTGTGAGAAACAAACTAACATACAAGAAAAAACATCAGTACAGTATTTTATACATTATTGTGCCCAAAATAAATATATATATCATACAGCCTACAGGAAAAGATTATCAAAATCAACAGAAGCTTATTACAGCCTAGTAACACCTCCAGCTGTTTCTGCAGTTACCTCCTACTGTGACTCAAGGCATCATATATTGGGGTCTATATTATAACAACGAATGTTTAAAATGTTGAGCACCAGTTTGTCGACATGTTTTAAGTGAACACTCTTATAAGTGAAATCTCTAAGCATCTAAAATGTTGTTTGAAGTGTCATCGTTGGCAACACACGCAAATGTAGCAGTGACGTAAATGTGTACATTATGAATTATACATTTTTACCTTAATTTTAGTACGATCTCGGAGTTGGTATATATATATATAATTAGCAAGGGGAGTGGGAGGTGGAAGGGGGTACAACCCCCCTGCAAAAATTAGAGAAAAATTAATATACGTGTGTTAACTGGTTTGTGTTTCGGGAAAGTGCTGTTTTGGTCACATGTCATTTTGGAGATTTACTGTTAGCAATCTGTATAATTACTTCATTTACTTTACAAACCGGAAGGATTGTAGTGTATATTTAGAGTTCCATTACAAGTGAAATTTACTGTGTTTGCAGTTAATGTTCAATGCAGGGATTGGTGTTGGACAACTAAAATATTTCGAGTATGTCTGTTTCAATTTTGTCAGCTTTCACTTGTAACAGCATTTGCTTAAAACGTGTCGACAAAGATGTGTTAGACATTTTAAGCGTTCATTCTTATAATACATACGCAAATAGTGCTTGTTCATATTTTCTTCAATAATTCCAAAACCATGCTGCATATAACATATCTAAATGCTTCATCTTGAAGACGAGACAATGGCGAACCCAACTGTATTTAGCCAGTGTCTACTACAAAGAGATACTGATTATTATTTATGAACTATGTATTTGTAATGTAATCATTTTTTTGTATTTCTGAAAACATGTCAACAATCAAGTGACAGAAATGTTTAGTTTCCTATGAAAGCTCACAGCTGTGTGAAGAAAATGCTGCTGACAGTACATGTTCTGTTTACATGGTTACCAAGACATCATATGATGTACATTACAAAATTCATATTTACTATTGTTATTGTAGCTAATAAAATCCTGTTAAAGACCTAGAATTGAATGAATACAACTGGTGTAAAGGTTACTTTGTGCTGAATATCTTACTTTTGCAGTTTTCTTGTAACACTTGTGATTTCAGAGATATGAGCATTTATTTAAACTGTCAGGCAATAACTTAAATTTTTTTTTTTTTTTAAAGTTGCAGGCCACTCCTACTGGGAGCTAGACAGCAAACTCAAGAGATCTCCATTGTAGGGAATGTTAAAACAATCTGACCAAGACATACATGCAGAGCTCTTCAACATGCACAATAAGCAACAGTTGAAGAAGATACAAAGTAGAACATACTGTAGCTATTGTGACGGACACAGAAATAGCCGTCCACGAGCTGGGGCTTGCATAAAGTCCACAGCTCAATGAAAGGTAGTAGAAGACCAGAATCAACTGTCAAGTGACAGACAATCAAGTTAAACAAATGGCAGACTCATGCATTTGTATAGCATTATTTTCAAAATGAAACAGAACAGCAGATACAAGTGTATATCCCTGTAAAGTCTTGATGCATAAGACCCCACAGAAATACTACTAGTAGGAAAAAATATGTACAACATAAGACTGATGTATGCATTACTGAAAGCTGCCCACTACTGTAGATGTGATCTGAAACACTTAAGTACTACCTTCCAGTTTTGTCTGGTGAAGATGAAGTAGATCCATTGCTATGGCTAAAAGGGTTTTCCAGAAGTGATCCATATGTCCTCTCCTACTAGTGGGCAGGATATGTGCAACTCACTAAAGTTAGTCATCAGCGGAATTCACAAAGTAACAAGAGTATGTATCACAGCAAAAAATAGTTCAACGACCACCTTACCACTGCAGATACAAGAGTGAAGAAAATGCAACGCAGGAGGCGACACACACACACAGACACACACACACACAGACACACACACACACAGACACACACACACACAGACACACACACACACAGACACACACACACACAGACACACACACACAGACACACACACACACAGACACAGACACACACACAGACACAGACACACACACAGACACAGACACACACACAGACACAGACACACACACAGACACAGACACACACACAGACACAGACACAGACACACACACAGACACAATTTTTAACAATACAAGTAACAGTGATGAAGTTTACTGAAGAATGGCATGGTTCAATAAACTACAATGGAAAGCAAGCTGGTGTCACTAATTTGTTTATTTAACTATACTGGTAGATAAAAGACTTCATTACCTGGGATCCCTAAGGTGAGTAAATGGGATCTCTCAGTAAAATTTTGACTGAACAGTAAATAACTTGATTAACAGCTGAAACTAAAATGGGTAACAGTACAATACTATGCAAGTATATAGGACACAATTTTTGTTTTTTATTATAAAGACTATAAAATACATTAATATGAAAAGACATCAGTGGATTCATGAATGCCAGAGAAAGATGAACCTACACATTTCATTGAGTGCATTTTGCAGAAGTTGTGAATTAAGAGATATGCAGGCTATCGTTAGTGAAGCAAGTGGGCTGTCAATGATTCTCGCCCTCTGCTAACTCTGGGTACTCCTGGAATGACACCACTAGCTATTTAATCAGTTATTGAATCCAATTATCTTTTCTTTGTATATAGGCACCATTCATGGTAAAAAAGGATGCCAATCAGGACTAGAATTTTACCTACATTTAAAGTTCTGACATGTCTATGCATCCACTGTTTTTATCTCTTGTGATTCACTCCAAATTCTACCACTATCACGTTTTAGTCTTGGTCTTGATAAGACAATCTCATTTCTAAGAATGTTTGGGAGGAATTGTTTTATAGTCTCAGTTTAAGACATTTTTTCCGTGACTAGAGAAGGATTGTAGTGGAAGAGTATGAAACTCACAGGAAAAGTTTTTAGACAACTTCCAGATCAATTAGGTATTTACCCCTTTTATAGATGGAATTGGTAGTGCTGAATACAAGTTCATTATTTGTGAACATAATATAGCATGTAGACAGTCTTAGGAGGACTAGTGGTAAAAGACCGAATTTCAATCATGTCCAATGCCAACATGAAAAGAAAATGGAATACATTGGAAAGGCAAATGTATTTAAAAAGCTGAAGGGGAGAAATTTTGTGAAATAATACTTTTGTTCTTACTGACAGCAGCCAATAAATGAGGAAAGAGAAATAATCATATGGTCAAGTTGTCATAAGAGCTGAACACCAAAGTACACACTGAGTGACACACAAAAGAACAGTGTAAGTGGTTTAGAAAATTTACAGGCACTTAAGTTGTGTTGCTCAATAGCCTGGAACTGCCTTATTATAATTAGAATTTCTGAACTAGCCTGGCTCTCAATCCCTGCACAAGAAAGCAATTAACATTTAATACTAACAGTACAATGGCAAAACATAGTTCTATTTATTGTGATTAGTAATATAGGCTTAAATGGCTTTGCTAAATCAAATACAGAATGGTAAAATTAACAGATATTAAACAAATGAAAAATTGTCACTTCTCAATTGTTGAATAGATAGGGGGATGAAGCAGTCTCTCTTCTTCTTTAGACGTTTCCAGGTTAGTGGGTCGCCACAGCGGATCACCTGTCCGCTCATAATTGGCAGTGGAGTTTTACGGTGTCGAGTTGCCAGCCCGGCTCCCAACCCTCCACAGAAGGCACACACATGTGCACACTCACACCTAGGGTCAATTTAGAGTGTCCAATCCACCTACAGCATGTCTTTGGGATGTGGGAGGAAACGGGAGCACCCAGAGGAAACCCACGCGATCATAGGGAAGACATGCAGACTCTGCACAGAAGGCACCCCAGCTGAGGATCGAACCAGAGAACCTCTTGCTGTGAGGCAGCAATGCTAACCACTGCACCACCGTGGCCGCCCGGGATGAAGCAGAGAGTAAAATGTTTAAAAACATTTTTTTACCAAACAGAACATGGTAGAAAAAAAAAAAAAAAGTGTTACATGTAACCCAGTTCTTTCTACAATGCTAGGCAGCTCTGCTGGAGGGTGGAAGGAAAAAACCTATGCTATTTGAATATTTCCTAGTGATGTCTAATTTAAAAGATATCTATGCAGAATTATTCTTCAAGCATATGAATGCAAGCGGCTTTCACTTAGCTGTACTTTCCTTAATATTGTGTATAGTTATTTTTTAAGCCTAGTAGATGACATATTACATAAACTACAGTGGAGAAAGAGCTGTCTACTTCCAGAGTCAGTGAGCTCATGTGTATTATGTTTACATGTCATTTTGCTACTTTTAATCATTCAAAATGAAAAGAGTAGAGGCAGACTAATTACAAGCATTTCAATTTATTAGTGTTATCACAAGCCTGTTAGTCTGTTTCTAAAACCTCTCCATAACGCTTTTTCACCATACCAAACAAAACTGCTTATAATGTCTTTAAATGCTCTCAAAAGAAAAATGTGGATGGAGTCAGAATAATTGCTATGGCTCATTAATCTATGCAGTTTATCAGAGATCCTTTATGCCCATATATGGATTTTCAGAGTAAATTAAAATGTCATCCACATATGTATAATTGAAACCACCGGTGGTTACATGTATAGACTGAACAAGGATGACATTGGTCACCCTGCCTAAATCTGCTAAGGAGACAGGTTCAGGTAGTCCAAATAGGTTAGCCTCAGACCCAACCTAAATGTCTATTACTATCAGACCACATCTTTGAGGAAGTGCAAATGTCAAGAAGACCTGCTAAAATTAATGCCACTTCACTTTATCAAATTCCTTTTAGTTTCATAGGTTCATAGGTAGGTACTAGGCTAAATTTCTTAAACTGTCTTTATCAGTAGAGAGGTCAAATGCTGTCTCTCCTCCTGCAAATCCACATTTGGCACTTACTAAATGCAGAACATGTTTAACAAGTGTCATTGCCACCAGAGACACTAACAGTTTGTGGTCCTGGTTCATAACTGAGAATGGTCTGTAGAAAAATGGCAGTAGTGCTCATTTCCCCTTTTTGGAATTGCTGCCTATACGAATCTGGTATTTTAACTGTATCTTAATATATATTTAAATATCTTCACCAGCACTTGCAAACCCACCTCCCCACCAAAAATCCAAAAGTCTGCCATCAGCCCTTTCCATAGACTGGTCTCATGAGGTATCTTTCACCTTCTGCAATGTAACCTGGGAAATCAGTTCTACTGCCTCCTGTTCCTCCACCAAACTCAGCAAGGTGATAACTAGCCTCTGCAATATATAAAATAGTGTAGTACATTCATACACCTTCTAAAAGGTAATAGCTATGAAATAAATGTTTGGGCCCACTGCTCCCTAAAGTCAGACAGTGTGCACATTTTGCTAGCTCACTGTCAAGAAACTACAGATCTTTACTCCCTTCCTTCAAGTACTATTTTTATTTATCCAGAAGCTATTGACTATTCTCCAATTTATCCTTGATACCGTTTTCCAACTTTCTTAATTCAAAGTTCTTATTCCTTAGATCAGCTTTCATCTTTTATGATGCTGCTATAAATGCAGTGTTTAATCTCTGCTGCTAGAGGCGTTTTTAAAATTGTCACCGTTTGTAACCAATACCACTGACCGTCTCTCCCAACAGTGATTTATTTTCAGTAGTTAAGATCACTGTGCCATTTCCTAAACGGAGCCCACTGCATGTAATAAACCAGAAACATCTAATCTCTAGTTAGTTGAATAGTCATATCCAAAAGTACATGATTAGACAGGTTTGGATGGTTTGTCAGTTCCCTTAGTAAACGTAGCTGTTCCTTGTCAAAATATATTCTGTGTAGCAGAGACACTGCTCAGACATCTGCCTGACTAGTAGACACTCCAGTCTGTCATCTCCTAAGTGAGCAACATCTGCCATCCCCATTATCTGGTAGCAATACAACACAAATTGACACCCTGCTTCTCAAATCTCTAGGATCCCTTCAACTTCCAGGTGACTTGGCACTATATTCCACTCTCATAAGCAAGTAAGCATACCGTAATAACCATTAAGGAAGTATCATATCCTTTCTGACTCATGTCGAGTAAAGGGGACACTTATGTGCTAAAAAAAAAGTGCATCTAGCAAACTGTCTTTCTGACCAGCATATCACCCTTGCTGATATGATTAATTATCCTGCATCAGTGGCATGCTTTTTTTTTTTTTTTACCAAATGGGCCATCCCTTCCATTTTCTCACAGAATACTGAAAATTCTTCCTTAGCTCGCTTACCAGTGCATACTTTTTGGATCCTTTTTATGGTCAAATGCGTCTCTAGTGCAGCTATCTCAATTTGGGCTTGTTTAATATATTGTAAAGCTCTACCATTCTTCACTGGATTGCTTAAGCCATTTGCGTACATTAATAATGTCATATTATTTTTGCCCTGTACAAATACATTGTTATTTAGGTACCCATTCTCTGCTGCAACTTGGTCACAGCTCCCGAGCCTGAACGAATCTTTAGCACTATTACGTAAACGTTTTTTTAAATAAAAATAACAGAATCCTGCAAGATACTCTGTTTACTAAACTTTCTACATACGTTAACATTTACATTGTTTGCATAATTGCTGATAACAAATTCCTAACAATTATCTCTATGGGAAAACATGCAAACAGACAACTATATACAATATATTTCATTGAAAATGCAGATACAAAATTGTAAGTAAATTTCTCACATTAATCTGACAAACTCCATTCCAGACATTATAACATCTGCCATCTGCACTGCATAATGCTGTAGCATTCATAATACTCCATCTCATAACCCTCTCCCCTAGTCATATAGGTTCATATGCAAGTACTTGGCCATTTAAGCCTAGCCAATTTCCCTTTCTGTGCTCAAATTAACCATTCCTTCTTGATTGTATATGCTAATATTAAGGGCAGTCTTCTAAAGTGCTTTCATTCAGAAATTACATCAAACTGCAAATTTCATTTTTCTTAGACATTACATTTTTTTTTAATATAGAACTTTCAATATACTTACAGGAAGAAGTGGGTTAGTACTTTTGAGAAATTTAGTACTAACCTTTTGACCTTTCCACACTTTAATTTGTTCCCCTACAAGTGATGGTTAAGTCTGCATTGAACACAGTTATTAACTTGTCAATATTATAAAATTACAGCACCTGCCTTCCTCACATTGGGTAACATCATACAATTGTCAGTCAGTCCTTATTGACCGTTTACCTTTTCTCCCGATAGCAATCTTAGACTTAAGCCTTTTGGCTTCCATACCTCACATGATGCCATGACTCATGGTTAACACTGAGCTTGTCCATTCCTAGCATGCTCTCATCATGCCAGCTCTGGTGGTGTAGTTTGTCGGCTACTGTCACTTCTTTCATCATTGGGGAATTTGAGAAAACCTTTCACTACTATGACACATTACACCATTAATGATATTCCATTTCTCTCTAGTACAGCTCACCTCTCTCCACACATGGCTTATATTAAAAGTAGCGACTGCCTCCATTTTCCCTCTGTGTCTGAATTAAAGTACATCCATTCCCTGCTCTCATAACTGTGGCTTATTTATTTGGGCCCACTTGCAATTAACTGCAGCATTGACCACACTATTTCTTTCATAAAAGCCTGATGCCTTCCCTTTGTGTGTCACCTTTGATTAAAGATTGTAAAGTAACTCACTCTTTCAGCATTTTTAAAGAATTATTCACCCACCATTGCCTATGCATCTACCTCAGTCTCCTAATTTACTATTGTATCTGTCCTGCTTTGTACTGCAGTGAAGCTTTCAGATATGATGCTGCTTCCTGAGCAACAGTCAAGTGTGCAAGCAGCAGTGAAAAACGCTCATAAGTGCAATGCGGTACCGTGGCCAGCAACTTATCCTATTACAGATGCATCCCTTGCTGCCATCCTGGAGATGAGCTCTCGTCTGGTACCCACTTGAATAATCATGGTCTCGAAAAATGGGTGATGGAGAGAGCATTCAGAATTTATTCCATCAGTGCATGCATTTCAGTAATGAATTAACTGCATCTCACTGTTATACCATCCTCCAAATTTAATTATTTCTCCTTCAATACTTTTGCCTTTGCTTCTAGGTTTTCATTACTTCATTTTCTTTTTCTAGGGAGAGCAGAGTATTTGGACACTAAATGAATGCATTTGGATAATCTCCATATTCCTGACAGAGGTCCTCCCCTTAACATCCTCCATTATTTCATAACTCATTTTGTTTTCTATAATGAACAGATCCAATAATGCTTTTTGACCTTCTAGCTACATTATCTGGAAAGGAGTCTTCCTGTGCACAATTCCCAGTTCCTTGGGTCATGCTGTACGTTTTTTTTTTGGTCGGTTGCTCTTCCTGAAAGTTTTTTTTTCCTCTATTAAAACTCCTATTTCTGTTCTTGCCCGATAGGAAAGGAATTATACAAGGGATTAACAAAACTTCCTTAACTGTACTTCAGTACTTCTCATGTTGTGGTTTAATGTTTGACACAGATTTTGCACTTGTACATTTTCCCTGAGAACAACTAATGGAGATTTCCAGAAGTCATTAAAGTAGTTTGTTTATGCATTTTTGGTTATAGCATGCTATTTTGTATTTGGTTATAGTATGCTATTTTGTATCTTAAAAGCTAGTAGACTGTGAAAGCAGGGTTATAAATGTTTTACTAGCAAAATGATCTGTAGAAAAAGCAGATAAAAGGAGTTTGCATTTCTTATATTTACAGTCTTTGTTGCCATCAAAGAGTGCAGACAACCGATAAAATGCTGTTAAAGGTAACAGCACTTCTCTGGAAACTGAAGAGAATTAAGAGGATTCAGAGAAAGGTAATATTGGCGATATCAGTAACAGGGATGCCAGCCTACATTTCCATGGAAGGCTAAGACAGATGTTCAAGACAGTTTCATTCAAATCTTGTGAAAAAAAAAAAAAAAAAAAACACCAGATTGGGATAATTTTTTTTTCCCAAAGACAGAAAATTGTCCGCTGCCAGAGACAGATCTTCTTGGAGATGAAGATGCTAGCTGTGCAGGAAGGGTCTTGTGCCCGAACAGCAAGTGCAATAAAGATGGAAAGAACTAAATTTTATAACCATTTTCATGACAGACAGATTTGGTCAGAGTCCAGTGTCATTCATGACAGCAAATGTTTCAAATATCAAAGGACAAGAAAGACCACAGTAAGTTAAAACACAGATCAACATAAGAAAGCCAGTACCATGCTGGATGAAATGACAATAGAGCAGGGACTGCTTTTTTTTCCCCTTTCCCCACAGTAGTATGATCTCAAAGTTGATATATATAATTAATAGTGGATGGGGGAGCACAAGGGGTTTGCCCCCCTCCAAACACACTTAGCCCAGTGCTGTAATTTTTCTTCTTCTTCTGTGATTGACCTTTTGCGCTTCGATATTTGAAGCATTCACTGTTATGAATGTATTTACAGGAGACATAACAGTTTGTGAATCTCTATTTTGCCACCTTGTACCTATTGCATAAGGTGCAGCCTGCTACCCGTGTTTGCCTCTGATGTCCAGGAGATGGTGCAGGATACCTGTACAGGTACAGATATTGCACTACATCTTGGGTAGACATATGGCGCCTCTGGTTGCAAAACTAATGAGCAGGGTTCCACCTCGATTTCTTAGACTGAAACCAAAACCAGAATGTTCTAATTTTTCATTTATTTGCTTTTAAGTTAGTACCTAGTATTCAGTGATTACTGCACTCAAGTTTGATTTCATAGTGGTGGTGGAGCAATGTTTGGGACAAGAGGTATACAAATCAGAATATTTTTTTTTTATAGATATATCTTTGAAGAGAGAACTTTGTCTAAAAAAATGATGAAGGAATCTGATTGCTTATAATTATGTTTTGTCTTTCTTTCAAGAAATATAGATACTGAGAGCAATAGATGCTATTACTGGAGGCTTCTCCCTTCTCTGTATAACCTATATTCTATATAATCACAACTAACCTTTTTTTCTCTACAAATACTCTAGTATTAACTCAGAAATGCTACAGACGTTACGCACAAATGGAAGATTAACTCTCTCGGGCCTTTCATTTTCTATCCCTAAAACAGGAATTTCATCTACTAACCACTATTGGACTAACAGACTTTTCATATTTCTACAGCCTTAACTATCCCATCCTTCTAGGCATCAACTTGCATCTAATGCTCTGATCCTCATTTACCTTACTCCTACCTGATGTATATAAAAAAAGTTTGCAATCTACCACTTAAATTTAATTTACTACATGTTTTTACCTCTCTATTTATTTTGTATTTATTATTGCATCTACCTCTGTAATTGTCTACTTTGCATCATGTGTCTCAGGTTAAACTTCATGCTAGCTCAGTCATTTGTGAAATACTGACCTCTTTTCAGACAGCCTCGTAGAAGACAGCGTTTTATTGCAACATTAATAATTCTGTTATTTGTGCTTTGGAAGTCATCTACACTTTCAATGGAAACTACTTCAAGAGGAATTGTTACTAAAATACATTTCTTTGCATCATCTGCAAACTACAGGACACATCACCTGTTCACATCAATAATCTAAACATTTCCTTTTAATTACATGAAATCAGTTTTTTTTTCATTTTTCAGAGCTCATAGGTTGGTACTAGGCTATCAGCCCTAGAGCCTATACAAGCCTAGCCATAACAATTCCCTGGCTATTTCTTCCCACACTATTTACTTCCTGGACTCCTGTCTAGCAGGGCGACTGGTGTGATCCCCAGGGTGAATTTCCTTTCTCCCATTCAGTCATCAGGGTTCCTTTGAAGAGGGCCAAAGAGGCACTCTGCTTGACGTGTATGGGCAATCTATTCCAGAGTCTGGGGAGTCTCTGGGTCAGGAACCCATCCCTGCAGCATGTTTTGTTTATTGTGATACGGTTTAGATCCCTGTAGTATTTGGCTTTGAGGGATTGGGATTTCTTTTAAGTGTAGCATATCCAACACCTCTGGGTTTGACATTGTTTTGTATGTTAAGCAGAGATTTCCTCTGAGTAGATGATATGCGAGAGAATATAGCTGGAGTTTAAGGTGGTCAGCGTAGGGCATCTGTTTTAGGCCTGTGATTCTTTTAGTGAAGTATTTCTGCGATCTTTCCAGTTGTTGCCGATGTCTTGAAAGGTACATACCAAATGGGGCACTGTATTCTATAATGTGTCTAATGAGGGGTGAGTACAGTGCACCAATGACCTCCTTTTTTCTGGATGAAAAGCCCTTAGTGATGAGGTGTGCCACAAAGGATTTCCTGACTGTTGTGGCGATGTGGTTATCGAAGGTGAGACCACTGTCCACCTGTGCCCCTAAGTCTCCTAGCACACTTTCGGTGTTTAGTGTACTGCCACTTATATGGTAATTCACGGGTACATGTTTTTTCCCAAAAGGGATAACTATACATTTCTTGGCATCGAGCTTGAGCTCATGGCTCTGGCACCAAGCATCTATTTCTGTAAGGCCCTTTTGTAAAATATCCACATCATTTGGGGATTCAATAATGGTTCCCAGTTTGCAGTCATCTGTGAACTTTGTTAGCCAGAGTCCCTTAGTGTTGGCCTGTACTTCAGAGAAGCTGATGCCAAACAAGAGCAGTCCCAGACTAAACCCTGAAGTACTCCACTTGTCACGAGCTGGATTTGGAGTTGGCTACTTTTACAGTGTGGGTTCTATCAGTAAGCCAGTTAGCAACCCATTGGGTGACGTAGGGATTAATGCCCAGCTTAGTAAGTTTATCTACGATTCCAGAGTGGGGGATGGGGTCAAAGGCCCTGGCAAGGTCTAGATAGGCTGTGTGGACCACCTTACCCTTGTCCATGGTTGGAGACTGGTCCATGGCTGGAGACTGTTTCAAAGTCAATCAGGTTCAGGAGACAAGATCAGCCCTTCACGAAACCAAACTGGGTGGGGTCCAGTGTTTGAAGGTTGCCAATGTCTTTGTTTATAAGTTCCATGATAATACGCTCCATGGCCTTGCAGACAAGGCTTGTCAGACTGAAGGGATGGTAGTTTCCGGGATCCAAGGTGGATTCCCCCTTGTGGAGTGGGATAACTGTAGCTCTGCGCCACTCAGTGGGTATGAAACCTGAGGTGAGGCTATGATTAAACAGGACACTTAGGTGAGGTGCCAGTTCATATTGTAGTTCATGTATTACACAACCCGGCATGTCATCTGGTCCCATGGATGCTGTATTCTTAGCTTTGGAGAGAGTGTGTTTTTTAACCTGTGTGGCCATTACCAGAATTTGACAATCTTCCGGTATTGAGATGGGCCATTTAGGCGGTGAGAGGGGGGTGAAGTTGGTACTGAATCGATCTGCCAGGATATTGGCAGCATTCTTGGGATCAGTATATTTAATGCCATTCTGTTTCAGCTCAGAGCAGATCTGAGCATTGCCATTTAGATTCTTGACAGTTATAGAATGCCTTGTGGTTGTCTTTGGAATCATTGTCAATTTTATTTTTGTAACTAGCTTTGGAGGATTTTAAGAGGGATCTCAGTTTCTTACTGTGGCTGGTGAGGGAGTTTTTTGCATCCTGAGATTTTCCTCTTTATAGATAAACGGTTATAAATACCTGAATTTGTAACATACTGCAGGACTTCAGAGATATTGTGTAAGAATTATAAAACAACAACCTGGGTTTGTCTCATTTTAGGATACTGAGAAATTGTAACTGGGCTTATTTGCATGGCAGAGAAATAAAACAACAGTGATGTATGAAATGCTTGTAAAAAAAGGTTATTCATTTTTTTTTTTGTTTCCACTGATGTCACCAGTGCAAAACACTGCAAATTAAAAGCATTAACAGTGGGAAACTACAATCTTGAGTCACTCAGTATGTATTGTTCAATTCTACAACATGGCATTTGCTTAATAGACTGAATTGTTTATTCTCCTGGACTCATTTGCTGTATAATTAGCAATGTCCTGTATCAAAAGCATCATTTCATTACATTTTAAATGATTTCACAATAAAGTGTCTGTCCCTTTCTGCTTATTTAGCTGTGTAGCAGAATGCATCATCATTTTATCCACAGTTAATGGTACACTTATCAAAGCACAATGATGCATAATTATGCAAAATTAGAAAAGGACTTATTATACAGAATATTCCATGTAGGCTATGATTTTAGTGATTGTACAGTTTCAAGTCTGCTACAATTTCTTTGTATTGTTTCAATAATTTCTCAAAATAAAAATGCTTCTCTTCCTGTGTTTTTTGTGGTCAGGCCTGTGTCCTAGACCTTCCAGTCAGGCCATGGCAATTCACTTTTCTATTTTTGATTGCAGCCAATGTTCCTGTGAACTTGTATATCAGAAGTAGCATACTGTAATGGTTCTCTGCCTTGGACGTTTTTCTTAACTACTAAAAAAATGGTATAGCATAAACTCTGAAGTCTTATTAAAACTTCGTATACAAGGTAACAAGCAACAGCAAGTGATTTATATCCAGCCACCACTGAATACTAAGCAACCTTCACGGATGGCGCATTTTTGTTTTAATTTTACACCAGTAGTTCATGGCTTCTCATAGTTATTTGTTACTTTCACTTCCGTGCCAACTTTTGATTGGTAGTAACTCATCACCGCCTTACATTTCTCCCTTTCTCCCACTCTCCTCATTTTATTCCGATTTCTATTTACAATAACTAGAAAGCCCATGTCTATGTGCTCTTTCTGGCACCTGGCTCATTATCCAGTTTCTGGCTATTACACTCCATTTCTGTCATTAGTCTTATCAACGTTATTCTCTTTTTATTCTGATTTCCTTCAGACAACGTGCACATTTCTGTAGTATTTGTGCCCAGATTCACTCTCCAACATACATCTTGTATCCGAATTACATTCAGCAGAATGGTAACAGCACTGAGGTATTTTTGTACTGTTGGTTTTATCTATATAGGGACTCATTGCAGTGGTTATTCTGTTATGCACCCTTGTTATTGCAGTTGTTATTCTGTTATGCACCCTTAGCATTACAATTGTCTTCTTCCTCTCGTATACAATCTTTTCAGGGTGAACTACCACCTGTGCGGCACTCAGTGTATGCTTATGCAGACACTGCATTTTCTGTACTTCCAAGGATACTTTGAGGACGTTTTGCCATTCAGGTTGCATGGTTTCCCACCTTCTTTCTCCTATCCTTTCCTTGTCTCCATTTTGTCTTACTGCACTTTTACCCCCTTAGTTTGTCAGCTGTTCTGCTTTTACTTTTTTCCCTCCATTTATCCAGTGAGGATCTCATTTGCCTTCTCTCATTTATTTTATTTTTCTTGGCCACTCCTTCCGTCCTCATCTACCGCCATTTTCTTAGTCTGATGTACCTTAACTTTTTTTTTTGTGCTAATGCAAATTCCAGTCTTAGCTCTTGTCCAGTCTTGGACACCATCTTCCCTCCTGACCCTTCCATTGTTAACTGCCACTCTCTTATCCCCCTTCCATTTATCTATTTGTTTTCACTATCAAAGTACCCCACCCTCCTTCCTCCCACATCCTCCTTTCCATTATCTCTAGGTAATAACGCTACATCTTTTTAGCACCTTCTCATTCTTTTATATTTTCCCATCATCTTATTTGCCTTCTCTTCCCTTGACTTTTATTCTCCCCGTTACAATATCCAACTAGGTTGTAAGCTAAGTTCTACAAAAGAATGCAATGGAGACCCCGCACCACTTTTTTTCTTATTCAATATTAGCTTGATTCAGACCCTTGACTCTTTCCCTTTTTATCCACCCTTATACAATCGTAGCAGTGTCTCTAATTACATTGATTCTCCTTCCCTCCTCTACCGCCAGCTAGGCTATGGCTAGCAGACAGAGCATCAGCAGCAGAGTGCATCTGCGGCTGATCCCACTTCTTATTTTTATTTTCTCAGAAATGCCTCCATTTACAATTACCTGCATCTCTGGCTATTAATAAATCACCTTTACATCCTATGTATAGGGCTACAGGGTTAGTAGTTTAGTATCAAAATCAAACTATGATTCAAGTGAGGTATGTCACTTGAACAGATTAAAATAAAAGCTAATAGCTGGGGAAAAAGGTGGTATAAGGAAAGAAAAAGTACCGGAAAGCAACAGATTATCTGAAGGTTAAAACCCTGGACTGATTTTGGGAACCCAGACCAAAAGTACATTCGCCCCTATTATTCTCAAAAAGCAGTTAAATTATACCTAGGTTCAAGACTGCAAATAGCACAAGACCTGACCTGAACCATGTTTACAGTTAAGTACCCTCTATATGTTGTTAGGTAAGGTCTGCAATAACATCGGACAACTCTGGCCACAAAACAGAAGCAGTAGCAAATTAAATGGCTTCAAGTTACATTTCTGCCTGCTGTCTGCTAAACTAGACATGCATTTTGAATTAAATTACTTTCCTTGAAAGGGATGCATAAGGACATCAACCACTTCCCCACTGCTTTACTGGCTTTCAAATCCAACAAAACTTTGCATTTTATTTTTAATTTTTTTTACTCTAATTTATCAATTAGCTAACAGTACATGGAGAAGACAAATCTCCATGCACTGCAAAGAATTATAATCAGGTCTCAGATCATAAAGGAAAATTATGTGCTCTTAACAAGGAGGCCAAGATTCACCTCTGGAGCTTCACACTCAAGGTGAATTTCTTGACATTCTTATCTCGAACACATATGCTCATTAACATCAGTGACCCGATCTTAAACCACAGTGTTATAATAGCTGTTTTACTATACAAAAAAAAAGCAACAGGTACTTAGGAAGCCATCATCGAACCATAAAGGACTAAAGGAATAACACCAGTACACAGATACATAGATAAAGAATAAAACAAATAATCTGTCATGCTCTGGATACTCATTTATATAAGCCTCATGATTAGGTCAATTGTTGATCTGAAGCAATACAATCACATGACTATACTTCTCCATCACCTTAGTGAAGGGTTCTGCACACGGCCAGAAATAATGGTAAAGGGAGAAAAGAACAGATGGAATGGAAGAAAAAGTACTGCAAAGCAACTTATTATCCGAGAGTTAGAACTCCTCTAATCAATTTGTTTATATAAATTCAAAACTTTGACTAGAATAATGGGTTTTGCATTAAGCATGCATTTTTTGAAAGACATTGAGTCTGAACCTCAAATTTCTTTTTAGTGACAATGATTAATGGTGGTCTAAAAAAAAAAAAAAATTTTATGGAAAAAAAAAAAATCAAAATATGAAACAATATGGATTTTGTGAGATTTTGAACAGTTGAAATGTATGCATGTGACATTGATTTCTAAGGATATCACTCACTATTGACTACAGCTTTTCAATTCCTCCCACCTAAAACAATGACTGTCATGGAGAATGCGAGATACTGTACTGACAATAGAAGAGAGGCTTGGCAAATGCACAGAATGGAAGGGAAGGAAGGCTCTGTAAGAAGGTCAGTAATCTCATTTGTCTATTAACAGGTGGGAGGGAGTGATCTCCATAGTGAGAGTCATTCACAAAATGTATCACTTTTGGCCATGGCTTTATGGGAAGACCCAGATGAACAGTAGTCCTGTAGGCTGACCCCTGCAACAGACAAACTGTCAAGCTGACTACAACGAAACAGTGAGATGATGAACTGGAATAGAGAAGCAATAAAGTGAACAGAATAGTTGTCAACAGGAAATCATAAGCAGTCTGAGGGGCAATGTACAATGCAGCTCATTCCATAGATGCATTCTTATTCTCAAAGTCAATGTAATTTGGATAATTCTGTTAGACTGGGCCCAGAAAGCACTATCAGCCCTATGTGAGGGACGTTAAAGTGTGGTGGGAAGTTACTAAGAGCACCGAACGAAAGGAGATGGTCACTTGGGCAGCAAAGTAAAAAAAAACATTACTTAACATGGGAGTAAGAATGACCAGTAGGTCCCATCACTTAAACCCATAAAAAATATTGAGAGATGTTAGAGTACATAAATGTTATGCCTGCTAGATAAGAAGGGGGCAAAGGACACCAAAAAAAGACACCATTCAAGATGCAAAGTAACAACACCATCCCCAGTGGTGTGACATACAAAGCCAAGCTGCAAAACAAAGATTACATTTACTGGGTATGTTATCTGATGTCTTTGCTAAGGTTGAAAAGGCCTAATTTGTGGCATTACTTATTGGTACATTACACAGAACTAAATGGAACATACAACGCATGCAGAATAAGGTTCAAGAGGAGGAGTAAGGATTAAGGGAACGAAGCAACTGAACAATTTATGTTAATTAGTGTAATACACTTGCGCTATAAAAGCTAGCGTTGATGGTTTAGCTGTTCACACTTGAAAAAAAAAAGTAGGTAAGACCGGCGGCGCGCAGTTTTTTTTTTTGTTTTGTGTTGTGTATTTTGGCAAATTTTTTTTTTTTTTTTTCCTATTTGGATCTTGGATGATTGTTTACAGCAGTTGCAAATCTGCATCCTTGGACATGCACCATTTGGGTCTACTTTTAAAAAAAACTTGGTTTCCGTAGCACAACAGTGGTCAGTTGGTGTTCAGTTTTCAGTTCAGGACCTGGTTTTCCCTTTCCCTTTTCCTGTCCTGTTTTTTTTTTGCTTACTGAACAATTTATGTAATTTAGACTGAATGATAATTCTTAAAGGAAATCTGCATACTATAAGAAAAAAGTTGTTACTGTGGTTGGTTTTATTTTTGGCACAGTTTTAATTTTAAAGATTGTTAAACAAAAAAAAAAGAACCACGGACAGCTTACCTCATTGGTTCAGACAGCTTTTGACTGGATTATGTTTCTAAGGATGTGATAGCTGAAAAAGCTTTGACATGAGATGTTTGTAATCTTCAAACCTGTTTTAATTGTGACTTTTAAATTAAAGCAACCATCAGGATGGTGGCAGAGGGACATTTTAGGTTGCAGCAAAGATGGTGACGGACTTTCATGTCCCTGATGAAGCAAGGAGGAAAGTTTGAGGGGGGGTCGGCATGGGATTAAAAAAGATTCAGAGTAATGAAATACGGAAAAAAGGAATTAAAAAAAAAATCCCATGAGTGGGGAAAAAAAACACTACAGACACAAGCCTTGGAAAACAACAAGAGGAGGTAGGAACAATGGATATAACCCCATCATAGTAAGAGGTAGTTGAAAGCAAAACAATGCACAAACAAGGGAAGAGACTGTGCTAACCACATCAGTGTGGGCAATTTGTTTTGCTGTACAGGGTAGATCATCATCAATGAAAGGAACTTTGGCCTAACATCATGGTCACAGTTCCATTGCTGGTATCATTGACCCAGTCGTCAGTGAGATATTATGATACTTAATATCAGAACAACGGAGAAATTATGTCATGCAGGTTCTCACTGATAAACAGCAGCAACTATGATGTCAGCATTATTAACTATGATGCCACAGTTGTTTGATATGACAACAGGGTTATTTAGTAGCTCCCCAATGTGAGATAGTATTCCTTATAGGAAGCACTTGCTCTAATGGGACCTTGGCAAATTTAGGGTCATGCATCTTTTTTCATCAGTGTGAATGCAAGTGAACAGTAATGCACCAGAGAGCTATTTGAAAATTAAATATGCCTCACTGGATGATACCATTGCTATTTTACAGAAACACAGTGCAAGTCCTGGAAAAACTAATAGCAAGTCTGCAAAATTTGGCCACTGCTGTGTTTTGTTACTAGGTGAGGATATCTTGCGGATAAAGTGATGACCTTATGATGTGGAACTGCTTGATATAAATTTCAAAGACTGAGCACTGAACATGAAAATCTGGGCAGTAGATGGTTCAGTCTCTTGAGATCATATTACTTGTAGGGCCACATCACAAGTTTAAAAAGGAATGCTTGTTTTTCTGAAACACTGTGTGGACTATGGTGGCAGGTATTCTCTTTAAGGAGGACCAAACAGGGTGGAGTGTGTGACCTTTCTTTTTATTAGAGTTTATGTTTATATAGAGAGGGGGAGAGAGAGAGAGGGAATGAATGAATGCACTGCTTACATCACATTAAATTCCTGATGCCCTACTATGTTTCTTTCATAGGGGGGTGGTGCTGGATACTGAAGTGTGGTTGAACGTGTACATCTCCAGTTATAAGAATTTGACAAAGTAAACCTCACCAGGTGATTTACCAATCATGGCTTCTATCACTCAAAGACTGCACATGTCAGCAAGCAGAAATTTCCAGCAGTTTATTCACAGAGCTGATCTGATTACTGGATTTGGAAAAGATGACTGGGACGTATACAGCAAGGCGGAAATATTCTATTAATCCGAGAATATTAGAAGGCATGTTGTACTGTATACTTACTGTTTTCTTATACATGCTCAATTCAGCCATGAATACTCCAAAATGCCTTTTAAGGTATTGTTGCAATTTTGTATTGTTGCTTTTTTTTTTTTTTACTTGCAAAACTCGAATGTAGTCCAAATGTATTGGTGTTCTATCCCAATTAAATTAAAAAAAAAATAAAAATAGAAATCATAAGCTTCAAGAAATAGCTTAAACAGACAGACTAAGATATTCACATCACTGAAGCTTAATGTACTGACAGATTTTCAGCATTAGGAAGTCACTGGGATTTTTCGACTGTCAGTATGTGCCAAGGCTAACACAGAAGGTCTTTGGCTAACTAAGTTCGCAGATGACTGCAAACTGGGAGTCAAACTCCTAAGTGGACATCCTACAAAAGGCCCTCACTGAGACAGATGCCTGGTGTCAAAGCTATGGCCTGAAGCTCAATGCCAAAAAGTGCTTTGTCATCCCCTTTGATAAAAACTCTGTACCCAACACCGAAAGTGTGATAATAGACCTTCGGACACAGGTGGCCAATAGTCTTGTAGACATAACAACTGGAGAGGCCACAGAAATACCACACAAACAGGATTACTGACCTCAAACAGATGACCTATGCAGACAGTCTGAAAAAACTCCAGCTTTACTCCATCGCACATCGCCTACTCAGAGACTATCTCTGCCCAACATACAAAGCTATACCAAACACAGAGCTGTTGGACATGCTCCACTTAAAGAAATCCCAATCCCTCAGAGCTACACACTGTAGGACCTAAACCTTGTCACCACAATAAAGAGAACATGCTGGAGGGATATATTCCTGTCCCAGAGACTTCCCATACTCTGGAACAGACTACCTATCTATATCAAACAGAACTCCTCAATAGCACTCAAGAAAAATCTTGATGATTGTATGGGAAATAGGAAATTCACCCCGGGGATCTGTGGCTCTGCTCGACAGGGGCACAAGAAAATAATTTTCTTGGGTGGCAAAAGCCAGGGTACCTTTTTGGCTAGGCTTATATAGACCCTAGGGCCAATAGCCTAGTACCTACCTATGAACCTATAAGGGTAGGTAGCACTCCAGTACTATAGCTAGTAAAGTACAAGATGGAACAGTTAATAAAAGGAAGATATCAATTAATTAGGCAACATAACAGTGGACTACAAGGCAATATCCACTTATAATCACATAGTGAAATAGTAGTGTCTTCAATGATGGTCACAGACAGGTGCTACAGAATAGGTTTTAGAAACCCCTTTCTCAAACACAGTGATGAGAAAAGTTACAAGAGAGACAGTGTGAGAGCTTAAACGGAACAATATTTTGAGAAGTGTAAAACTAATTCCTTCTGAAAAGGCAAAGTGGCAGTTTTCTAGGTTTTGAGAGCACCTAAGAATAACAATTAAGAGCAAGCATAATAGGAGGTGACCAAAAACATCAAAACCGATTAAAAACAAACAGTAACAGGACCCAAATCCAAAAATACAATCACCTAACTTTATTACTTAAATGTTTAGTGATCTGTTTTTAAAATCAAAGATTCATCAAGAAAACTTTCATTCAGAAGCTACTGCAGGACTTCATCAGAACTAATTCAGGAGTGTAATGTTCAATAATAAATAGTTTAATGTTAAACACAGATTAATCTATTTTGAAATACAGGAGATTCAAAGACACAGATCTCATGAACAATGAAACCCTTACTAAAAAGTAAAAAAAGATTGATGGATTAATAAAGACAAAAATCAGCTATTGGACATTTCATAAACTTAATACTTTTGTACTTAAACATAAATTAATGAAAAGAATAAATGAAAAAAAAAAAAAACTAAATATATTAAAATAAAACCACAAAAGAATGTTTGCATGCATGCATGTGCGTGTTTTAAATACAATGCTAAATATATGAACATCAGATAGCACATCATTTAAAACCTGCCTTAAAATTACATAAAATTCAGATTCCTGAACGCCAGCACTTACTAAAGTTATAAAATATATTTATAGCTTTGCTGAATGTAACTGGAACAATTGAAGTAGTCATTCAACACAGGGATGTGTGGTATGTAACTTTACTTGTCACACTAACTCTTTGTATTCCAACATTCTCATTGTCCAACTCTAGATTCCCTAAATACCCTTTCCAATATTGCAACATAAAATTTATTCAAAGCAGGACATTTTGTGGAATACTTAATATTGGTGTTCATTTTGGTAATATTGCAACAATGTTCATAAATGTTTTCATATCTAGGGTGTTTTTGTTTTCGCCACATAAAAAGCTAGACACCCTGAGCAAAAAGCAATGCAGATTACCCTACAAGTTCCACAATTACTGTGGTGCAAATGCACCTTAGAATTTAACTAATTTTCCCAAACAGTGTTAACAATTATCAAAATATATGAACATTGCTTACAGTATCCACACTTAGAAGGAAGTCCCTCTGTCACCATTGGTTGAAATCACACTATTAGAAATTTTTCATCCTTGTTTTCATTTTTTTAAATTTCTCCATGCCTTGTACACAAAATCTGGATTCTTACAAATATTTTAACCCAATAATCATGAAAGAGCTTGTGGATGAAAGTGTTCACAAGTTTTTGCTTTTAAAAACAGATAGCTAAACTTTCATGTACTAAAAGTAGATTTTATTTTTTGATTTTGGTCCCATCTTTGGTTGTTACCAGATGTATTTCTGTTTTTGGTTAGCAGTTGTTTACTACTAGAGAGCGTCATCTTGGAGGAATAACAGGAAGTGGACACCTAGCACATACAAATAGCATAAAAAGAAGTTAAAACATTAAATGGGCGAGAGAGAGAAAAAAAAAAAAAAAAGTTGTAGCCCTTCCTGGTGTTAACCTTCAAAAGAAAGTAAAGGTTTTAATAGGAGTGACGTGCTAAAGGGGGATACAAATTGTCAACATATTAGGAAGTTCTACCCACGGACTGCCTCTGTACTTCAGCAATAGGAACTTTTCTCTGTATTTTCTTATATTCACCATAGAGATGAAAATGCCAAGTACAGACCAGAAGGTTTTTATTAGGACAAAAGTACATTCAGGTGAAAAAGCACATAGCAAGGCTTGGAAGGGGCTCCTATTGTTTGCTGAAGGCACAATATTGAGAGTCATAAAATAGCAAGAAATTATGTATGGTTAATAGAAACAACCAAATCTGACATTTCAGACAAGTGTCCCTTCTTGGAGGTGCACTAATCTCCTAGCATATCTGAATTAGATGGGGTATAAGTGATGCAATCTCCCTCATCAAGAAGCACCTCTCCAGAAATGCTTTAAACTGAGTTTTAAAGTTTGCCATTGCATCTGTACAATTGCAGTCATTTTTGTTTTGGTGCTTGCTTTGTAGAATCCAGAAATTCTGACAGAGAACCCCAAAACAAATCTATAAAGGCCATCTGATGTCATTCCTATTATGAAAGAAAATGTAATAAGGGGTTCCAAGACATCTTGGCAATTCATACATAGTGAAAATGGCATTTACAAGAGGAAGACAGTATAGTTCATTCAGTAATGAGTAATAGGAGACTTACTGCTGGTAGTCTACAATTACCAACAAAGGCATACCATTCAGTCATACACTGCCTATAGGAAAGGATGGAAGAAAAACATATTAAAATACAGAAAATGATGCGTCAGTAAGTTATGAACCTGTAGTTAAAGCAGGAGATATTTGCAATTTAACCCATACAGAAGATAAAAAGAGAAAAAAGAAGCTAAGGATCTTTCTCCAAAATGCTTGCAGGTCAGTGGCAGAGAAAGACATTTTTCAACACATATACAAGTAAACCCTCAAGGTAAGTCAGGACTGGCAAGTGAAGAGACCATGTGAAAAAGAAGGGAGTCAACACTTAGACATGACAAAGCAGGCTTCTGAATTTAAAAAAAGGAAACTGGCAGGACATGGTATTTGCCATAGAGATTGTTCACACACATGTAACCTTCCAGTACGAGAACGGACAGACAACACAGGATCATTGCAGAAAAGGATAGCAACATGGGGGTCAGGTTAAAACCTATCGAGGAAAGAGACCGCATATAAAAAACTGTGGAAGGTCCAAATAAAGTTTATGAAGAGTATAACATGTGGCTATAAAATGTTGATTAGTGCACAATAAACACAAGAACACTGATGTTAATATGATTAATGATCCTATGAGTTTTTTTCCTGATTGATGAAAACATAAATTTCTAATAGCTACTTGTCTCAGTGGATTTTCAACAAAAAATTCCAACATTTCTTTAGATTTTCTTTCTGAAATATGTTATACCAACTTTCTTTCAAACTTGAATTCCCATTTTAAAAATGTGCTTTTACAATACAAATTTTTGAACATGTGTGGCAGTTCTTATGTTGCAACTTTGCCACCATTATAATGCAGATATACGAACACAAAATGGCTTTACTTTAAACAGTCAGGTATTCTATGTCAGTCCAATTAAACACAATTCTTGATCTTCTCTTTTTCTGCCAAGTACATAGACTGTAGCTCTTTCTCAATGAATGCTTATGCCTTTAACCGTTGCTGACATAACTAAATGTAATCTTTGTAACAGTCGCATTTTTTTTTCCTTTGAATTATGCAGTTGATTTGCAGGTCATTTATGCTGGCCAGTAAAACTGCAAACCGTTTCTGAAACTGAATCGACGAGACAGAGTTAGGATATCCTGAATAATCATACCAATCAAACTACATGCATACGCAATCAATTGAAGGGAGAGAATTATTTGTTGATTAAAGTCATATGGTTGTTAAAATCATTTAATTTGCTACGTTTTGATGAAGTTCTGGTTTTCAGGGACAAAAGCGCTTAACCTTTTTCTCAAATAAAATTTTCATTTTATTGCTACTTATTTTTTGTGCCAGTGTTTAGCTCTGTCACAGATATTTCTGCGACTATCTTGAGATTTTTGGTTACAGGCATACACATTACCAAAAACAAGAACATTATTAAATGCATTTTTCCAGGAACAAGCATTTGCTTATATCTTGTGGCTTTTGTACCCACAGACACTTTTGTTTGCACATTAAAACAACCAGAAAGCCCTGAGGAAATAGGGAATCCTTTAAGGTTTTGTGATGCTAGAGTAGAATTTTAAGGTGTGCTTGTCAAATTCAGTGAACACCACCAACGATTTACAAAGCACCACTTTTTTTCCATTTTCAATGATCTAAAAGGAGAAGTCCACTTATAAAGCTATGTTATCACTTCCACCTTTGCTATACTATAGATCTTGCCACTTGTTTGTTTTGCACTCCATATAGTGATTTACTGGATAGCAATGCTGAAACAATTATATCCTGCCAATTAAGGAAAAGTATAGTAAGTAAATGACAGCACAAATCAGAAAAAAGAAGTTAATGTAATGGATTTTATTAGCTCTGTTATGAACTAAGAAAATGTAAATATTAAAAGAATGAACCCCACTGAAGAGCTGTGGTTGAACTTTTAAACAGGCATTTAATAATGTCATACAAAATGAAGATAAATGGACATTGCTTAATATATATCTTGTCATAGGTATGTTATTGCCCATCTGATATAGGATTTAAATTAAATTATTGCAGAACGCATATTGGATTATGTAAAATAAAGTTGCTCTGGCAATTTATACTTTTATCTGTTATCCATAATAAGTTTTGAAATAGTTGCAGCTTCCACAGTGTCACAACACTGTTTTGCAAGGTACTTGGATTTACGGTAATTACACCCCAGTAATCAGAACTATGCATTCTCTGTGTAAAAAATCTGATTAACACACACTAGTAATGGAATGCACTATTACACACATATAATCCCCTAGTAACTACATCTGGTATACTTAGCAGCAAGGTTATGCAATCAATTATCATTAAAAATCTGCTTAACACAGACTACTAATGGAATGCACTGTTACATACATATAATCCCCTAGTAACTACATCTGGTATACTTGTTAGCAAGGTTATGCAATCGATTGTCATTTAACTGGTACAAAGCCATACACAGATTATGAACCAAACTGCTGCTTTCAGCCAGTGTGTTAAAATTTGCAATACATGAATATTGTTCTTTTCCCCCCTCAACTTAGGGAGGTATTTGCACAACTCTAATTCTCTTGCATCAATTTTTCATATGTTACTACTTTATCTGACAAAGAAGTCATACTTAGTAGTAATTAAGAGTGATAACATCATGTAGTTTTTCCTCATTATCTACAAGAAAAAAAACTAAAAGGATCACCAGACTATGCATGAATTTCATGTGTATGGATATATCTAAGGTGCATACTTGTAACTTTCTATAAGATACATATTACATGGTTAGTGTGGCATAAATATAGGATATGCACAGAACCTATTTCATTGCTTATATTTTGAATGTGTTGGCTGAAAACTCACTTTCTAAACTTCCTACACATAAAAGTTGCAGGGATATTAACAATGTAACTCATTCTGGTCCATTTACACCTCATAATGATACCAAGATCTCCTTGCTATTAAATATTTTTCTTACGTCTATAGCTGCGAGTTCTTATTGTTTTGTACTGAGGATTTAGACTATAAACTGCTAGTAAACTTCATCATTTTATTCTTCAATTTTGTTTGCTTAGAATACACTTTCATGTAGTATATCTAAAGAAACAGACATTTAATTAAAAGATGCTCCTGGCCTACCTATGAAAACAGATACTCGACATAACTACATTACAAAACTCTTCAGATGCTTGTAAGTAGGGCCTACTTCAGAAGATTGAAAAAACAAAAGACTAAACCTCAAAAAAGACTGAAAAGTTAAAATAATGAATTAATTTGCCCCTTCTCCACTGTTGTGCGATCTTGGAGTCGGTATATATAGTTAACAGGGGGTGTGTGGGGTGCAGCCCCACATAGGAGGTATTTTCAATAATTTGAATTTTCAGTCTTTCAGGATTCAATATTTTGGTTTTTCAGTCTTCTGAAGTCTTATCTTTCAGCTTTTTCTGGTTAGGGGTCACCATAAAGGAACCCTGGTCCGCTAATGATTTGCAGTGGATTTTTACGGTGCCAACCCAATGTCCATCCTTCAAAGAAGGCACACCCATTCATGCATGCACTTACTTGCATGCCTTTAAACATCACTAGACTGCGGGAAGGACATGCACACTCCACACAGAAGGCGCTCAAGCAGAGACCCTGTAAATCCTGCCACCTGTTTAAAACTGGTCTAATAACCTTGAAAGCAAGGATAGAGATTCCTCAAAAAAACTGCAGTTTACAGCATACCAATAATGCTTCCAGCAATAATGAAATTATTAATGACATCAAATTTGAACATATACTTTCTATTGGTCAATTAACTGTTCTATAATGCCACATGTTTTGTTCCTGAGTTTTGTAATGAAGTTCTCCTTACAGGGAGGAACCTAGCAATACTGAAAGATAATTACGCAAAGTCAGACAACATGGAAAAGAAAAACATTTCTAGATAGCATTTTTGTAATTCTGGGGTAAGTTGTTGTTTAATAAGCTCTGTCAATCAATTTTCAAAATGCTCAGAATTACTACATGCAAAAACTTTCAGCCCAGCAAATAAACCTCAGATACCATTATTGACCATCTTTTTAAGAAAAAAAATGTTCATTTTTAGAAGCAGCATGAGCAAACTGTATCATGTTGAAGCATAGCTACAGCATAAGTTTTAGTAATTATTTATCCAAATTTCTAACAGAGTTACAACACCTTCAAGGTCTATTCCATCTTTCCTAGATAAAAAACATCTAGCTTTCTTACTATTTCATGTTTTAAAAGGAAAAATTTACTGAAATATGAATGCAGTCAATACAGCAAATAATCAGAGAATCCATGTTATACTTAAGACATTAAACTGTGAAATCAGGAACTTCTAAAGCACTAAATGCATAGTTTAAAAAGGTATATGAACTAAAGCAGAACATGCATCTGTAAAGGCTTTATGCAAATTAAAGCACAGAAAAAAACAAGGTGTAGAAACAGAAAATCTGTAAGATATATACAAGATATATTTAAGATATATATACATACACACAAAATTATATATGGATCTAGGACTATTGACCAAAATCACTATTTAACGAAACACAAATGCTTGCGCAGTTTCGCAAATGTGTTTTTTCACCAAAAATGCACTTTGCCGAAACAGAAATAAAAAAAAGTAAAAAAAAACATTGCAAAAGGGCTGTTGGTGAGATCATGGCATAGTGGGTAAGGGAATATTCCCTTTTCCCCACTGTAGTGTGATCTCAGAGTGAGACTATAAAAGTAGGGGGTGGGGGTGCAGCCCTCCCTCATGGGAGATGCAGGGGGGGCTTGCCTCCCTACATAAAGATCTTGGGAGTGAGAATATAAAAGAGGGGTGGGGGTGCAGCCCCCTGCATGGGAAGTGCAGAAGGGTTTGCCCCCCTGTATAAATGTGATTTTTATTAATCTTTTAAGTTTTTTATTTCTGTTTCGCAAAAGTGCATTTTCAGTGAAAAAGCACTTTAGGGAATCTATGCGCAAGCGTTGTGTTTCATTAAAAGTCATTTTGGTAAATTTGTGTTTCATTAAATAGTGATTTCGGTAAATTGTCCTAGATCCACACACACACACACACACACACACACACCTACCTATATAGAAAGATACACATTTATTTAAATTTTAGTTGTTTACCCTTTCTTGCAGGGGTACAGCCAGAAAATTTTGCTTGGTACTCATAAGCTCTTACTGTTGTCCCTCATCTATCCCCCATAATAAAAAACTCTTCTCTCTCAACATGTTGCCCCACCTTGCACTTAAAAACGTCTGCATCTATATTAAAAGTATTGCTTTTAGTTAGCAGTCCTGTATAAAAGCAAGCTGTACGCCTTTTACTGGAGGCATTAATGTCCTGTATAAAAGCAAGCTGTATACCTTTTATTGGAGTCGGTCAGATTGCAGTATACAAGCAGCCTCTTTTTAGGCAAGACCCAAAGTGGTATGTATATATAGACTGAGTCTTGCCCTTAGAACTTGTAATTGATCTAATTTGTGTAAACAAACAAAAAAACTACTACGTGTGATTTAGCGAGAATCTTTCTGCTCTACGGAAGAAAAATGAGGAAGTAGAAAAGACCAGTATTTGGAGAAGAGCTAGCAAACCTGACCATGAAATTTATGCCATCTAGGACCATTACAGTAACAGCCAATTGTTTGCATAGATATTGTTTTAGTAGTAACTTAACGGTATGCATCTTGTCTGTCTCTTAGCAGTTGGACAGTGTTCCAGTTTTTAGTGGCTTAGTGGGAGTACAGAGATTCCCCAGATGAGTTGTTTTGGACATCTAGAGGACAGATCTGTTGCTTGATTGCAGTAGTCTACTAGAACGGGAGTGTGGTTGGATCATATTTTTCAATGATGGTCATTTTCAGGGAAATCATGATGTGGAGCTGTGCGCACTATCTTGAGCAAGTAAATTAGTGGGAAAGTTCTAGTCAGTCTTCGTATCTAAGGGCTGTGCAGTGGCGTGTTTGAGGTACTTGCTGCAAGTTTGGCTATTTTATCATATGTATACAACTTATTTTTAAGGGTGGTATTGAAATTTGTAAAGATAGGGGATGCATATAGATAAGATGGAAGTAGGTAGGTGACGGCTATGAATTTGTTTGCAGACTCTCAGAAAGTGTTTTATTTTGTATAGTGATCCATGTTTCTAGTGGTCTTTTTGCTTGCCTGGAGCAGGTGTTTTCATATTTAACTTCGGCACCAATAGTATGTGGTATGCATTCAATTTTTGTGTTGTCAGATGACAGGATGGGGAATGCGTGTCCTATGAAACTTTTGGAGGTAAAGAGCATTAGGTTCATCTTTTGAGGATTGCACGGTAAAATGAGAGAGTCCAAAGTAAGCAAAGCTGGTTAAGTGGAAAGTGGCAAAAACAGTTCAAGACAAACACTGGAGAAGGGCTTTTATGCCTGAAAGCTCTGTTCTTTTATATTAAGACTGGATTGCAATGTCAAGCCAGGATTCTGTGGATATGAAAGCCTGTTGAGGGACATCTTGTGGGATATGTAGTGATTTGTGCAGCGCACGAGTGTTGCATCATCTTCATATTGAATGAGGGTTGCTTGAAGGACATTATGGAATTTGCGGATGGATAAAGAGGAAAGAATCAATTGCTGGACCCTGGTGAGCCCAAACTATGGCAGGTGAGAGGTCTTGTTTCTACTTGACTGCTTCTTGACTATATGGCAGATCATTGTGGAACCATTAGCTCAGATTCGTTTATACCAATACATGTTAGTTCATATAATAGTTTCTGACCATCTCAAAGGCTTTTGACAGGTCGAGAAAAAAAGTTGAGACTAGGTCCTCATTGTTTTTGTACACACTGACCATGATGGTAAAGCTGAGGAGTGTGGTTGTGGTGTTGTGATTTGGCCAGAAACCACTGTCTGTGGGAAAAAGTAAGGTTTGGTCACTGAAGATTTTTATTAGTTGACAGTGAATACACTGTTCCATAATTTTTGGAAATAAGTGACAGGATTGATATAGATGAGGATTACGTCAGGTCTTTTGAGTTGTCACCTTTATGGTGGTGGTGGTGGGGGGGGTTATAATTAATTTTTCCCAGATTATTGGGACAGTTTTCATGTAAAGATATGTTCATTAGGTACTTTATTGGTAGGGCATCAGTTGCCAATGTTGTCAATTTTAATTTTAGTAAACATTTTTTCTTCTTGCAGTAGGGATAAGGGTAAGAATGCCGTTTATGATTCTGCATTGTCAAAACAGATGGGGAAACTTTGGGAAAAGTTATAATACTACATATCTGCTATACAAAAGTGGATAAAATGACAATGCATTATACAAAAATTCCACAACATGCACAAATTTTATCAGATTTACATTCTATATTATGGACAAAGTGAGCACTTCTGAAAGAGGAATGGATTTAGAGTGTTTGACAGGAGGGAACTTTTCTGGCAAATTCAGTTGGCGCCATCTCCCTGTCTCCAGCTTAAATGAGTTTATTAGCATCAAGCCAGAACTGAAAAACAGGACACTGAAATATAAATAATTTCAACAAGTCCTGTAAATGTTTTCTGGTGTAGTGGTAAACAAGTGAACCTTGCAACAAAATGTCTGATGTTCAATTCCCAGTATTAAACTGAACGTTGCTGCGGTTTTATTGTGTGGATTTTTCATGGATGTATTTTTTAATGCATTAAATGTACAAGTAATAGAATGGTTTTGAACTGGGATGAGTTGGTTGTAAAGTGAACATGTGTATGCAAAACACTTGATTTAAACTTAGTTGCTTGTGTTTAAAATCTTTATTAATCTGATGAAGTCAGCTGTGAGTGAAAGGATAAACACTAATAAATCATCTTTTAGTGATCTGCCCTTTATTTTATACATTGATCTATATAAAGATACAAAAAATACATATTTATGTAGACAGTATACTGTGTGTGTATACACACACACATACATATATATTTTCTTATCCCATATACACATACAAGATGTGCCCTTAAATAAGTTGAAATCCCCAAATGAAAGTACTGTTAATGTCAAAAAAAAAAAAAAAAAACAAAAAGCTGTGCAGTATGCATCTGCTCTGGGAAATTACCTCAGAGCATGCAAAAGGTCAACCCCTCCTTCCCCCTAGTTCCTAGCTCCTCACACACCAAGCCAAGGATATATTCCGCCGCCAAGATTTGCACAATACTTGGGAAAGGCCATATTCCTCAACCTTAGTAATGCAATAGTCTCACACAATTGCCAATTATTTGTTTTGTTGAAAAAAGTGCGTTGACGAAACAGGTGCGTGTGTGTATTGCACGGCTATGAAGTATTCGAACAACATATGTTCGAATACTTCATAGTTCGGCAGGTTATGTGAGTGAACGTCATCATTGCAAATGGACTGTGCATTCACAATTATAACATTCGCTCATGTAAGGGGATCGCGGTACAGTGTGGTTCGGGAAATACATCCCTTTCCTCACTGTAGTGCGATCTTGGAGCTGGAATACTAAGTTGGGGGGTGGGGGGTGCAGGGGGCTTGCCCCCCTGCATAGATGTGAGTTTAGGCTAGTTAGGTAGGGAGTTAAGGAAAGGGTGGGAGTGCTGTTCATTGTCGAAAATGTCGCGAGCGACATTCGACAATTAACAGCTGTTTTTGACATTAAGTACATAAGGAAATGTTCATTTCCGATGTCAAAAGTCGAAGTTTCGTACACTTTTTTTTTTCATTTTCGATTTTTTGATAGTAAACCATATTACACACATTCTTGTTTCTTGCTCATCCATGGGATACACTACATGAAATATGAACAACTCTGTTTATACCGAACTACTCCTTACTCTCCTCTCATCACTCATTTCCTTACTTCAATTTCTCTCTCCTGAATCTTTCTACATGTCATGACCTTGTTTTTTTCTCATGACATATTGCAATTCCTGTTTGTATTATACTAACTTACTTT
This sequence comes from Protopterus annectens, assembly GCF_019279795.1. Classification (NCBI taxonomy): domain Eukaryota; kingdom Metazoa; phylum Chordata; order Ceratodontiformes; family Protopteridae; genus Protopterus; species Protopterus annectens. Next base: position 759,296,139 of record NC_056750.1, on the reverse strand, counting down.
TTATTTCTCTATACACTGACAATTTCTGTAAAGATTACATTGTCATAATACGTATTCATTCTTAACCAACATTGTCATATAATTTATAGGTTCATACTAGGCTATCTGCCCTGGGGCAATTATAAGCCTAGCCCGATTCTGTATTGCTTACTCCACCCCTTGATTTGAGTATACTGTGCCCTTTTTAAGGTTTAGTTTACTGTGCCTCTGTCTAACAGTGACACGGGAGTAATCCCTGGGACAAACCTACGATCCCCCATCCACTTAGAGATTCTACTTGAAGAGATTCAGTGAGGTGCTCTGCCTCACATGAACTGGAATTCTATTCCAGAGCAAAGGGAGCCTCTGGGTTATGAACCGGTCCCTCCAGCAAGTTCTATTTATTTCTGTGCTGAGGTTCAAGTCCCTCGAGCGTGTGGCTAAGGGATTTAGATTTACTGAGGTGGAGCATGTCCGTTAATTCTAGATTTGACATAGCTTTGTATGTCAGGCATAGATTGCCTCGAAGTAGGCGGTATGCAACTGAGTAGAGCTGGAGTTTTTTTTAACAGAGCAGCATATGGCATCTGTTTGACACCCTTGATCCTCTTGGTGAGATACTTTTGGGGTCTTTCTAATTGATGAAGGTGTCGGGTAAGGTACATCCCAAAAGGGGCATTGTATTCTATGATTGGCCTGATGAGGATGAATAAAGGGGCACGATTACCTCTCTTGATCTAGATGCGAAACCCTTTGTGATTACAGCTTTCTAGGACCCATGAGACAGAAATGTTTTAGTCCATCATAAGTACACCATAACGGGTACCATCAATTGGTATCAATTTGTATCCATTCTTAACCAACATTTGTATCCATTCTTAACCAACATTTTCACATTAAGTCTAATATTGTGAACTTATGCCTAATTTTGTGAACTTGTCATCTATAGATTTTTTTGTATAATTTTTTTAAGATTTATAAAATTACTGTTCTTAAAAAGCTTTTGTAATACTTAGGAGTTTTTCTCTCTGGGCCTCTGCTGAAAACAGGCATCTACCCAATCAGACTTGCCCAGTAATCAAAGATCAGTAAATAAATAAATGGAAAATCACTTCTGATAACATGACTACACAAGGAACACAATTTTGCACAATCGGATGTCATCTTATGCCAGCCTGTAACCACAGATGCCTCTAATTTTGTACGAAGTTCCCACTTCCCTATCAGTGCGCCATTCCTTTTATGTGGACACACTGATTGCTATGCTATGCATCCTATATGAGAACTGCTGTGGCTGATGGTACCCGTTATGGTGTACTTATGATGGATTAAAACATTTCCGTCTCATGGGTCCTAGAAAGCTGTAATCATTTCGGGTACTAGTGTTTGGTAGCAGTAGGCAGACAAGCTACCCAAGCTAAGTACCACAGTTCCATTATCCTTCGGTGCATTAATGGATGGCACAGTCGTTTGCATTGATGCCTCACAGCAAGAGGTTCTCCTGTTCATTTCTTGGCTGGGATGCCTTCTGTGCAGAGTCTGAATGTCCTCCCTGCTTTCAGGTGGGTTACCTCCCATGTTACAAATTCTACATTTGAGGCAACTCAGCCCTATTATTCCTAACATCTTTGGGGTACCCAAGGTACAGAAATCTGTAAAAGAACCTCCTTTTAGACTCATTGTGTCAGCTAGGAATTCTAAAACTCTCCCTTTAACAGTGTATGTAGATCACTGCACTAAGGAAATTACAGCTAAAACACAACATTTAATAAAGGATTCCTGGGATTTCTTGAGTAAGTTAACCAAGGATGTATGCAGGGAAAGCTGTGGTTTCCTTACAATTGATGTTAAGGATTTCTTTACATGTATGCCGAGACATGAAGGGTATGAGTTTTTTAGTGACAGTATTAACAAATATTCCACTTTGTCCAAAGATCAAATTCAGCAGACTCTGGAACTTTTGCAAGTGGTACTTGACCACAATTACATATGTTTTCAGGGTGAGTATTTTCTGCAAATTAGTAGCTATGGGGGCAGCTTGTGCCCCATATATGCCAATCTAGTTATGTTGGAGTAAGAGAACAGATTTGTCTTTAATTGCCCGTTCCAGCAAAATGTACGTGTTTGACATTTCTGGACGATATTTTTGTGCTATGGGAGGGGACAAAAGACACTGTTGATATGTTTATGCAATATTTAAAACACATGTACTTCTTTCCTCACGTTTACACATACCTGGAACGATGTTAGTATTAATTATCCTGATACAACTATTTTTCAAACTAATGATGGGTTCAAATCCAGGATTTATCAAAAAGTACTTGGTGCAATAGTTATTTGCATTATACCAGTCACCACCCACAGTTTCAGAAAAAAGCCTCATTAAAGGACAGGCTGTTAGTCACAAGGATGACCTCAGATAAAGATGAATTGGTTGGGGAACTTAAATTCCTTGGTGAGAAGTTTGTTGAAAGGGGGTATCCATGTGACTTGGTACAGGGGGTACTAGAGGAAATATACAGAGGATGGGGTACCAAATATAAGGCTCTGTTAGGTCAACCATTGAACACGTTTTGTGAAAAGAAAAGATGACAAATTTCAAAGGGCATGCGTTACAGAATTCAATACTTTTTCTGATATATTCACGGACATTGTTAGAGCCAACTGGAGTATGCTCAAAACTAGCAGAGAGTTATATGAAGTACTAGGTAGTGGACCTACATTTTCTTTCAAAAACAGGAAAAAATTTTAAGACTTTTTGAACAAACGGATAAGTACAACAAAATAGGCAACTGCAGTCCGTGTTCACATATCATTAAGGAGGACACTGTATGCTTAAATAATGGTATGAACAGCATTGTGAGATTTTGTAAAGGCAATTGCAACACTAAGATGATAGTATATTTGGCTACATGTGAAAGGTGCCCTGCATTCTATACAGGAAAGTCGGAGACAGCTTTGAAGGATAGAATGTATGAGCACTTTCATGATATTAGGAGTGGAAATGAAACTAGTGCATTGTATAAACACTCTGTTCTTTTACTGGTTTTAAATTTGGTATCATTGATGTGGTGAAAATCAATCCTAGGGGGGGGGGGGGATATTAAGAATGTACTGCTTAATAGGGAGTTGGTGGCAGCTCAGGCTGAGGTCAACATTTTTACTGGCTTAAATGAATACATCACAATTAAGCCAGTATTAATAGCCAAGGCAGTAAAAATTTAAAAATTACAACTTATGTAGTTATGTTGGGGTATATCGGAAACATTTTCACCCACGTAGGTTACATTTTAGGATTATGTATGCATCTTATTCTGTATGCAAGTTTTTAACAGCGTAATAGATTTGTGATTAATTGAAAGGGTTTTAAAAGCAATGTGATGTACATTGTGTTATCTGATGAAGTCTTGCTACAAGACGAATGCGCTAATCTTTGTGGTATTAAAAGACTTGTCTTCATTGGTGGCCTGGATCTCTATTTTACTGTGTTACCTCCCATGTTACAAAGACAAGTGTCGGGAGCATTTCTCCATGGGCCTCCTCTGAAAATTGGCTCATTCCAAACTGGACTTCCTGGTAAATAAGTGACACACACAAACTTCCATAGCACTGTGGGCCCTGCAGTGTTATCTCTTGAGGTACTAGGGAAATTCTGTAGCTTCTGCCCCTCGAATGTTATCCCTTGGGGAACTACTATGCCACTGTAGGTGTGGCCCCTGAAATACTGTTATCTGTTTGGGTGGCAGTTCACTGCTGTAGGTGTTGGCCCTACTATGCTGTTTTCTCTTTGGGTAAAAGTGTGCTGATGTAGGGGTGGACCCTAAAGTGCTGTTGTCTTTTGGAGTATTGGTATGTTTTGGACCTGGAGTGCTGTTATCCCTTTCACAACTAGTGTAATGCATTAGCTGTGGATATTTAAGTGTGGTTATCCTTTGGGGCACTACTGCAGTGCTGTATTGCCTTTGGTTCAGGTGTGCTGATGTGGACCTTAAGTGCTGTTTTCCTTTGGGGCTGTTGTCTGTAGAGTGATGCTTTCCCTTTGGGCATTAAAGTGATGCTGTACCCGTGAACACTGAAGTACTGCTGCCTTTTGGGGCATCAGTAGGACTCTCAGATGACTATCAACATGGATTGCACTACATACGAGTCAACTGAAGAAAGCACTTATCCAAATAAAACTCCTTTGAGAACAGTTAATGGAGAAGCATTCTATGAAACTTGATTTTTTTTTGTTATAATTCATTAGCTCACTTCAAGGGACAGAATATCATCAATGATCTTGTGTACACTAGAGTGCCGATATTCCCTGCATGTACAACCAGTGCTCTGACATTTTAATGGGTGCGTGCCTGCACATGCATTTGGAGCATTAATGTCCACAAACATAGTCCCCAGGTCCTTGTACATGGCAGAAGACCGCCTGCACATCCTACATACATTAGTTTTTCTGCCCCATTCCTCTGCAGCTCATGCCCTTCTGTACGTGTGCATCTGCACATGCTGCACTCCCTGTAGTAATGCTGAATATTGCTATGGTCCTCAGTGCTTTACGTGTTTGAGTGCTCACAGCCTCCTTATGGTTACTTCTCATCATGCTGTTTTGTACCGAATCAGTTCCTAGTGCCCCTCTATTACTGCATGCACAGACTGCATATAGTGTTTGCCCCACACTGCAGCTGGCTCCTGCTTAAGCTTCCACCATAGTGTAAGAAAATGTAGGATTTTTGCAGCCGAACTGTAAGTTGGAGCATTCGCGAATGTTAAATATAAATTGCTGTCTTTCAACCAGTATATCAAGATTTTAATAAAACTAAAGAGCTGGGTCCTGCTTCCGTACAAGCCAAAAAACGTACACAGCTGCATACATGCAGAGAGAATGATACAATACACAAATTCACCTATTCTATATTTTTGGGATGTGGGTGTAAACTAAACTAGTTTAGTATTAAAAAACCCATGCAGACACAGGGATGAAAAATGAATTCAGAAATAAGACAACTCAGCTGAGAATTGGAGATCTAAGTACTCAGACATCACTAATCACCATGTTTCGATGCTTCCCAAATTTTCAAAATATACCATGTAATGAGAAGCTCTATCTAAAGTTAATAATTATATCACACAACAGTCATGGGAGATTTATATCACACAAGTCATGGGAGATTTAGGTTTCTTGAGGTGCATGTGAATAATTTTGACCTGTCACTCTCAGTATCATCAATATTGTATACAAAGTACTCAAGGATTATTTGCCTGATAACAATTGTTATGTAGTAGTGAGTCGATTATCCAAGCATCAATTATTTGAAATGTCAGTTATCTGAACACAGCCTTCCAAAGTTTTTGAGTTGGAAAAAAATCAAACTCTGAATATGTACATGTTATACACGTGTGTTTTTTGGGAACTTGTAGCCAGTTTGTGTATGAAAAATATTCTTTATTGTCCACTGGAATCACTGACTGGTTGAAAAGTGTATTCCTTGCATACAGGGGAAAAAAAAAAAAAAAAAAGAAGAAGATTTTAGGAGTTCTGGTTCAATTATATACGCTTAATTATTGGAACTACCCTAGGTTCCAATTAGTTCAAATTGAATAGACTCTCCATTGTACAAGTCTTTATCCTCTGAATAACTTATTACATATTTTCAGTACCACTGTGTTTACCTGATGTCACACATGGCCGGATTATCTGACAAATGTAGAATAACTACAGCATCTAATTGTATAACCAAACTCTCTATTTGGTACTGGTTATGTGTTGCTACAGCTTTCCACCTGACTTGCTATGCATGGATCCTGAAGGTGTCCTGGGGTTTTGACTCATCTCTGCTTCAGTCCTGAAGGCTTTAACCCTCGATGCCACCAGAGTGGCCTGTTGCCAGCATATCTGCACCATTGCATACTGGATAACCTGTACATACCTATCTTGATACAGTGACAATATTAATAATTTGTCAGTGGTACGATACTGTTCTAGAATGTTCATGCATGTTATGTTTACAATGATAGGTACTGTGATGTGATACAGCAGGTCAGATAATTTATACATTCTTGCATGAAGAGATAGGAATCCTCTCAAAATATTTTTGTGGAAAGTCAGTTAAAGAAGCAGAGTATTATTTCTATTGTATGCATTGCATTTTTGAGAGTCACTCTTTTCTTTTTACGGATTACTTTTGTCTAATATTGTTACATGCTTCAACACTAAATGTTAAAAGCTACCACGCCCATGGTTTGCCGTAATATTGTCTGTTTTCCAGTAGTAATGCTGCCACGTTTAAATTTTTTTAATGTGTTGGTGCATTTCATTTTATGCCATTATCTCCTATAAAGATTGCTAGATTGCACTGTCCATTTTCAGAGGGTAACTTGTCACGTCTGTGTAGGTGGCAAATGACATGATCAGTCATACTAAACTTCAGAAGAGACTGAAGGTACCAGTGCCAGATCTTCTGGATGCTAAATTTCAGCTTCCTTTCAATACACTAAATGTACCAGCAATCTAGACTCTAATATATCCATTTTTGAACATATACTTGGAAAATACAAAACATTCTAGTATGGCAATTGCCTACAATTTATCCGATAGGCATTCAGCTGGTTCTGGCGTGCTCAATATTTTATCTTTGGATATGTGCTGCATTACAAACTGACACAACTAACAAAGGATGTTTACAAAGTCATTTACAGTGTAAAGATTTCTCTTGATATATGTACATTATAATATAACCTCCCACTTGGTCAAAGTTCTGCTACAACACATTTAACTGGACAGGCAAAGCAAGGCTCTGCCACACAGCTTTTAACACAACAACATATATTTCTGCTTCGTAACCAGCATACTAACTAAAGCACCAAGTCGCTTCATGATTGAACCACAAACTATTTTAATGTGTTAAGCATATTATACCCTCCTGTTATCACTGACCCTGTATGGCTCTTTACTAATGGCCTAAGAGGGCTACTTTGCTGAACGGTCAGTGCTACAGAACTACATCCTGATGGATCACTCCCTGCTGTTGCAAATTGTGTACTTACTGTATTAAAGGAAATTGTTGTTCAACACTCCTATAGTTATAGACAGAAGGGTCATGTCCTTACTAGTTTCATAGTTATTTTTTCTGTGCTGTCAATAAGTAAAGCAACACATTAACTTACTCCTAAAAGCATAATTGATCAGTTTTGCATCATTTCTGTTCTGCCAGTCAGTGCGATTAATATATTTATACCAAGTTAACTGTCTGCCAAATGAACAAATACTTAAAACCAATGCACACAGGATTCAGGCAAAACTCTTCTGTTTTTCATTTTTTTTCCTCACACGTTTTATCTCATACTGTGACCACTTTTGCAGCAAAAGTAGCCTCGGTTAACATTACCTTTTTACTCTTCTTTATCTGCAGATTTTACACCCCTTTTTGCAAATAAACTGCTAGTATTGAAAGTCCAGCTTTACAGGTGCTGCAAAAAAGTACTAATGACCTAGAACACTAAGCAGTAGTCAAGCTATTAGAACACATTTAAGGTTTATAACACTCACATCTCCCATAAAACCACAACTACTGCTCTGCTCTATAACCTTATGTAAGCTAATGTAGTTTATTTTATTATGAATCTCTTCACTGAACTAATGCTAATTTTGTATTTTACCTACATTCTCAAATAATCCATCATTTAATTAACTTAAATGCTGCATTTTGTCAGTTAGATTGACCAGTACTTGGAAGAGGCTACTTACAATTATCCAGGGAAGAAAAGTTTCATTACTACTACTTAAAATCATTGCTTATGGACTAAATATGTTTGGGTACATGTACATGTACTCTGTACATAGTTCAGCAGGGTTTCTTGTAACTTACCTGAAATTAAACAATTATAAATAAATATCAACTACTGTTCTTTAAATGAAGAGGATCATTTTGTAGCAAGTTAACTTTGTCACCTCACAGCAAGAGGCTTTCCGGTTTGATTCTTGGCTGGGGACCTTCTGTGCGGAGTCTCCATGTTCTCCCTGTGGTCTTGTGGGTTTCCTCCAGGTGCTCTGGTTTCCTCCCACATTCCAAAGATATGCAGTAGGTGGACTGGACACTAAATTGGTCATAGGCGAGTGTGTGCATAAGTGAGTGGTCAGAATGAACTACCACTGCAGGGCTAACCACCCAGAGCTGTAAACATTGGCTTGAGATGATTGTTACTATGGAAGTGACACCCTGACCCCATGTGCAAAAATGTGAAAATGAGCCGAGGATGGATGGATATCTTTATATATCTTCTTGTATAGCTGTAATGTCACCAGGAGTAATTCTACACTGCATATCCATAACAATTCAACAATAAATACCACCACTAGGTGAGGTTAATGTTAACGGTTTGGGCATAAACTCTAACTCCCCTACATTTAGCATGAACTTATTTGGTTCACACAGCTAAGTAGCCCCATGCATCATAGCAAGACATCAATTTCTGTATTAGACTGGATGCTAGTATTGCACATAGCAAATACATCACCTCTGTGTCAGTGATCATCTCTCAGGTCTATGCAATCACATATCTCACACATCCACTTCAATAGTAGGTCTCCAACCCATAAATGTTCATTACCAACCTATCTATGAAATAGAACTTCTTAAAAGTTATGCACTTAGACAATACTGCAAATTAATACACCTTTTCTGAATAATCCTAAATAGCCTTGCACCTACAAGAAGGATGAGACTGAAAACAAATAATGTAATTTGGCTATCCAAATAAAAGTAGAATGCTAAATGAGGTTTGGTAACAAACCAAGTTGTCCTGCAACATCTTCAGTAGGGGTTAGGCCGATATATGGGAGTTAAGTGGGTGGGTGAGGTGAAAGGGTTAACTGTAGGGAGGGATGATTGGGAGGAAATGAGATGAGTGGGGAGGGGCTTAAGGGATTTAGACAAGTGTAGCTGGGTAAGTAATCGCATATTGGCATGCGCTTGCTAGAGCAGGCTCTCGTCCGTGACGACCTGAAGGTATTGGCAGCCTGGTAGGCCTTGGAAAGGTGGGGTATGGAGAAGGTGAGTGAGGCTTGATTGCAGGGGTTGGTAGTGTTTATTGCGGGACAGTGTTGGTGGTGTTGTGTGGTCGGTCCTGTCATAGGAGGGTTTTTTTTCCTCTCTTCCTCCCTCATTGCTTGGGGCTCCGCTGTGAGGCTTAATGCAATGGTTGGTACTGGTAATAGCTTATTGGGGCAGGCAGGGATTGTTTTGGTCCGGTCATGGGAGGGTGGTGGTTTACTGAGTCTTTGGTATTTCCAAGGTATATAGACAGAAAGAAAACCTGGGGTTGGCGATGTGATTCCATCACCTGTTTTGTGCCAGAAGCTTTGGGATTTGCTGGTTTAGTTGGCTAAAGTGGGCAAGCTAGCCCTGGTTCTTGGGGGCAGAGTTTCATTTGGCTGACCCATGATTTTCAAATGGAGGTTTCGGATGAATTTACTTCAACTAATGGCTGCACAGGTTTGGGTGACGAGGGGTGGGTAGATGGACCATGGGAAACTTTGGAGAGGGTTGACAAGTGATTCTTGCTTGTGTTGCTTCATCATGGCAGGAGCGTGGGTTGTGTATTTTATGTAGACATGCTGTAGAGAGTGCTGCGGCGCTGGTCGGTTGTTCACGTGCTGACACAGGCCCTGTCATTATGCCACAGTTAAATGATTTCTGAACCCCCCCAGTTCTTAACCAAATATACTCACTCGACATTAATCTGTTAATATATTTGTAGGACACTGAACACTTCTGTTTTACAAGTTGATTCTCTGCTTGTTTTGGATGCAACTTCGTGTTTGCACTGTATTTTATTGATCAGAGAGTGTGCCTTGCACCCAGGTTCTTGGCCAGACATGGCATGGGACGTGGGTCTTGACGGTGTGATGGTTCAGTGGTGCTTCATGTTGCATTTTAATGGGTGTTGGGAGTGTTCTGGACTGGGCACTCGTGTTTTGGGCCAGCTGCCAGTGAGTTTTCAGCAACTGATCGCCGATTTTGATCTGCAGTCTGGAGTGGTTGATCTGGAGTGGTCATCTGGTCAGAGCATGCTTTCGGCAGTATGGATGGCTTTTTTCTGGCTCCTTCTGGGGTCTGGTAGCATGCATGGTGGTGGGGTCTTGAGATCTAGCACTGCTTTTGCTGGCTGTCACATTGTTGAGTGGCAGTGCAGCTGCTCAGTACTCTAGGTTTGGGGCCTGCGAGTAGTGGCAAATTTTATGTACGTGTGGAGTCAATTGTGGGTCTGTGGTGGCTCCGTGCCTCTGAGCTCTCCCTGATTTTCAGGGCATCTTTGATTTGATTCAAATTTTAGTTTTCCCTCTTAATCCTTACTATAACTGGTTTTGGAATCTAGTGAATTCTGGAGGAGTGATGGTGAGTTACACTGAATGAATAATAGGTTGTAGAATGCTCTTATTGCAGTAAGTGTATATTAATTCTTATGCTCGGATTCTTTCACTCTCTCAGGTTAATAGCACTCACATTTTAAAAGGTGTTCCTGAGTTTGCATTTGTCCCTGATGTTCTCCGACCATCACACTGATTTGTTCAGATGTTGGAGTTTACAAATATTTTTTTTTTTAAGTTATTTGTGTTAAAAGTGCATCAACAGTAGGTACTGCGGGATGTACACATGTATATTAGGCTGTATTTTTGTAACTGATCCAACTGTATGTTTAATTTATTGATTTATTTTACAGTTTGTTTGCCAAGATAGCCCATGGGGCCAAGCAGCATGGCTGAGGCAACGGCTGTGTTCTTAAGCGTTGAGGAGTGCATTGCTGAGTGTATCCACTGTGGCTAGTCAGTTGCTTCTTGTTTTGGTGGCATGGCAGTAGGTCGGGATGGAAGGTTTCCCCAAGGTGGGTGCGATTGCTTTGAGTGCTGTGGTAGTGCAGGGAGGGGGTGGGATCATCTGCAGGCGTGATGGGCAGGAGCAACGGTACAAGTGGGAAACCTTTGGGATTGTTGCAATTTGCATTAATTCATAGAGATCCTTGTTAGAAGTAAAACCAGCAAATGTTAGCCATCCTATGACCTTCCTAGCTGAAGTTGTTAGTAAGTAGTTTGTATGGGTTAAGCATTTTCCTATTTGTTCCACAACTCAAATGCTAGTGTTCCTTATTTTGGAAATGGAAGGTTGAGAGCTAGGCACGGGGCATTGAAGTACATCCGAGTGTCGGACTTCAAATCTTTCAAAGAGGGTATGCTAAAGCAAATCCTGTGGGGTTGGCAATTTATAAGCCATAAGGGTAGTGCGGAAAGGGAGGTTCCATTGTGGATGTGGTTTTAGGTGGGGTCGTCAGTTGGGCGAAGCACTTTTCCTTTCATAGTATTTGCTTCCCTGGACCCCCGTCTAGAAGGGTGATTAACATGATCCCCAGGGTGAATTTACTATCTCCCATTCAATCATCAAGGTTCCTTTTGAAGAGGGCCAAAGAGGCGCTCTGCTCGACATATATAGGCAGTCTCTTCCACAGTCTGGGGAGTCTCTGGGTTAGGAATCTATCACTCTAGCATGTGTTGTGCATTGTGATGACAGGGTTTAGATCCTTGGAGTGTGTGGCTTGGAGGGATTGGGATTTCTTTAAGTGTAGCATGTTCAACAGCTCTCTGATAGTTTGGATTTACAACAATCACAGGATCATTGGAAGTTACTAGGTTAAGTACTGTTAGGCTTATACAATCTGGCCAAATTCAGCCCTTATTTTGGTACTTTTGATAACCCCAAACATTCCCAGAGGTAGTTGTCCCTAAATGGTCTATATACTTGAATAAGATACTCTCCCAGACTGCAGTTGTTTCTTTTCTTTGCAGATTGGCAGTTGCTAGTGTGGTGCGGTTGGATACAAGTGGACATAAATGCAGCTGGGCAGTCCAATAAAGTACCAGTAGCACATGCAATAGCTATACACGAGTTGTGCTACAGTTCTAAATGTATTCTTTACTCTTGCTTTTGAAGTGGAGGTAAACTGCTATTATAATAATAGGTGTTACCTCACACATTACAGTACACTGCAGGAAGTGGCCTCGCTACGTTCTGTACGTTTGACTACAAGAGGAAGTTTGAATCTAGTTTGAATGACAACTGGCCTCACTGTTGGGTAACTAGAGTGGATGGCAATTGCATTAGAGTACTTTGGGTGGCAATCATATAAAAAAAAAAGTTTTTAATTGGTGTTCTGGCCCTCTTAATCCATCCTAACACTGGTGACTCCGGGGGGAAGGTGTAGTATTACATTCACTTAATAGCAGTAATTAAGAGTTATTGATTTCTTTATTTTACAAAGGCATATTAACATTCTTCTGCCAATGCTCAAGATCACGTCAGTTGTGACCTCAAGGCTTCAAGTTATGGCTGCTTGGTCATAAATGTGTTTGGCAGGGTTGCATTCCTTCCAGGGTTGGCAAGATAGGTTGTCTGAGTGTGTGTCATGTATTTAGATGATGTCTCTCTCTTTCTTGCAGATGGGGATTTTGGAATGCTGCTGTGGTTTGGAATAGGTGGGTATAAGGTGCAGCCTTTTCTTTACATTTTAGAGGATTTACTTTTCCCTTTTCTTTGTAGATGGCGGTGTGATGGTACTGGTGGTGTCACTACACAGTGAGTTCACAGATGATGGAAACGGGGCGAGCGAGAAGTGGTAGATGGAGTGGTGCACAAGGTGGTCACTGGTAACTCTCCTTGTTGGGTCATTAAGGCAAGAGAGGGTGCTGTGATCAGTAGCAGGGGAGTCGATTATTGCGTTGGAATGTGGGGTAGAGTCACAACATTCATAGGAGCACAGGAAATGATTAGGATAAAGCCCCATTGCTCTTGCAAGCCAATTGACTTCAACAACCTGCTTTCAGGTAGTTGGATTCTTGGGGGATTTATTTACTCATTCAGTTGTTTAAAGTGTAGCTGGGGGGGGCAAAGATGAGCTGTTCTTTGATAGGAGGCCTAAGGGGTTCCCAACGTGTGGCTGGAGTGATAAATTTGTCCTTTGAGTAGGTAGGCGATTGCCATCTTTTAATGAGTGCACTGGTGTTTATGGTTGGGCACGTAGATTACTTCATTGTTGGGCTTAGGTGCGTTTTCAAGAACTATTTCAAGGGGTTCTGGATCTTAGTTTAGGGGATTAAGGTTTTAGAGTTAGTTGACTTCCTGCAGTAATCAGGTTACTGTACATCCAGAGCAGAGCTGTATAGTTTGGTGGGCTAGTGTGAGATACTATAGTTGACAAGGTCTTGGGTTCGAGAATTGTTAAGGGTTTTCTTTGCCAGGGTGCAGAATAAGAAGTTATGTACCTACCATAACGTTCCATGTTAGTTGTCTTCTCTCACCTTCTTTCTTGCTTGATGGGTTCGGAGCCGATCCGCGGCTCTGACTCGGCACTTGCTAAGCTCGAGAGTCACTTTTACCAGCTCGAGGCAGCCCCATATCCCATGATGCAAGGCGATAAGTACCCAGATCTCATTTGATGACAAAGGGCAATAGCACCAAACATAAATACTTCCCAAAGGAAGAAAGAAAGCCTACAGGATGAAAGAAGGACCAGCTCTGAATGGTTTTCAGCATAATAATCTCTTGTAGAAAGGTCTGTCCAGGCCTGGGGGAAGGAGGGAGGGTCGCAAGAAAGAAGGCGAGAGAAGACAACTAACATGGAACGTTATGGTAGGTACATAACTTCTTAATGTTAAGTTGTCAATCTCGCCTTCATTCTTGCTTGATGGGACCGCGTCCCTAGCACCTCTATCCTGGGTGGCTCAATGGAACAGACTCAAGGACTGTAGAGCCAAAACTGGCTCTGTCCCTGGAGGCCAAGTCCAATTTGTAATGGGAAACAAAAGTATGAGGAGTGGCCCAAGTGGCCGCTGCACAAATAGTGTCTAAAGGAAGTCTAGCTTGAAAGGCTGTAGAAGTAGCTAAGCTCCTAGTTGAATGTGCTTTAGGTTTTGAGCACAGCTGTTTTCCCCTGAGCAGATAAATTTCAGAGATGACAGAAGAAAGCCATCTAGATAAAGTCACTTTAGAGACAGGAAGGCCTTTCCTGTTATCCGCATAGGAAACAAAGTTGATCGGATTTCCTAAATTGTTTAGTTCTGTCCAAATAATATCTGAGTTGGCGGTGGACATCAAGATAATGTAATTTTTGTTCCGATCTGTTTGAATCGCTTGGAAAAATACAGGAGATCAATGGATTGATTCAAATTAGCCTTTGAGGCGACCTTAGGCAAAAAGGTCGGATTAGTTCTCAATGATACTCTGTCCTTGTGAAAGACCAAATAGGGGGGTCGAACCGATAGAGCATGAAGTTCAGACACCCTCCTGGCCGATGTAATAGCTACTAGGAATAATGTTTTCCAAGAAAGAAATTTTAGGAGCAAGAAACAGCTGGCTCGAAGGGGAAGAATCAAGGATGTCAGCACTAAATTTAGATCCCATTGAGGAGGAGGATTCCTGATTGGAGGCTTTAGCAGGAAAATTCCTTTCAAGAAGGCTTTACAAAGCCTATGGGACATAATATTGTGATCTGCGATCCCGACATGAAAGTTCGAGATAGCAGCCAATTGAACTCTAACTGTGGAAGAAGAGGAGCCTGCATGAAAAATCTCCGTTAAGAAGTCCAAAACTGCCTGAACTGGGGCAGTGAAGGGATCAATATTCTTGGCTTTAGCCCAATAAGAGAAACGTTTCCATTTGCTTGTATAAATCCTCCTGGTAGAGGATTTTAAAGAAGCTACTATGATGTCTCTAACTGGGTTAGAGATCAAAGGAAGCCTGGCTAAGGAAGGAAGTGGAGCAACCATGCTGAGAGGTTGAGAGAAGGGATAGACCGGTGCAGCTGACCGGATTGGTGAACCAGAAGATCTGGCACTGGGTCCAGATGCCACGGCTGCACCAAAAGGTGACTATGGAGGAACGGAAACCAAATTTGTAGAGGCCAATAAGGAGCAATGAGAATCATTTTGGCTCTCAAAACAGTAGCTTTCTGGATAACCTGAGGGATCAGAGGAAAAGGAGGAAAGGCATAAAGAAGTCCCTGGGGCCAATCCTGGGTCAGAGCGTCTCTGGAGGGATGGCCTGACAGAGGGAAGAGAGAGAAGTAGTCTGGGCATTTGCTGTTTTGGGGAGTAGCAAAAAGATCGCAACATGGGCGACCCCATTCCAGAAAAATCTCCTCCACTATAGATTGCTTGAGAGACCACTCATGAGGCATGAGAATAGCTCTGCTCAATCTGTCCGCTAAAATGTTGGTTTTCCCAGGGATGTGCGTTGCTACCAGAAACCGATGAGAGGAGATCGCCCATTGCCACAGTCTGAGCGCTTCTCGACACAAGAGGTAGGACTTGGTTCCGCCCTGTTTGTTGATATACCAAACTACAGACATGTTGTCTGTGTGGACTGCAATTGTCCCTACAGGAAGACAGTCGTTGAGGGCTTGCAACGTTAAAAGCACTGCTCTCATCTCTAGGACATTTATGTGCAGGTGGTACTCGAACGGTTGCCATGTCCCATGAACCATCCTGCCCTGATAATACCCCCCCCCTCCCGATCAGGGAGGCATCCGTGGTGACAGTGGCTACCGGGGATGGGGTACAAAGTGTCTGCCTTGGTGAATCTGGGGAGAAGTGATCCACCAAGCAAGATGATTTTTGCAAGTCTGTGTCACCAGAATTTGGTGACGCATTGGAAGTTGTTGGTAAGACCACTGAGTGAACAACATCCACTGAAGAAGGTGCATGTAGAAGCGAGCCAGGGGAAGAAGAGTAATGGCCGCAGCCATGAGACCTAATACCTTTAGAACCATTCTGGCCTGTACTTTCTTGTTGGCTAGAATGATCTTGACATGACTTTGAATGTCCGAAACTCTTTGGTCTGTAAGGGTAGCTGACATCCGAACAGTGTTTAAGTTTGCGCCTATGAAAGTAATAGACTGGCAGGGCAATAAGGATGACTTTTCGAAGTTGATAGAGATGCCCAAATGAGAACAAAGATTTATTGTGTAATCCCTGGCTTGAACAAGCTGATGCCTGGTGGTGGCTGACAGGAGCCAGTCGTCGAGATACGGAAACACCTGGAATCCTTGATGTCTCAGGTGAGCAGTGACCACTGCCATGCATTTGGTGAACACTCTGGGGGCTGTGGTGAGACCAAAGGGCAGGGCTCTGAACTGGAAATGACTGGACCCCAGCCGAAAGCAGAGAAATCTCCTGGAGCGTCTGAATTTTTATGTGATAGTACGCATCCTGAAGATCTATTGAGCACATCCAGTTGTCCTTCTGCAAGAAGGGCAGGGCAGAATCGACTGAAGAGTGACCATTCGGAATCTTGTCTTCCTCACAGACTTGTTGAGTCTGCTGAGATCCAATATTGGTCTCCAGTCTCCCGTCATTTTGGGGACCAAAAAGAACCTTGAGTAGATTCCGGGCTCTGAATGGTCTGTTGTAACTGGCTGAATGGCTCTTTTTTGCAGTAGTTTTGAGACTTCCAACTCTGCAATTTCCCTTAGACCGGGTGGTACATCTGGAAGGGAATTTGAGGGATAGAAAGGACTTTCCTCGAAAGGAATTTTGTAACCCTCAGATATGATCGACTGTACCCATCTGTCTTGAGTGAGAGAACGCCAGGCTTCTGGGTACAGTGATAGTCTTCCCCCAACTGCCTCCAAGGAGGGACAGCCGAGCAACATCTCAGGGATGCTGAAAGGACTTGTCAGAGAGAGACTCTCTGTTTCCCTGGTTTTGTGGACCCCCTCTGCCTCTAGAGCGGCGTCTGTTGTTGTTACCCCCTCTGCCTCTAGGGGTAAACTGACCACGTGAATCCGGCGTGACTCCTTGGGATTTGCAGAACCACATTTTGCCACCCTTCTGTCCTTTGGGGTAAGGTCTAGAAGGGGTGGAAAAACGGACTCCTACGGCAGAAAGAGTTTTGCCGTCCTGCTCACACCTGGTCAACGTTTCCTTCACTTGAGGGCCAAACAAAGCTGACCCATCAAAGGGAGAGTTTGTGAAGGACGCCTTAAAGGGATCTGCAAAATTACATAGCCGCATCCAGGCTTGGCGTCTAAGAGCCACACCTGTACCTGCGGCCCTACTCGCTCCATCAGCAGCATATGATATAAGCCGCATGGAGGAGTTTGCAATGGAGTTAAGGGTTCCTAGCTGCGAAGCAATTTTATCCTGAGCCCCCGCAGCTGTAGGATCCTGCACAGCTTCACCTAACTCCTTAAGGATATCCCTTTGGAGTCTGGTGAAGTGACAAAGATAGTTCAGCGAACGCATAGCAAAGGTCGCTGAAGAAAACATCCGCTTACCATATCTATCCATGGTCCTAGAGTCCTTATTAGGAGGATGGACAGGTACGGAAGGATCTGCAAGTTCCTTCTTGGTGGCAGCCGCCACCACCATGGCATCAGCGGGGACACCTTTTGTAAGGAATTGCTTGTCCGACGGGGCAGTAATAAATTTAGAAGGCCTCCTAGGGACAGGCTCTACAGAGTCAGGAGCAGTCCACGCCTTTCGAGCAATAACCTGCATAAGGGGGTCGAAGGCGGAGACACCCAGGAGGTGGAGGGCCGAGATCCAAACGCCTCCAGGTATACTGAACCATCCTCAGAGGGATTATTGGTGGGCCAGTTTCCCCTCTGTCTAAGGTGTTCTAGGATGTCTGAGAAGGAGACATCCTCAGAGGGGGATCTTGGGGATCCCTCTGACTCATCCAAGTCAGTATCTGAAGTGATAGACTTGGGGGAGTCTACGTGTTTCCTCTTACATGTCCTCTTCCGCGGAGGATCCCCCGACAAATCAGGAGAATCCTCGGAAGAGGGGGATATTCCCAGTGGGGAAACCTGAGGCGGAGGATCTCTGGGTCCTGGAGCAAGAGAAGTGGCAGAGATGTCAACAGGCACCATAGAGGGAGGAGCTAAGGGAATAGACTGCTGGCTGAGACCAGTGGCCAGCACACTCTTCATTACCTCAAAGGCCCTCCTCCAAGGAAGGTCCGAGAGAACTCGCTCCGAAGAACTAGGAACTCCAGGACCCACCAAAAAGGAAGGCTCCGAGGCAGATGTCGGAGCAGAGCTCACCAAGGCCGAGGCTCCAAGGGGAAGAGCGGGCTCGGACAAGGGTCCGATGCCACTCACCCCCTCGGAGGAGACCAGGGAAGCCCGGCCACCGAATCCCTCCAAGGAAGGTCTCGAAGAGGAGATAAGAGTAGAGGCTGAAGGAGCAGAAGGGGGTATCTGTCCCTCAGCCATAGCAGAAACCATTCCCGAAGACTCCAACTCCAAACTCTGAGGTAGAGTCGAAGGAGGAACTGCAATGGGGTGTGGACTAATAGTCGTCTGCTGAGACGGACTATGTAGCATCTGGGCCAGTGCCTGTTACTTTAGTAATCTACTGACCACTCTCTCCAAATCATGGTCAGAAAGCCTGGATGACCTTGAAGATCGGCTCCGATGGCTCCGCTCCGAGAGGAGAGGCGGCCGAGCCGAAGTATCGGCTCCGAGGAAGGGGACCTAGACCTCTTCCTCGAAGGAACCATCGGAGCCAATGAAACTACTGAAACTGTCGGAGCAGACAACTTATCGGCACCGGCAGGTAGCTTCGATGCATCGGCTCCAGCCGGAGCCGATACGGCCATAAATGTAAGGGTGTCGGAGCCGATCGGAGCCGACACCGATGCCTGGGCCACATGGTGGTCGGAACCGATCGGAGCCGACACGGTGGTCGAACCAGAATCGGCACCGATAGCCATCGGTGCCGAAGGTTTAGGTAACCCAGAATCGGCTCCAGCCGGAGCCGATCTCGACTCTGAATGAGTCGGAGCCGAGGCCACAGGCTTGGACACAGAAGCCTGGGCCTTGGAAGACTTAGAAGTCTTAGATGGGGCCATCTGAGAGCCCTCCGGCTTAAGAAGGCCCCTCAAAATCAATTTATTTCTTCTTTCCTGCAGGACTCTCTGGCTAAAAGAATGACATATAGCACAGGAGTCCTGCAGGTGAAGAGGCCCCAGACAGTACAGGCAAGAAGTGTGACTGTCACACTTCTTAAAGCCTGAGACCCTTTCTTTAGACATGGTGTAAAACACACGCACACACACACCAGTCCAAGAAATTAAATTAAATATACCAAAAGGTATCACTAACAGACACACACCCTAACAGGGGGGGGGGGATGGGATGGGTGAAAGTCTGACTAAAAGTTATGAGGAGACAGGGAAAAATTCTGTCAGAAATGGAAGTTAAAACTAATAATTTAAGGTTTTTTTGTAAAAAGGGGCTAAAATAGAAAAGTAACAATTCACTTACCAGGAGCTGGTAAAAGGAGGACCTCATCAGCGAAGCGGCAAACGAGATCTGGGTACTTACCGCCTTGCATCATGGGATATGGGGCTGCCTCGAGCTGGTAAAAGTGACTCTCGAGCTTAGCAAGTGCCGAGTCGGAGCCGAGGATCGGCTCCGAACCCATCAAGCAAGAATGAAGGCGAGATTGACAACTTAACATTTGTATTCAAGGGGTTATAGTTTCTGTGACGCTTGTTAAGTCGAGCCATGGTTAGTGGCTTGAGGGAAGCTGACTAAATGGAATGTATTCTCTTGGAGTGGAGATTCCGGTGGTACAGTGGGGTCATGGGTAATCCTACTTTATTTGGTTTCATCAAGGCGCATTCCAGTGCTAGTAGGCCAAGGCATGGGGTTGATCACGGGGTTTTAAGGTATTTTACAGATGATGGGTACATCGAATGATGATTGGCTTAACCCTTCCCTTTATGGGCGGTTGTTGGACAATTTTGGGTAGAAGGGAGGGGGAACAGCCTAGTCAGGCTGGTTGGCAGAGAAGAGGGACAGGCTTGCCCTCTTCTGTTCCCCCTCCAAGGATTTGTGAAAAAGAAATGAGCAGCTGGAGGAGGTTTGCTGAATAAGTAAACAAACTGATATAAGGATGCGGCTTATTTGGTTTATATTTTGGTAATTTGATGAATGGTTTATTAAGTGAGCAAAGGTTTGGATGCTGCTTACTGGGCAGGATGAGGAGGTACGCATTCCTGATTAACATTACAAGGAGTAAGTGAACAAATGTATGGACGCTGATTACTGGGCAGGATGAGCAGGTATGCACTCCTGATTAACATTACAAGGATGTTTATGCTGTGTTTAGAATACTATGTCCAGTTGTAAATAAATTTGGTAATCAAAGTTATGGAAGTTTAATAAAGGTCGTCGAATGTCATTCAGTGTGATGTGTTTATTGAAGGGGAGCAGGACAATGCAGGATAGAGAAAAATCATGGAAAGAATATCTTGAAAACTTCAGGATGCTTTGCAACCATACCATAAAAGCAAATTAATGAAGAAAAAAAACACACTGTAGTAACGTTCAGAATAATAGTAAACACAACCCTAAAAAATTCTTGACAGCCATTAAAGAAACTTGCCTCCCAACCACAAATTTAACCCTAACCCGCCTCCCTACCACAAATTTAACCCTAACCCGCCTCCCAACGACAAATTTAACCCTAACCCCTCTCCCAATAATTAACTTGCTCTATTAAACCATTCTCATTTAACTTGTACCTATCCTTAACTAATGTTTTCATATTATTTCTAATTCGGTATAATTATTTAAGCTGTAATTGTTTGTATTAATTTTTAAAGACTGTAAATTATTCTTAAAATTCTTTTAATACTTTAGCACTTTTCTACCCAGGCACCCCCTGAAAATGGGCTGTTACCCAATCAGACTTTCCCAGTAATCAAATGTTACTGAATAAATAAATCAGTAAATATACAAGTAAAAATGCAATATATACATGCGACATGCAATAGCTAATAGCAGACTGCTGCATTTCCTCTTTTTTTACCTGCATAAAAAGACAATTGTGCATAGCTGTCAAATTAATATATACCCAAGGAAAAGATACTTAACATTATTATGCAAAAATTATGTCCATCTGAAAAGTCTAATTTAATACATGTTGTGAAGATTGGGAAAAGATGGGCGAAGGCTGCCAGCACAGAGAGACAGACAGAGACAGACAGAGACAGACAGAGACAGACAGAGACAGACAGAGACAGACAGAGACAGACAGAGACAGACAGAGACACACAGAGACACACAGAGACACACAGAGACACACAGAGACACACAGAGACACACAGAGACACACAGAGACACACAGAGACACACAGAGACACACAGAGACACACAGAGACACACAGAGACACACAGAGACACACAGAGACACACAGAGACACACAGAGACACACAGAGACACACAGAATTTTGTCTTGGACCATCAACCCCAGCACTGCTTATGCTCTATATATGTATAGAAGTAGGATTGTAGCACTGTTTTCTCTTAAGATTAGAACATTAGATCAATGTTGTTCTTTGACATCAGACCTGTCCTACTGTATTATTTTAAGTTTCTGTATGATCTCTGAACTCTTAGATATCTCTGTGGTGTAGTATTGTCTTGTGTTTTTAAGATAATTATTAAATATTTTAAAAACTTTACCTGTGGCTGGTTTGTGTAGAGATAAGTAAACTTTAAAGTACATTGCATATTTATGGAGTTTATTGCAATAAGCCACTCTAATAAGCCTTAGACTGAGTAGTCACATTACCAATCGGATAACACTGCATGGTAATAATTGGACCAAGGGTCTTTGGGTAGCTGATTGTTAGCTGGTGGTGGCAGTAATTACTACTGTATAGTCTAGGTAAAGGGGCACAGCTAGAGAATAAGTGTCAGCCTTTCCCAGGAGTATCTGTGAAGTTGTATAAATACTTCTCAAAGTGTGCATGGTGCGTCAGCTACCTGGTGGGACAGAGAGGGTACTGGAGGTTAGCTTGCCAGCTAGGCGGAGATCTGGACCCTATAGCGGTGCCAGTGGGGAATCTTATTGGGGACCTGGAGAGCAAGGGAGCAACCAGCCCCAGACTGACTGATCTCTGTATGCACTTAAGGGAAATTGTACTTTACTGTGTGTATTTGTTATCCTTTCCTCTTCTATGAGACAACCTCCCTGGTGTTAGGGGTA
This sequence comes from Protopterus annectens, assembly GCF_019279795.1. Classification (NCBI taxonomy): domain Eukaryota; kingdom Metazoa; phylum Chordata; order Ceratodontiformes; family Protopteridae; genus Protopterus; species Protopterus annectens. Next base: position 759,274,117 of record NC_056750.1, on the reverse strand, counting down.
AGGATTGAGGTTCCTTGATTGCTGGGCCAGGGCACGGTTGTCACATATGTATTTTGTTCAAGTAGGTGGTATATACGCACGTCAAATGACTGCTGGGTTGCAGAACAAACCTTAAGAGAACTGCACACATTTAAATCAGTAGTCAGATTTCTGCTTAGCCTTGTTTAAAAGTCAAAAGATACATCAGCCGATAGATATTATGCAATAAGGTAACTGCATTGCTGTTATGCAGTTATTAATGCCACTGTTTTAAATACAATGGCTGCAGCAGTCAACATAAAAGACAAAAAGGTGATTCATTGTTTTTGTAACACTGTTTACCAGGAAGGTCCAAAGGTCCGTCTGGGTCAAGGACTCATTAACATTGTTTACCGGGAAGGACCTATTTTCAAAGGAGGCCTGGGAAGAAAAGCTTCAAAAGGAAATTTAGAAGTAAGCATATATAACAGTAACATTCAAAGTAACTGCAGCATTTTAAACATAGGCAGAGAAAACATTACACCACATAAGTTTCTAACCTGTATAAGACACTGGCATTATTTAGACTATAGAGCAGTAGTAACTTATTTCACACAGGGAATAAACATATTCCTTGCAGAGATAGAGCAGTAGTAACTTATTTCACACAGGGAGTAAACATTCTTTGCAGAGTATTACCAAATGTAAGGAGTAAAAAGATCGGTGCTTAGACTCGACAGCAAGATATTTAAGAAAGTGAGAAGAGGTGGAGACATGACTTTTGGTGTCAATTCATGCAAGTAATTAAAGGGGGGGGGACAGAAAGCTGGAAGAGGGATCAAATAAGACAGTATGACCTGGTAGAACTATTTGGGAGAGAGAGTACATTCAGCCTAGGTCTATGTGCAGGAGCACATGCAGTTTTTGATGATATGTTCCTCATGTAGATATTTAAATTTAGTTGTACAGATACAGGTAATTGTTCGAGGCAGTGTATTCCAAAATTTAGATACATGGTTACAGAAGAGGGGATGCCCAAAGCAGTTTTTAGATTTGGTAACTGTTAGCAAGGCTTTGTTGGTGGATCTTGGTGTTCTAGAGGTAGATTAGGGTTGAACAAGGTATTTGAGAGAGGGACAACTATTTGGATGGTTGAGTAGGTAGTGTACAAAGGTTAGTTGGTTATAGGTCAGAAGATTAGATAAGTTCTAGCCATTTTAGGTGCTGCAATGCATTGCAGTGGTGTGATCTGTAAGGGAGGTTTGAGGCAAATCTTACTATTTCGTCATAGCAGGGCTCCCAATTTAAACTTTTTTTCTGAGGTTTCTAAGTATAAGTGAAGCATAAAGGAGGGTGCAAAATAGGTGGGTTCTGAATATGGTTGTCTGGGGGGTCAGTTAGGAAATGTTTAATTCTATATAGAGTGAACCTAGTGTCATATGTACCTTGTTAATGGTTATGGCTAGGCATTTGTCAAACCTCAGGTTGTTGTCAATGGTCACTACTACGAGCATAGTATACTCCACTGGCTCTATTATGGTATTACTTTAAGAGCAGATGATGAAGGCGGGATGCTGGCTATGTGTTTTGCTACTAGGAAAGAGCATGAGCTTAGTTTTATTTGGAACAAAAACAAGTTGAGCATCAGATAGTTAACTTGCATATTGAATAATTGTGGCTGTGGATAATGGTAGTAGACCAAGTATTGACCCTTGGGGTGCACCAACTGAGACAGTAAGTAGGGGTGATAATTCATTATTCCATTTGACTGCTTGTTGGCATCAGAAAAAGTTAAGAAAGCATAACAGGCTGGACTTGGATAGATTTAGGGAGGCTAGTTCATTGAGAAGTGTCTGGTGGGAAACTGTCAAAAGCTTTTGACATATCCAGAAAGATGGGCGAGATATGGTGACCATTATTTCTGAGCTGGTTAACTGAATTAGTGAAGTTAATGAGGGCTGTAGTGGGTCTATGTTTAGGCCTAAACCCATGTTGGGGAAGGGGATAGTAGGTTATTAAGAAGTAGTGTGTTACATAGTTGCCGAGTTCAGTGGATGCCTTACCTTTGTGTAGTGGGATTATGAGAGATTTTCCAGAATTTTGGAAAGCATCGTTCTTTAATGAACCAGTTAAGGATAAAAACTGTGATGGAAATCACATCCAATACAATTTTCAGATAGTCACTGAGAAGCTGATCTGCAGTGAGGGTTGTGAGTGAGTTTAGAAAGAATTTTTTTATGGTGGTGGTTTGTATAGGATTAATCAAGAAGGAGTGGAGTGAATCTAAGGTATGAGTTAACAATGGAAGGGCATCAATTTTTTTTTTTTTTTATGAGTGATAAGATATAGGGTTGATAAAGTAGGAGTTTGTGGGGGATGTGCGAGTCCCTTGGAGTTCCTTTGGCTAAACATAAGTTAGAGTGCCCTGCAAAGGTGTTGGATTTTTTGGGTTTGACAGTAGATGCTGGACAAGATTGGTTTGGCTGCAGGAGAAAATCTGTTAGGTGAAGTCCAAGGTTCGGGAGGCTACGGAATTGTTGGGTTTGAGGAATTTTGCTTGTAGGGCTGTGCACCTGTGGCACATGTTTTGCTGGTCTATAGAATTTCTTTTGAAAGGTTGGAGGAGCAAGCACCAAAGTGTGGGTCACTAAGCTAGTGCGAGAGGATTTAGAGTTGTGGATGAAATACAGTTTAATGGGATTTAATTCTAGCACTCTAATTGGGTAGAGCAATGGGAGCTACAGTTGTTGACTGATGCAGCTGGGGGTCTGGGCATGAGTGTTTACTTTGCAGGCCAATGATTTTCAGCCCCTTGGCCAGAGCATTGGTCAGAAGAGTGGAAACGGGATGTTACCTTTTTGGAGTGGATGCCAATTTGGGCAGATTTGGTGGTATCGTTCAACAGGTAGGAGGGTGTTTTTTTTATTCGGATAATACTGTGGTGGTGAGAGTGTTGCAGGTTAAGATGGCTAAATCTCCGTGTTACTTGTTCTCAGGAAACTGGTATTGCAAAGTTTGGTGATTACACTTTTCCTTCGCATGTGCCTGGTGTTAAAAATGAGGTAGCAGATAGCTTGTCTCGTTTTCAGTTTTGCAGGTTTTGGCAGGTGGCCCCAACAGTGGCATTGCAGCAAGCAGTCATTCCAGAAAAATTTGGCAGATTACTATGGAGTAATTGCAGGTTAATGCATTAGTCGTGGGCGGTGTTCATAGGTAGATACTAGGCTATCTGCCCAAGGGCATTTATAAGCCTAGCCAGAATGTGTTGGCTTTCACCTCCCCTTTAAAATTAGTTTCCTGGGCCTCTGTCTAGCAGGGCCACTGAAGTGATCCCAGAGGTAAACCTACGATTTCCCATCCACTCGTCAAGATTTCTCTTTAAGAGAGAGTCAGCGAGGGACTCTGCCTAAGATAAATTGGGATTCTATTCCAGAGTGAGGGAAGTCTCGGAGACAGGAATCTAACCCTCCAGCATGTCCTGTTTATTGTTGTGCTGAGGTTTAGTTCACTGGAGCATGTGGCTCTAAGAGATTTGGTTTTCTTGAGGTGGAGCATGTCCATTAATTCCAGGTTGGACACGGCCTTATATGTCAGGCAGAGATCACCTCTGAGCAGGCGGTAAGCAACCAAGTAAAGCTGGAGTTTTTTTTTTTTTTTAGACTAGCTGCATAGGGCATCTCTTTGAGGCCCATGATCCTCTTGATGAGGTACTTCTGTGGTCTTTCCAGCTGTTTCAGGTGTCGAGTAAGGTACATCCAATGGGGCATTGTACTCTATTATGGGCCTAATGATGGGCCTAATGAGTGATGAGTAGAGGGGCACAATGACCTCTCCTGATCTAGAGGCGAACCCTTTCGTGATTAGGTGTGCTACATAGAAGAAATTTCTAACTACTTTGGCAATGTGATTATCGAAGGAGAGGTTGCTATCTACCTGGGTCCCCAGGTCTTTCAGTGCCTTGTTGTCTTATATTAAGTAGCTTCTTGGCAGGCTTTATTTACAATTTTTTTTTTTTTTTTTAGCTAGCAGAAGGATCACCACCTTGGGCCATTCTTTCATCTTGGACAGCTAGGTGTGCAGCAATTAGATGGAATGGAATGAATTTGGGGGATGGACCGTTTTGGATGAAAGGTCATCTGGCATGGTCTTAGAGGGTTGATGTTGAGCAGTATATTGCAGGTATTTATTGGGTTACAGAGTCAATGGGGTTGCCGCAGGTTTTGTTGGTTCATTTAGGGGGGGGTGATTTAGGTAAGGTTCTGAAAAGGCAGTTTGTATATCACATTTATGAGGATGTGTTAGCATTAAGGTGGATGCATCAGCTTTGGTTTTAATATGATCTGAGATTATTATCTGGTTGGTGTAGACAGAGGCAAGGAATTTTGTGGTGGTGGAGCGAGCTCGGAGGTATGTTAATTTTATGTTGGCGAAATGTTTGAAGGACATTGGGGTGCATATGATACGGCATGTGAAGTTTGAAAGCAGGGACCCTGTATGGTCAGGATGGAGTTCATCTCAATGGATTTGGGCTTGATTTATTTAATCTTAACCTGGGCTCGAAGGTGGAGGATCTATTGAAAAGTGGTATGGTCTAAGGGGGGGAACAGTCCTTTGGGCTGGTGGGTGGAGAAGTGGGTCAGGCTTGACCCTCATCTGTCCCCCCCAGTAGGATATTTGGAATTGAGGTGGTGATTTGATGGTGGATGACTTGGATTAGAATTATGGAATTGATATTAAGGTGAGTGGGGACGCTGCCTTCATGATTACTATGATAAGTGAGCAAGAGGTGGACACTGCTTATCCAAGGGTGACTGGGTGCGCTGCCCTTACATTTACTATATTATTTATTTATTTGTTGCAATGTTGGATCTGTGTGGCTCAAAGTTTGATGTTTGTTATTCATTTTCATTACAATAAAAGGTAGTCAAACGCCTTTGGGGGTCTGTGTTGTTTTATTAGGACCATGACAAAAAATGTTTATACACACTTTTTTATTTATAAAGCATTTTAACGGGTTCTGCAGTAAGCTTTCAGGTGACTGTTTTTGAATCCCTCACTGTGTTTTAAATCATCCAGGGGGGGCGCCTTGTAGTTTAGAGCTGGGGGGGGTAGCAAAATAAAGAAAAGAAAAAAAAACAGGAACAAGTTAGGAGAGAGTTAAGAAATTACCATACTGAGCTAAAGGCATGCAATGTGAAACATTCTGTTTAAGTGGCTGCAGAAGTAACGCAAAGGAAGCTACAATACATATAAAGCTAAGACTATTCAAAATTAAGAACTGTCTGATATTATTAAACAATACAACTATAAAATCCTAACATCTACAGGGTATAGGTTGCATAATTAACTTAATATAAGAATCCCTACTACAGCTGCTATATAATCTAATCACCATTTATACTGTATACAGTGAATACCAATAAACAATGCGTAGTCCAGCTACTTCAGCAAAATTACATTAAGCACAAACAGTTTTTAGCATGCCTAAAGCAGAATTAGAGAGACAAAGCAGATACAGGAAAAAGGGAAAAAGTCTACAAATTACGAGTTACAGCTACATTATGCACAATACAGTATTCCTGCAGTACAAACCTTGGGTTAACTTCTTGTAAAATAAGAAGCATTCAAAGAACTATCACATAGCTCATTTAGAACTTATTACAGTCAAGGTGCATTGAATTAACATCCTGTCCCTCACAGAGCTAATGCATAGCTCAGTTAAAAACAAACTAAATTACTGTCAAAGTACAACAATATGCTGAATCCAAGATACTGCAACAGCACTATGTACACAAAACTATGTCTGCAGTTCAGTGGCGGCTGGTGACTTCAAATTAAAGGAGGGCTGCAGGAGACAGCTGAATGTGTGGGGCCAATGGCAAGGGGTGTGGCCAACTAGAAAGGTGTGGAGCTATGCTCAAAACCACAACTGGAACTTTAAATACACTGCCCTGGGTGCCAAACAGTCATTACGAGAGTCCAATCAAGACAAAATGAAGTGTAGAAGAAAAAAATATTTCAATGGATTGGCTACATGACAGCTTACTTAATATCCAGATGGAAACAGGTTGTGAGGCATGAAAAAATAAATTGCTTTTTAAATACATTACTGGAATGCCAGTCAAAATCAAGTATAAAAAAACTTAAGCAGCACTCAGCTCAAACCACTTCTCCTTGCACTGCAGTTCTAATGGTAATTTTATAAAGCTGAATATAAATTATGAAGTAACATCCTGAAAGTAGCAATCTCTGTGATGCCGCCACTTGTAAAAATGTTTCTTATCCAAAAAAGACCTGCTGCCTGACAACTACAACTACCTACTTGGTTCATGGGGAAGGCATGATCAAAGTAAAAAATGAACAGCAAACAAGAAACAAGCTCAAGATAAATTTCTTAAAGGATTCCTGCACAAGTTATGGGCCACACATGATAGATTGGCATTCTGTTTAGTTTAAGGATAAAGCCTGCAAAGATAACTGCAAGTCTCCAACAAATGTAATGAGCTTCTGAAAATACTGTAATCCTGTCCTTTATTACAAATACTGTCATATGCATTTCAATACCAAAGGCTTATACATTCTCTAGTTATGTAAATATTCTCAGCATGGCAACAATGAAAAGGCTTTCAATGCTGGTAATTCTTTAACAGTATGCTTATTAAAGCTTACTTGCATCTTAAATCTCCGACAAGCTTACCCGATGCTCATTAAATCATCGCTACTTAAACAGAGCAACAGGGCACTGTGACAGCATGCATTTCCTGAATAATAAGAAGCATAAATCAACAGTATAAAAATATGACAGGAAACCAGAACATTCTGCAAAAATAAAGGACAAATGAAAAGCCACGGTCGTACTTGTGGTCTACCTTGGATGGGGGAATACTCTGCACACTTACACTGCTCCTTGCCTTCCTTGGACACATCCAGAGCCACTACAATGGGGAGTGGGATGCAACAAGTATGTCACAATTTGAAATGTCTCTGGCTGACAGTGATGGCTCCGACACTCATACCTCTCAACTTGAGCAAGAAATCTGGACAAAGCCATACATAGAACTAGAAGCGGGACACAGGCCAAAAAATAAGGCCAATTTTTAAATATTGCTCTTATTAACTTAGATAATAGAACAGTAGTAGGTCTTGCATAAGTACAAATTTAGTAGTAGGTCTTGGATTAGTACAAATTTTCTGAAGGGTATGAAATCTGAAACCCAAATGTCTGCCATTATTTTCTAACTTCAATCTTTAATGTCTTGCCACTAATTTGCCAGAAAACCACAATTTTATGAAAAACAGACCAAAAATGTGATGCAAAAATATAAAAGTTGCCACACAACACAGCTGGGAACCTGTCAAAAAAGGGCCACCTTTTTAATATGAACACGGTTAACTTCAGCAACTAACAAAATAAGAGCATCTACGTGCATTTCTGAAATAAAAGTAATCTATAACTCTGATCATTAGTTATATATAAATTGTAAACCCTCCATGTTTTCTTCCAAAATTGCCATTTTGAGGAGGGATTATTAGGGGAGAGCAACATTTTGAGCCAAAATTGGGGACAATGGAGAGGTTTGGATATTCCTAATTCTACAAAGCGATTTGCACGTACCTCTCAACCTCTTAATGAAGGAAATCTGGACAAGGCCACATATACTGGGGGAACATACAAACACTACTAAGAATTGCTCTTGTATAAACTTAAGACAGTTGACAGAATAACAGTTCTTGCATTAGCATGCATTTTTCTGAAGGTTATGACGTCTGAAACTCAATGTCTGTCATTTAGTGACTTCATTCCTAAATGCTTTGCTAAAAAAAAAAAACAAACACAAATTTTAGGAGGAACAAACCAAAAATAAGAAACAAATATTCATTCTGCAAAAATATGGACAACTGATAGGTATAGTTCAACTGGGGCTGTCTGAGTTTGCTACCCCCCCCCTCACAAAATCCTGGTCGAATGGAGCCTCCCCCCTGCAGCCATTCCAATGTCCCATTCCTTGGTTATGTTGCCCCATTTACCATAAACACTAATGTGCATACTGCTTTACTTCTGCGAGGATTTAGATTTCATTTGAAAGTTTTATTTTGCGTTTTTACAGCACAAACCCTAATGGATATCTGTTAAACAAAGCAATGCAGTCTCACAATGAAAATGGACTTGGCATTAAAACGTCTCTGCCCTTGAAACTCACATGCATTGAAACAGCATTGAAACCCACATTCAAAGAAAATACATTTTGCCAGTGGCAGATAAACTCTTGTTTTCAAAATCATAGGCCCCTTGAACATGAAACATACACATGCTCTTTGATACACTTTCCTGACTGTATTACATTATATTCCTTGTACAATACAGTACAGTTGTTAGAGGACATTTTAAATTTATTGTTTTGAACATTTTTCCAGTAAACAATGAAACAAAATGCATGCACCAATGACAAAACTGCCCAATTCAGAACATTTCCATCATAAAACGTCTACTCAACCTTCTATAGTCCACCAGTATCAGTAAATATGCACAATCTCTGAAATAGTAAAATCCACATTAAAACAATATGCAACTAATAAGAGGTTGCTGCTAGCAAACAATTTTATATATGTCATTGTTTCATCTACAAATAAAGTGCCTTTTGCCCTTGAGGAATAAATTGCCTATGTTGCATGCATTAAAAAAATGATAAGCTAGTAATACCTCAATAGGGAATGGATAGCAAACTGATAACAGATTCATAGTTACTAGGTATCTTTGCCAAAGAGGACTGCAGCATCCACCCCCTTTACAACACAGTATAGTATCAGCAATGCATCTACCTACTGTGGGAGTAAAACCCACAGCCTTCTGCATCAAAAGCAAGTACACTACCTGTTGTGCTATTAACAATGCAAGCAGACTTTGAAGCAGAACTAAACCCTCCCCCAGCTCAATCTACTTGACACTCAGCTGTATCTCTGAACTGCAGTACCATACATTTCACTGCCACATCTTGAACCCAGGGGACCCTGTGCAAAACAGTCAGAGAAACATACCATCATGCCAAATCAGCTGAAACAGAAGAAGACAAACTTAAATAGCTACTATTTAGTGAATTCAGTTCTCACCATAGATCTCAACCTTAAAACAAAATACCTGGACGAGGCCAATAATGGGGGAATACAGTCCCAAAAATATGGGCAAATTTCAAATATCCATGTTATAAACTTAAACAATTGCTAGAATAAAAGGTTCGGTCTTGCATGTACTTCCTGAAGAATATGAAGTCTGAAATTCAAATGCCTGTTATTTTTAAATATTTGTTAACCAGGAAACTAGTCTGACTTGGAACAAAACAAAGCAAATTTTCAGCAGAGCAGGGAGAAACACTCCAGACACGTCTTTGTAAGGGATGGGAGAACATGCGGACTCCACTCTGAAGGCACCCCAGCCAAGAATCAAACCAGAGAACGTGTAGCTGTCAGACAACAATGCTACCAGTGCACCACTGCACCACAAACCTTTGCATGGAAAAATGAAGATACAGAAACCACAGATTTTATGAGGAACAGAACAAATATGAAGCAAAAACCTGCAATTTTTTTACAAATAGTGGTCGGTAGGAAATTCAGGTCCTTGCCACCTGCATCCAAGGTACAGGGTTCAAGCCTGAGTATTTCTACCCACTACTGTGCGTTAACAAGGGCATTTTACACAGACACACCATTACCTGTAAATGGGTCCAGAAGCAGTAAACCTCTACACACAAGGTCCAACTCCACTGTCTCGAAGCAGCAAACCCACGCTAGACTTAACTCTTCCCTGCAAGAGCTTAGAACTCAACTTACCTCATTCCTGATTGGTGGTCCTGCGCTCGAATCCCTGCTCACCTCTCTCTGGATTGGTCCTGTCCACAGATCGAGCAGTCTGGAGCGCTTCTGTTCTGTGCGGTAGTCTAACGCACAGATTCCTGGGCATCTGCGGGGCAGAAAATACCTTCTCTGCATCTGGACTGCTGACTCAGGCAGTCAGAGTTCGCAGAGATTCCTGGGCATCTGCGGGGCAGTCTGAGTGTGTCTGCACATGCACGGCAGTTCCGGTACTCGTTAAAGAAATATTTTTTTAAAGTTTGTTTCACGTTTTTTATTTCTTTTATTTCTAGGTGGGAGGGCTACAGTCCGATAGCATGAGCTGCCCTTGCTGCAGTTAACACAACTGAGTATCTTTTTACTATATGAAAAGCTTACAGAGAGCCATCACCAAGTACATTTATAAAAATTGAACACAATAATAAAGAAAAAAATTCTTGCTTATTTATTTTGCACTAGATAGGGCAACGAGAGAGAATTGAGTTTACAAAGACCAGAGTGAAAGTGAAACTGGAAAAAATAAAATGGCTCCAGCTAGGATAGTTTTTGAGCGGCTCAAAACATCATGGGAGAAAGCAGCAGAATGGAGTTAAGGGGCACAGTGATGAAGAAAAACTATAAGTAAAACAAGGATAAACGACACCCCAGAGACCAAGAATCTTCAGGGAAGTACTCAGTGAGGCAGCAGCAAATCTATTTAAAATGCTTGTTAATAGGCCAGTTAAGTATTGGGAGCAACAAGGTTACATGCACAGCATTAAAGAATATAAACCTAATGTTGTTCTGTACTCCTTAACTAAACACAGTGGAATCAGAAACTGCTGCAAGTACAATTCTTAATTAAATTAAGCAGAGAAGGAATAACCACACTTGGATTGGATGGGATGGGATGGGATGGGATGGGGGGGTATGTACTATATAGGATTACAAATGTAAAAATAATATGTAATATTAAAACAACTATTCAAGCAAAAAAACATTGCACATTGAATACCCAATTAATAGGAAAAAGTTTATATACACGTTCTTATTTAGAAAGCGTTTTAGCAAGTTTGGCAGAGAGCTTTCAGGATTTTTTTTTTAATCCCAGAGTGTTTAAAATTCCAGGGGGAGCCTCATAGTCTAGAGCTGAGGGGTGTAGTAAAAGGGGAAAAAAAAAAAAAAACAGGAAGGAACAGGTTAGAAGGAGAGAGTTAGGAAATTACCATACTGAGCTCAAGACATACAATGTGAAGTAGATATTCTGTTTAAGTAACTGCAGAACACAAGAACCTACAATACATATAAAGCTAAGATTGATAATATCAGACAGTTATTACTTTTGACTAAGCAGTACAGCTATAAAATCCAAAAACTACAGGATGTAGGTTGCATAGTTAAATATAAGAATCCCTACCACAACAGCTATAATCTGGGCACCATTTAAACTATGCACAGTGAATAGCAATAAATAATGCATAGTCCATCTGCTTCAGCAGTTACATTAAACACAAACAGTTTTTACCATGCTCAAAGCAGAATTACAGACTTAAAGTAGATACAGGAAAAGGAACAATCTACAAATTATAAGTTACAGCTACAATATTATGCACAGTACAGTCAGTATTCCTGCAGTTAAAACCTCAATTAACTTCCTGTAAAATAAGATGCAGTCAAAGAGCTATTGTATAGCTCATTTAGATCTTATTACAGCCAAGGTACATTGAATTAACATCCTATCAAATAAAAGGCCCTCACAGAGATATTGCATAGCTCAGTTAAAAACAAACTAAATTACTGCCAAAGTACAACAGTATGCTGAATCCAACATACTGCAACAACACCATCTACAATAAAACCATGCCTGCAGTTAACAACAATGGGTTATCTTTTTATAATACAAGAGGCATCACAAAGTACAATCATAAAAAAAGAAAAAATACTTGCTTATTTAGAGTGCATGCTCCCTATACAGAACAACAGGGGAAACCAGTTTACAGAGACCAGATTGAAAGCAAAACTGAGGAAAAAATTGGCAACAGCTATGATACATTTTGAAATGCACAATGCATTGTGGGAGAAAGCAGCAGAATGGAGTTAAGGGAACAGGGATGAAGAAGAACAAGTACTATGAGTAAAATAGAATAAACAACACCCCAGAGACCAAGAATCTCCAGGTAAGTACTCAGAAGAAAAGACCGTCAGGGAAGCAGCAGCAAATCTATTTAAAATGCTAGTTAAGGGGCACGTTAAGCAGTGGGAGCAGCAGTAGTACAATATATAAGGTTGTACTCCTCCTTAACTAAGCACAATGGAATCAGAAAGTGCTGCAAGTACAATTCTTAATTAAATTAAGCTGAGTGGGGGAGGGGTGTGTGCACACTATATCAGTTACAAGTATAAAAAAAAAACAAGCAATATTAAAACAACTATTTATTCAAGCCAAAATAGATTGCTTATTGAATAATAGGAAAAAAAAAACATTTATACACACAAGCTTTCAGGTGACTTTCTTTTAAATTCCCAAATGTTTAAAATCATCCAAGGGGGTGCCTTGTACTTTAGAGCTGGGGTAGCAGAATTTCTTATTTATAAACCACTTTAGGAGTTCTGACAATGTGCTTTCAGATTATTTTTTTAATCTGTGAATGTTTAAAATCTTCTGGGGGGGTTGTTTTATAGTTTAGAGCTGAGGGGGGGGTAGTGGAATTATTCAGGGGGTGCACACTATATAAGTTACAAGTATTAAAAAAAAAAAAAAAAAAAAAAACAATAAATATTAAAACTATTTATTCAAGCCAAAACAGACTGCTTATTGAATAATAGGAAAAAAAAACATTTACACACATGAGCAGAATTTCTTATTTATAAACCACTTTAGGGTTTTTCAATGTGCTTTCAGATGATTTTGTTTTAAAATCTTCTGGGGGGGTTGCCTTGTAGTTTAGAGCTGGGGGGGGGGGGGTAGCGGAATTATTTAGTGTGCATACTCCCAGGCTAGGACAACAGGGTTTAACCGGAGTTTACAGAGGTCAGTGCGAAAGATACTGATACTAATGTTGGAAACAAATAGAAAACTATGCGACCAGGGTAATAATGAATCCAAACATTAGTGAATGAAAACATGCAATTTGTATGCATCTATTTATTCTGCCTTCCAAAGTGTACATTTCATATAATTTGATGGCCTTAAGTTAAATGCAAAAAAAAATGTATTATCGTACCATTCGGTAAAAACACAGCCCCTACTGATTATCACATCAACAGCAACCCACTAAGCACACAACTTGTGGTGAGACACCTGGGTACACAGGTTGAAAACAATCTCACATTCATCCATCAGCTAGCGGCAGTGGTCAGAAAAGCCTTTTAGTTGGTTCATCTCATAAGTAAAGGGATTGCATCCAGAAAAAAGGAGGTGATTCTCTGTAGTCTTCCCTCATTAAGCCAATAATTAATTACAGTGCCCCATTTGGTATGTACCTCTCCAAACACCTGCATCAACTGGAAAGGCCACAGAAATACCTCACAGACAGAATCCATGGCTGCTAACATCTGTTCTATGTGGACAGGCTCATATCGGTATCAGTCTACTTGGTATCATACAGATTGCTCAGAGTTGATCTGTATCTCACCAACAAGGCAATCTCAACCCTGCCCTTCTAGAGATGCTCTATAACTGTAAGTCTAACTCCTCGAGCATTACCCATTCACAATGCCTAAATCTAATATGCAACATTAACAAAACCTGCTGGAGAGGCAGGTTTGTCTGCCAGAGGCTGCCCTGTCTCTGGAATAGGCTTCCCATACACGTCAAACAGCCTCGCTGACCCTCTTCAAGTGCAAAATTGATGAGTGGTGAGAAACACAAATTTGTCCCAGGGTTTTCACCTGTGTCCCTCATTGACAGAGATGATAGGTGCTGACTGAGGCTTCTTATTTGGGGAGAAACTCTTGGCTAGGCTTGTAAGAGCTCCAGGGCCATTAGCCTAGTAACCTCCTATGATCCTATATGCCCAAATATGTATCACATTGACTCAAATGCATGGCGGGACAAAGGTCAGAAAGTGACCTAGATGATTTGGGTTTGACTAGTGGCCCAGATAGCTAAAGGTAGACGTGAACAGTTATATCAGAAGTGCTTAGGTTTGTACTTACATTCCTATCTCAGGGTAGGAGGTCTTAAGGTGTGATGGGCATTCCAGATATCATGCCCAGTGGAGATTAGGAATTTTTTGGCACAGACTGTAGAAAAACTAAATGAAGGATGGGAGGGTTGTGGAGGTTTCATTATAAAGAAGGTACTATTAAATCTCCCACAGTTATCCATGTACCCATACATCCTATCCATGCTGTTCTACTGCATACTAAGGAGTAATGATGGGGAGCATATAAAAACATGTCATGAGTATACATATTCAGGTCGAGGGATCACCAGCTCCTTGCCTAACTGTAGAGTCTGGAATGGTAAATGTATAGTCCTCCTGACTGATTGTTTTGAAAGCTAAGTCCATTACTAAAAAAGATTGAAAAGAACACAGTATCTAATATAAAATCAAATCATGCTAAGTTTCTGTGTTTGCCCATGCAGTTAGATGCAAGAGAAATTTCACCACCTCATATTACGCTAAACAGACAATGGAAACATCCAGATGGCCATCAAATAAGCAGCTTTAGAATCACAGCGATATCAGTATATGATTTACAACCCACTGAGCTTAAAACAATTCAAACCATGATTATTATACATGGTTAGACAGACACTGACAGAAATATTTGTCTATTTGTTTGTTTATTTGAGTCTTATTTTATATTTTTTATCTGGGCATGCGGTGGTGGTGGTGCTGCGGTAGCATTGTCACCTCACAGTAAGATGCTGTCCAGTTCGATTCTCAGCTACAGCGTCTTCTGCGTGGAGACATGCATGAATGGGCATACCTTTGTTGAAGGTTGTGCGTCAGGCCTGGCAAGCCGGTAAGTAAAAATCAACTACCAATCATTAGCGGACCAGAGTTCCGCTGTGGCGACCCCTAACCAGGAAAAGCCAAAAGACTCAAACAATTTTATATTTGTTCCATTTTCAGTGGAGTGACTACACACACATACATACACACATACACATACATAATTTCCTTGGAAGGCTGGTAGAACTGTCCAATTCCCAACCACTTTCCTCATGGTAAGGTAGTGCTGCCACTACCATATTATACAGCTAAGAACACAGCATAACAGTTACCATACCACTCAATTTATATCCAAATAAAATAACAGTAAACACAGAATAGTAATGTGCAGAGCAATCTAACCAATTAGAGGTGGAGTTTATTCTATTAACGTCACAGAGTCAAAAGGGACCCTTTTGGATCAGTTCCAGCAACAGAACCATTGTCCTACTGCAGACCTAGGGGAAACAGCTGACCAGATGCACTGACAGGTACAGCCCCATTTACAATTGAGTTACAATGCATCCTTTTACAAAAAAATTCAGAACACCACAATGGTGAAAAATGATTACAAACATACACTACAAAAACAGTCACAGCTGTACAGTGGGCAGGCAATAATGTCATGCATTCCAGCAGAAAAGCACAGAGGGATGCCAGATGAGGGAATGACAAATGGTGCAAGATTAAGCAAACTAGGGCTCTGATGCCATGTGTACATGTGACATCACCAAGATATGACTGAAATGTTTTACCTGACACTCCATTAAAGGCTCCACCTGTGTCCTCAGTGCAAACAGTCTCCAAAATCCAAACCAATTCTGAGGTATGCACACCCACCATGAAAACAGGTGCAGAGGGGGTTCATAGGACAATACTAGGCTATTGGCCCAGAGGCCCTTACATGCCTAGCCAAGAATTTCATCATGTTCCCATAAAGTCAGCACCTGTTTTATCTGTCCAGCAGGGACACAGCTGAGATCCCAAGGGTATATTTTCTGTTTCCCATCCAGTTGTACAGGTTCCTCTTAAAGAGGGTAAGTCATGTACTCTGCTTGACATGGAAATGAAGTCTATTCCACAGACTGGGGAGTCATTGGGACACAAATCTATCCCGCCAACAAGTTCTATTAATGTCACAGACCAGGTTGAGACCTTGCCTGCAGGTTGCACAAATGGAGTTTGATGTACAGATATGCAGCAACTCCATCAAGGCTGAGTCTGAGATAGCCTTGTATGCCTGACACAGGTCACCTCTGAGCAGTCAGTATGAGACTGAGTAGAGGAACAGGGCTTTTAGCCTATCTGTATAGGATAGGTGTTTGGAACCCTGAATTTTCTTGGTCAGGAAGCTCTGTGGTCTCTGCAACTGCTGCATGTGCTTGGCAAGGTACATGCCGAAGGGGGCATTGTACTCGATAATGGGTCTGATAAGGGAGGAGTAAAAGGATGTTCTGACACCCTTGTTCCTGGATGAAATACCCTTACTTATGAGGTGGGCCATGTAGAAAGCCTTCCATACAATGGAGGTAACATGATGGTCAAAAGTCATGTTGCTATCAACCTTGGTGCCCAAGTCCCTCACTACTGACCGCATGCTTAGTACATTGTTATTAATGTGATAATTACTAGGGACACCATTTTCCCCCAAAGGAGATAATGATGCATTTCTTGGCATTCAGTGTGAGGCCATGCTTCTGGCATCAGTCATTAGTTTGGTTAAAGCCCTCTGGATGATGTTCACATCACTAGGGGAATTTATAACAGTGCCCAACTTGCAGTCATCTGCAGATTTGGTCATCCACGAACTACTGGTTTTGGCTTGCACCTCGGAAATGTGTATCCTAAACAGTAGAGCCTCCAAGACCAATCCTTGGGGTATGCTGCTTGTTACGAGTCTACTACTAGGTGGCTTCCCCTATTTTGACTGAGTGGATTCTATCGGTGAGCCAGTTAGGGACCCATCTGGTAACATATGGAGTGATGCCTAGCTGGGAGAGTTTATCTGTTATTCCTGAGTGGGGAATGGTGTCAAAGGCTTTGGCTAGGTCAAGGTAGGTGGTGTGCACTGTCTTGCCCTCATCCATGGCTTTGGATGTCTGTTTCGAAGAAGGCGACCAAGTTTAACACACATGATCGCCCTTTGAATAAAACAAACTCTGTGGGATCAAGCATTTTGAGTTTGCCAATGTTCTTATTTATAATATCCATGATTAAGCATTCCATGGCCTTGCAGATCAGTCTACTTAGGCTGATTGGCTTATAATTGCCTGGGTCAATAGACACTCCACCTTTGTGCAGAGGGATGACAGTGGCTCTCCTCCATTCTGCTGTGATGAAGCTGGTGCACAGGCATTGGTTGAATAGGGTACCTAGTGGTGCTGAGAGCTTTCACCTGAGTTCATGTAGGACACAGCCAGGGATGTTGTCAGATCCCATGGAGGCTGTATTTTTTACCTTTGAGAGGACATTAATAACCTGCTCCATGGTGATGAGGGGAGGGGGCAGGTGCTGGGAATGTCCTGGTTTACTGATGGGGGACAGGCAGGTGAAGTTTTCACTGAACTCGTCTGCCAGGAGATTGGCTATATCTATGGCGTTTGTGTATGTGGTATTCTTGACCACAAATTCAGAGCAGACTTGGGAGTTACCTTTGAGACTGGGGATGTATGCGAAGAAGGCCTTGTGATTGTCCTTAATGGATGTGGTCAATCTGGACTTGGAAGTTAGCTTTAGGGGATTTCACCAGTGACCTTATTTGCTTGTTCAGACAAAGGAGAGATTACTTCCAACTTGGCACCTGCTGTGTTACATAATGACAAGGCTCCAGGACCACCTCTGACATGGCTACAAGAATTGGCATTAACCAGTAGTTTTACAGGTCAGACATTCAGACACAATAGGGTTCTATCCACAACATTGTGGAGATGTGAACTGTGTTTATAACATATGGGATGATGTTCACCGATTACACAGTCATATACATGGAGTACAAGGACAATGAGCACAAAATGCTGCTGCAATCACCGGTTGGAAATGGTGCATCCATTCTTATATCACAAGTGATGCATTCAGTGGATATGAAAGGGTGCAGATGCAGAGAATTCATCCTAATAATATCTCAGGCTATAGTACACAGATCATTCCCAAGTCAGACTACATAAACCATTGGTGGGACACCATCACTGCCATTTCTGAGAATACATCATGCCATCTTCACTCATAGGTATCAGCAAGGTTGTGGTCAATGCCTCTCCATCAACTCTGGACCTGAAATACCTCAACTGATTGCACAAGTATGTTTCAATAGGCTTCCCTTCCCTGTTGCAAGTGGGCATGCTGCCTGTTACCCTTAGTAATGGGTGATGATCAGTTTGTGGACAGCAATATTCATTACAAACATTACATGCCATACCCTCATCAGGATGAAGGCTCATGGGCCCATACTACTTCACTTTCCCTGCCACAGACTTCATGAAGCCCAGACAATGCAAAACACCACAGTGGATACTGACAATTGTCATGTCATGAAATTCATGAACCCATCACTGGATAATGTGATCCTTCACTCCTCACAACCTATATGAGAATGAGGCTACCATGTTCATCTCTCTTGACCAGATCTCACTTCTGTGCAAGTGATGATGACTGCTTTCCTGCCTCCTCCCTAACCTCTATGGATGTGGAGATGCTGGGTGTGATAACTTATGCATCATTTCATTTTATGTTGTCTCCCCATTGCTTGTAGGTTGAGGACCAGATGTTGTCTTGTTCTCAGTATTGAAATCTATTGCTACCATTTTGCCTCAACTTTATTACTCCTACTTTATGCTCCACCCCCAGCTTTATTACTCCTACTTTATGTTCCACCCCAGCTTTATTTCTCCTAATTTATGCTCCACCCCAAGCTCTCTACCTTCTACTTCTGCTGCTGGTACATCTAGTTTGAAAGGCCTTGTCAAGATGTGACAATATCTTCGTCTACTGGCACAATTGTTTGCTCAATACCATGGTTTGCAGCATGACAAACATACACAATGATAATGTTGTTGCAGATGTTGGAACAGCATTGCAGTGCCCCTCCTGACATGACTAGGCAATAGAATGACCCTACAGGAGACTGAACACCAGTTCCATGTTTTTGTATGTGCTACACTGTAACACATTTCTTTTGTGATCTTGGAGTAGTGGTGGAGGTCATCGACCATGGCTCTATTGCATGTCTGGCATCATCTGCAACATCCAAGAAGCATCATATTATATGTGTCAAGGTCACTGCTAGCATAACAACTGTGAGTATATAACTGTGTATACTAGCATGCGTACTTTGAGAATAGACCTTTGAAGTATGTGTGTGCATCTACCAACCCATATTCCTGTTGTAGAAAATTCCATTGCCGTAACCTTTGATATAGTTCAGCTGTGTCAAATTTATGAATCGTACAACTCCTTATTTGGCAAATGGACACACTATTAATAATTCCTTGGAATTATAGATGATGTGTCAGTGAAGACAGTGAATGCTCTACCTGTTAATGTATCCACATCCCTCTAGACCAGGTGGAGCCTTGATATAAATATGTGTATATGAAACCTACACCTCTCAGGGCCTCATAGAAAGGGACCATGTTACAAAATGCCACCATGGCATTGATTCTTTCCTCTGCAGTCCTTCAGGGCCAGATATGCTCCTCCACAGGATTTCTGAGGTTTACACTTGCAATATCCCTAATATGTCAAAGTTTAGATGTGGAAAAAATCCCTGATGCTAATATGATTAAAGCTACACATACCTTTGCACTCACAAGACTGGGCATCTCATGAATAGCATTACATTATGTTTCCAGGAGACACAGGTCTGTGAACTGGTGGTATGTGTGGCATAGTCTGATAACATACACTGCCGAGATACAGGTGCTTGCAATCTTAGGACCACTCCCCTCTTTCACAGCATGATTTACAGTGTAAAAATCTTGTTTACAGCAAAGGACATGAAGCCTACTTTATGTATTTCAGAACTGGTACATTATTGTGGATGTCCTCATCAGCATACACTGTGTGGCTCATTTGCATGGTCATTTACATATTGTCAGTTATCCAATAGCATGTGCTGCATACTGCACAATGTTGCCCCTTTGAGGATCATGCTGTGCCTTAAAATCCCCCACAATCTGCATCTGGCTGCTACCTATGCTAATTTGCAGAGTACAGGGTGCTATAGATGCTATATGTGTATGAATCCCAAGCATAACACAGAGCTACAGTTTATCCAACTTAACTGAGTACTGTCAGGAAAATGAGTCCATATAAAAGATTTAAATTTCTGTATCACAGTTCTTCACAGCGTGTGTACTGTTTCACGGCAACAGACACAAAATGAAGAGTAATCATTCTGTAACACCTCTACGAAATGAAAGAAATATTTGTAAGTTGTAATAACTGCATCATTTTTTCTTAATTTGGTCAGTTTATGTGGTAATATTTGTATGTTTCATTGTTATTTTAATATACACTGTACATTTGCATTCCCCTCCAAGATCAAATAGTGCCTAGGAGGGGCTTTCTACTGTTTGCTTGTGTGTGTGTGTGTGTGTGTGTGTGTGTGTGTATGTGCATGTACGTGCATGTGTGTGCAATTTGGCTCCTAGGTAGAGTGCTTCCCATATGACAGTCATTAAAAACACAATGTGGTATTTTCCAATTCAGCGGTACATTAGTCCCAGTGAGGAACGCTGCATCATTGCCTAATGTGCATGTGTCTGAAGTGCAGTTAACTACAACAAAGTGCAGATCAGGACTTCCTGTGCTAGTTAACTGTGAGACCTGCATTGGGTAAACACAGTCACCCTTACCCGTCGGTCACTCTCCCACATACACAAGCACACACCACATACCTCATACTTGTCACTGTTGTCAGAAGATCCAAAATGTCTCCTTGTCCTCCTCACCAGTGATTACAATTAGTCTTTAGTGCCAGACATTTGAGTTCCGCACCATAATCATTCAGTAAATACTTGCTGTGGTAAAAAACATTTACAAGGTATAGATGTATGGCTAGCTTTTCCAGTACCCACCCCTCGTTCTAGACTGCATATCTCAGGCAGTGCATAATGCCCAAGATCTTCAATATGGTTGACTAACTATGACTGTATATGTTAAAAGTGATGTATAATGTTTGCAACTATAGTTGTGTTGGCATGGTTTGTAAGGTATAATGTTTGCAACTGAGACTGCGTTGTATGGTTTATTTTGATATCTATAAATGTAACATGGCCTATGTCATGCATATTAATTTAATAAAGAAGTTTCTTGTTTAACAAAAAAAAAAAAAAAGATCTTCAGTATGTAGATGAAAACACACCTGTTGTACTAACTTGTCTAATGTAGATGGGTCTTGTTTCAGGTATGCATGGTTCAGGTCTCTTTTCCCTGTATGATTCATTTATGGTTTATTTATACTAGTAATCACTTGTGTCTAGTGCTACCCCCACCACTGATCACTTGTGTCTGTTGTTACCCCCACTGCTGATCACCATACTGTTTTTAGTGCCACTACAACTTGTTTTTAGTGCCGCTACAACATCACAGAAGTATCTATTTTTGTCTAGGGGTTCTCCCCACCCACTGTTTCATGCTCTGCTTGTTAGTCTAGGGATGTGTAGAAGATTTACATTCAGTTGGTCGGCTAACATGAATGTCAACATCCTAAAGATAAACCACTCTACAGCAAAAATGGAAACAGCGATTTACTACTTCACATGCACAGTGGTTGCTTCTCGGAGCAAGAAGGTATTAGTTAAAAAATATGACATCCCCCCAGTATGAGATTATGCACCCTACACCCCATGCTAATTATAACCTTGAGATCGCACAATCCCCTGCTGAAGAGAATATTCACTTGTCTGAAGATTGTTGATCTAGAGGATCTGGTGACTACATGTATAGTCGATCAAATATGGTCAATTAAACATATGTTGACCAAACTCCTTGTTGACCAAACGAACAGAACCCACGTGGAACTATAACTGCCAATCCTACCGAAACACATGTACACAAATATCCATGCAGTCTTTCACACACATACTCGGACCATCTGTCTATCACATACACACGCACACTAGTTATGCAGTATTTACCTGCTGCTAAACAGAAACCACCAGTCCTGCCACAGACATCAAAGGGTATCCACTGTCAAAAGATAGTATACATTTTTTTTTCTTGCTTTGTTAAATAAATAGCACATTTGGAGATTTGTTTGACTTGCTCTACAACACTATTCCTACAAGAAGGAAAGGAAGTTCTGAGGAAACATTTGTATTAACGGAACCCTCATACTGTACCATTTGAATGCGTCTTTCTCAAGCCTGCTCATTGCGGTGCTATACGTCATACACCATTTGCAGATGTAATGCTACAGGCTTTAAATTGCTCCTGGGTAACACACAAAACTTTCTGTCTGGGTTGCAGAATGCATTATGTGTTTCTGAATCCCAAGGAATGCCTTAGTATTCATAGGTTAGGTTAGATCATAAATGAGAGGTTCCCTCATGAAAACTTTATATAACAGTTTTAAAAAGAATAGCTTGAGTATTTTTTCTGCATTATTCCAGACACTGGAAAACTTCAGCCATGTTTTATTATTTTTATTCAAAATGTATTAAAGAATAAGGCAGTGATAGCTATTTTCCTTTTGTCCATTAATATACTGAAAATCATTACCATGTGTGCTGTTTTTCCTGCATTTATATCTTTCATTTTGTTAGTTTTGTGCAACACCCTTTACATGAAGTGTTAACTTTTCTGGAAATTCTGTGACTTAATATCTTGGAGACCATGCATTTTTTCAGAAAAGTAAAATATTTCAGTAATAAACAAAGGCTTCCAGTAAACATAAACACTTTCTTAATGAATTTCATCATGCCGGGTACCTGAAAGCAACATTTTGTTTCAACACATTACAGACTTTAACATGTGTGCTTTAGAATTAAACAAAGTCAAGATCTGTTTATTATAATTTAAAAAGTTAAGCTTTGATTAAATACTCTGTCAGTAGATGTTCACTGACTGTGCTGTTAAAATCAACCATGGATCACTCCAAGGGTTCTTTTAACTTGCTCCTGGCTTTTTGTTTTTTAGCTCTACAAACCCACAGTGGTTAAGAAGGCGCGTTACCTAAGATCTGATCTAGGGAAATGCAGTTTACTTGTAGCAGTCTTTTCTCCTGAATGTGAAACTTGGTCTTACAAAGACACCTTGTAATATTAAGAGACGTCTTTAGTCATGATGTATTAATTACCAAGTCTGCATTTTCTTCTCAGTTACTCTTTACATTTGACCTGTGGGCTTTCATTATTGTACATTTTACTATGCTAAGAGGAACATATTCTTCATATCACTTCACAGCTGTCTGGCCCGTTCCTCATTTCTCACTTAGTCACATTCTTTCCTGATGAAAACAATGAAAAAAATGAGCAAATACCATCGAGCATTATTCATAAATGAGGTGTATAAGCAAGTACAAAGACAGATTTTTTATTTTTGCTCTGCTGTCCAGAACTTTTTCTCATATGTGGAATGACAGATGTAGCCTTTCACTCAGTAGTATAATTTATAACGACAACATATTACATGTCGGAAACATACACACACATACACAGCAATGGTCTGAAAAAGTTACACATAGGCTAAAACACTATGTTATGATGTGATAACTAATCTTATCAAACTTTTTTGCCTCATATTTACTGTCTGTTCTTCCCAAATATGGTTTTCTACACATCACTTCACACTGAAGTCACTAATTAGTGTCATACAATTCAGTTTCAGACTTCATATCCATCAGAAAAATGCATGCTAAGACAAATCCTATTATTCTAGCATCTTTCTAATTTTATAAGAGCAATATTTGAAATCTGCCATTATTTGGGCCTTTGTCCATCTCCCCCGCCAATTATTTTAGACTTTGTACAGATTTCTTGTGCTACAGCTTTAAGAGGTATGCACAGTCTTCATGTTTACTGATGCAAATGACAGCATTACTGAAATAAAAAAAGTAAACATCAGTACAGCAAGTTTGTTACCCGCATCGTTGAGCCAAGATGTACATGTTACTTGATATCTTTGCATTGCAGTCAAAAATAAGTTGGAAAACTTTGTGTGCACTACATATGTATTCAAATGTATGTTATTTCCCACATCACTACACGAGTTTAGACCAGGATATAGCACAGAAGCAGATTTACTAATCATAATATATTTTTTCTTGAAACATAAAACAAGGAGAATGGTATCTATCCTATTTTCAATCATGTGAAGCATTTGAAACAGTTTCAATGGGTTCAAAGGTTACCTCAGCCAGCAAAGCCATGCTGGTATTCATAGAGGCTTACAACACCACAAACCAATTACTCAGAAGCTTTTCTGTTTGTTTAATTTGTCCAGGTGTTTTGAGTTTCTAATATCATGCCCAGTTCTGACCATCTATGCAGGATACTACCTGATTCCCTCAGTGACCATAACCCAACCTTTCTCCTTCGGCACAAACTAAAATCTACCAACACCCCCGCTCTCTTACAAATCCACTCCCACAAAAACTTCTCCCCAGTACAGTTCTCAGAAGCCCTAAAATCCTGTGACTGGGCTCCTATAAAAACCCTTCCCCTGGATATTGCAGTAGAATACTTTAATGCCAAATTCCTAGGGATTTTAAACCAACTAGCCCCACTGAAAACAATAAGAATGTGAAGTAACCCTGCTCCCTGGTTAAACAAAGCCACAAAAATCTTACTTAAGACTAGAGACAAAGCTTGGTTAACTTGGCAAAAATACAAAACTCCCAAAACTAGACAAAGTTTTGCGGAGCTCAGAAATAAAGCAAAAAAACAGGTCAGGTTGGACAAGATAAACCACTATATTTCCCTACAAAGGAAACATAGCAACAACCCACAGAAATTCAGGGCTGCAGTGAACAACATCCTCCAGCCTGGAAAAGTCAGCACACCACCCCCAGATATCAAAGGTACTGAATCACATAAAGCCTCTAGTTTCAATAATTACTTTACCTCTTCAATACTGAACCTGGTAAGTGCAATAGCACCCACAACCCAACTTCAACCCTTCAACTACCAGACTAACTCCACCCCCTTCATATTCACGCCAGTACCAACATCTACCATTCAAAATCTCTTAGCTAGACTCAAACCTACCACCCTAGCTGCCGACATTCTTCCAGCTAAATATCTACAAATTGCATCCAAGGACATTGCCTACCCCGTACTATTCCTTCATTATGGAAAACCTCATATATCATCCCCCTCCACAAGGGAGGTCCATCTACTGACCTCTCCAACTACCGTCCCATTGCAATCCTATCACCTCTCTCAAAAATTCTAGAAAACTGTATCCACCACCAACTCCTTACCCACCTGCTAACCAACAACCATCTAACTAAAACCCAACATGGATTCAGACCTTCCCATAGCACCAACACTGCCCTAATTAACTTTTCCCATACCATACACTCACACAGGAACCAAGGAAAGCTTGTCTCTGCCACCTTCTTAGACCTATCCAAGGCATTTGATACAGTTTCGTATAACAAACTCCTCACCTGTCTAGCAGAACCCAACCTTGATGACCCCAGTCTACAATGGTTTAATAGTTACCTAAACAACCGGTCACCGTCTGTCAAATGGGGCAACTCCCTATCCCCCCCACTCCCTGTCACATGTGGTGTCCCACAAGGTTCAATCCTTGGCCCCCTTCTCTTCAACATATTTACAAATAATCTCCACCTAGCTACCACTAAAGCCAACATTGTCCAGTATGCGGATGACACTACCCTAATCTGCTCAGCAACAAACATCCAATTACTTCAAAGTAAAGCCCAAGAATCCATCACTGAGGTAGAGAACTGGCTAAACAACTACCAACTAATACTAAACCCCCCAAAAAAACACAGCTAATACTATTCCACCCAACCAAACACTGCAATGCCACCTTTACCATCATGTCTACCAATGGCACCCTCATCACTCCAGTAACTGAGGCTAATCTCTTAGGCATCACTGTTGATCATCAACTTAAATACAAAGCACATATCCCAAACTATCTCTAAAGTCCATAAAAAACTAGGTTGCCTATATTGTTGCAAACTATTCCTAACCCCTGAGACTAGAACAATAGCCAGAACTCATCTCTTATCAACGACACTACTTTATACCTCTCCAGTTCTCACCAATATTAACAAAACCAACCTGAACAAACTCTCTACATACTACAATAAAATAGCTAGGTTTGCTGCCAATAAAAGATCACATTCCCACCATTGCCTATCCCTAACTAAACTGCACTGATTAGAATTTCCAAACCTCCTACGCTACCACCAACTGATCATAGCCCATCAAATTCTCTTCCATCCGAAGTGCCCTGCCCTTGCCGACATGCTAAACTTTCACAACCCTAAAAGGGAGATACGTTCATGTATCAAAAACCTGATTGAAGTTAATCCATGCAATAATAGTTCTGGGGAGGCCTTTTTCTCCCATGATGTTGCCAAAGCATGGAACACCCTCCCACCTGAACTCAGGCTACAAAGTCACACAGGCACCTTTAAAGGCCTTCTTAAATTACACCTCAATACTAACCCTCTCTGCAACTGCAAAGACCCCCCTTGAAAACCCACTTTTCCATATGTAAGTGACCCGTTGAAGCCTTTAATGCATACACTGCACTCTCACCTAAAATGTACTTTTTGTATATATTGTAAATAATGGTACTACTCCTGAGTATCTTATTGTTCTACATAATTGTTTTTTGTACTTCATTGTTTCTCCTATCTTGTATGCCAGTTTTATTATCTAAAGCATGTATGTACACTGTTATTTCTTTGGAGCTTTTCTCCCCAGGACTCCACTGAAAAAGGGCACATGATGTCCAGTTGGACTTATCCTGGTAAAAATAAATGTTAAATAATAATAATAATGATGGGAATGGACACTTTACCGAGTCAAAAGTCCCATTAAAGTTCAAGAAATTACAACTGCTTTAGTCATTGATATAAGAGAAAAGTGTTCTTCTCAGCATCCCCAATGTGCCCAGAATTGCCTCTGTCTGCAGTTCATATGAGGTTACATCTAGCAGCATATTAAAATGTAACTGTAAATTCTTTTTTTACTCATCCAGATACTCTTACTACTACTGGAACTCTGTGGGTATCTTTCTTTCACATTGCTCTCATTTCTGATTGCAAACCTTGATATTTTAAGACTTTGTTTATCTTGTAAGTAACATACTATAATCGCTGCATGTAACAATTTGATTTATCATTGCTAGTTTTGACTGCTATATCTGATTTTCTTACATTTATTTTTTGGACAGTAGGTAATGAGTGATCCATTGTGATATAAATTTCATCACTGTTGATAATCCTTTGTGCAGTAGTATAGCGAGTGTTGAGAGAAGGGGGCAGTTCTCCTTCTCGCAAAGTATTAGAGGTCTATATTGAAATATCGAATGGTGAAAACAGCGATGTTTCATCGACACATTTTCAGTGAAAGCTGAAAATGCCAAAACCACAGAACAGCGATTTCTTTCCTAGGGAAAAAAATCGCTGTTCCAACCCAAAAAAAAAAAAAAAACATTAAACACTTCCAAACACATACACACACACCCTAATCCTAATTGTATCCCCCCAAAAAACAGTAAACAACTAAATACACATATGCACTTAACCCAATCATACATCTAACTGAAAAAAAAACAGTAAACATTTTAAAACATAAGCACTTACCTTAACCCGCACCCTAACCCTAAGGTCAGTAATTCTCGCACATTTACATAAAAAGTTCCAAACACATACACACTTACCTTAACCCTAATTCTACCCTCCCAAAACAAAAGTGAACAGCTGAAAACACATACACACATAACTCAACCATACATCTAACACAAAATAAAAAACAGTAAACACTTTCATACATATGCACTTACCTTAACCCGCACCCTAACCTTAAGGTCAGTAACTGTTGCACATTCACGCTCGGGAGCTGTACCGGACAAGGGACCACGCTACACTGCAGAATACGGCAAAGCAACGAAGTGGTCAAGCAACTTCTTTCCCAGGGAAAGAATTTGCTGAACAGCCACTTAGCTGTTTTGTCTGTTTGCTCTATATGTGTCGAAAACGCATTCGACAAAATGAGTTTTTGTCATTCTAATAGGAACCCTGTATTAGAGGGTGCCTTTTTTTTATTACTGGCAAATTTTTCTTTTGTTGCTGTTTGCAGAAATGTACCAATTGGCTTACTATACCATGAGCTGAAGTGTTTTGTTTTTTTTGTTATTTTGCTGTTTGCTAAAGAGTTAGGGAGGGTCGGCATGGTTTGGTTGTAGTAAAGCAAAGTTGCTGTAGGAAGCTGATTCTTATGAATGTACTAATTGGCTTTCTATATACAAAGTCTTGTTTTTCTTTTGTGTTTTCTTGGTCTTCACTTAATACCTAATGGAGGTGGGGCTTTACGTTGGGATAAGGCACTTAGTACTAAATGAAACACCTGTGGCTCTGGCTTTGTCCTTCATGTTTCTAATCCTTCTCATCTACTTCCATATTACAGTGTATGTAACAGTTGTGTCACATTATTGTGCCTTTCAGTACACAGACCTCAGCCACGAGGGTATCTCACCCAGCAATGAGATGTGTGACTGTTTCCATTGCTGTTTTACAGAACCTGCATTTGTCTGTTTCTCCTATTTTTTTCAATTGACTTTGTACTGCACCAGAGTGAGCTGCCATTATTAACCTTTCATGTTTTGGTTTCAATTCATTTCTCCTTATCCATTCTGGGAAGAGATTGTGATAAACATGAGGTTGTTCTAGGAGATTGCAATACTTACCACTAAATTTGTGGACTTTCATTTGTTCATGTTTTATTGCCAACCCTTCATCCTTTCCCATGTGTCTGTGTGTATATATACATATATGTATATGTAAATTATATATATATATATATATATATATATATATATATATATATATATCGAGAGAGAGAGAGAGAGATACATGCTCTCTCCTGCTCAGGTTCCTTTGTATCACATTCCTGCCTTAGACTGCAGATTTTTTGGTGCTGCAGGTTTCTTTTTATAAATACTACTTTTGCACATTTATGAAGGTCAAATGTCAATCTTATATCGACAGAGAAGTATTTAACCATTTGTACTTGTGTTTTCAGAGCTTCATCTGATAAACTATACAATTTTAAACCATCACAAAAAGTAGATGAGATGTCTAGAAGCCAGGTTGTTTTCTGGGAGTTAAACGATTACCTTAGCCAAACACATTTGTATGTAACTTGATAAAATATAAGATCTTTATTTGTATATAATGTACTTGAGGAAAGCTTATCTGTTTTCTTTCCTGTACTAGATACCTAATGCTTATATATTTCAAGTTATTATTTTGTCTTGTATTTCACTGCACTCCTTTTCTTTCTCTGTAGAGCTTTTTTCCTGGGCCACAGCTGAAAATGGACAAGTAGTCCAGCTGGGCTATCCCAGTAAACAAATGATAATAAATAAATAAATGATGTAACAACTCAATGGTTAAGGACAAGGCAGAATAGCAGCAGTGACAAAAAAATCCCCCGGGAATATCTCTCTCTGAATTTTTATACCTAGGATAAGGATTTCCCCTTAGTCGTGACTTAAAAGTGGTTTAGCACTGTTTCATAGTCAGTGCAATCAATGTAAGTGATCAGTCAGGGCATATCTTATTCATCTGTAAGCATTGTATTTTTCAAGAACACTCATTTTTTTTTTTATAATCTCTCCGTGACATGCTTAAAACTCTTCCCCTTTTAACAGCTCAGTGATGTGACTCTGTTTATCTGTAAATTATTATTTTTACATGTAACGATCTTTTATTATGTTTTCGTTCATTTGCCATGATTGATTTTTTTTAGATAGATATAAACTCAGTCTACATCTATTTCTAGTATATAATTTATTTCCTGTAAAATGCAACTTATTGGTGTTTAATTCTTAGGATACCTTGTAAGTTCAGTCTTAAGGAGGAACAGGAGTGTACTTTTTCTGTTGTTGACCAGGGTGGTGTCTGGGATGGGAGATTTATCTAATTCCTACTCAAGGCTAAATGTTTATATAGAGATGTTTTTACCTTTAATCAGGAGTTAGGTACTACATCCTGAGACATGGTTTTCCATTTAGGAGCTTTTTAATTTTGTCTCAGTTTTTCTGTTTGTTCTACACCCCATTTCATAGTCTCTACATTAGAGTCCCCAGTGTTTCTTTTAATTCTTCTATCCATTCGACACCTTTGTTATGTTCAATAAGTTCATAATTACTTCTCTAAAATGTACCTCTTTCTCCATATTTGATGCTGTTTCTATTCCTTTTGCTTTGCTACTCAAATGACTATTAATATATTTCTGGGTCATCAATTAATTGATTCTCTTGTAGTTTTCCTCTACAATTGAATGCATACCATTTAGGTTTTTCTGCTTGGGCTGATATTTTTTAGTTTGTTATTGTAAATAGTGTATGATCAATCCTGGGCTGTTTTACTTTTACTACATGTATCTTTTTAAGGATTTTTGATGATCTGTTCCATTTTCTGTGCCCTTCTAACATAGATATTCCTTATCTTAGTTGCTTTGTACTTTTATCTACTCGATCCTTCCAAGGTGACATTCTATCTTTTTTCTTCCTTTCCTTTGTTACTCAACATTTTTGTGGTAACAATTTCTATTATTTGTTTAGCTGCACAGTAATATATCTTATTGATTTCTGTTTTATCAGATGAGCTTCT
The DNA here is from genome assembly GCF_019279795.1 of Protopterus annectens. Taxonomy (NCBI): domain Eukaryota; kingdom Metazoa; phylum Chordata; order Ceratodontiformes; family Protopteridae; genus Protopterus; species Protopterus annectens. The sequence continues at coordinate 759,243,565 of NC_056750.1, read as the reverse complement.
TAATAGTTATAATTACTGTGCTTATCTGTTTTACCAGTCTTTTAATATACTCATCTTATCTACTTTCTGTAATCTATTTCTTTCATCTATCTTAATATTAGTGTTCTTCCATTAAATCAAGCAGGTCTTCCGTTAGATAATTTTCTTGAGCTTGAGGACAGCTCCTTTGCTGTCTGTTTCCTGTGAGACTTTTACAGAAGGTTCCAGAGCTTCAACCTGTGACATATCTCCTTTACACATATCCTGCTTCATCTGTTGCTCCTAAGTATGGGGACCCAATGACCCATCATGCAGCAGCATTCCTGTATTAGAGTTGCCACTGTTTTCTGCTACTTCCCAGGCTATGTAACATCAAATGGACTTTCATGCAAGTCTCTTACAGAAGACTCCAGAACACTGGCCTGAGGCATATCCTCTTCAAATGCATCCTGCTCCACTTACTTTTTTTCTGTCTAGGAACTCACTACTCCTTCATGTTGTGACAATGCCTTTGTTGGGATTTCCACACTAAACCCTGCATTTCACAGAGAGTTTATCACTTTATTTTCTATTTGTCTAATTCCTACCATGATAATCCCCTTTGCTTTACATTCCTCCTTTGTTATCTTATTTTTTGTATTGCAAAATGTGCCATATCTGGGTGTGTTTGTATTTTTCTTCAAATATCTTTGGAGCTGCTATTTTTGCATTGAGTAGTTTGGCTTTCATTTCTGCATAAATACTGTACCATACCAGATCACTTTTTCTTCCCCATGTCCATTTTTCTTTCTAATGCCTTTCAAGAATCTGTGATTTTTGTTTTTCATCTTTTCTCAATTCCTATTTTTCTAGCTGGCATTGTCTTTCTTTATCTACATAATATTTTGTTCTTGCACTTTTGTGTTAAGAAGTTATTTTTTTATCTGAAGTGTTTTGACAGTTTTTCTTGAGCAAGTGTTTTTTTTCCTCTAATGTCTCCCTTACTCCTGCTACACATCTTCTGTTTGAAAATTCTGGGCATCTTGTTCAGTAATAACAACACATAATTTCTTCCTTATTCGGCCTGTCGTTTTTTTGTTTCTTGTGAACTTCTTCTTCCTTGTACCAGAAGGGGGCTTCCCTCACCCTGAGCATGATCTAGCCATGTGGTAGGAATGTTTACATGTGATGAGTATTCTAAACTGGCTTTTTTTCCACGTCCTGGCACCCATGTGCACTCCAGGAGTTGGCAGTTGTTCATTCTCGGACCTGAGCACCCAGTCTTCATTTTTTATTTTTTTACCTACCTTTCTCAATGACATATAAAACCGAGTCTACATATCAGTGTCATTTCAATGACAAAGACTAGAGATGAACTCAATTTCCAGCAATTCTAGTCTCCTTTTTTGTTGATTTCATTTCTCCATTTGAACTTGTACTCCTTGTGGTAAGCCCGAGGGGTTTGGAGGCTGTTTGTCTGCTACAGTTGTACATGGTCACTGTCCATAGCATAGATGGTGATCTCAGTATCGAAGCTGCATGCCAATGCAGCAGCCCAGGATATGACTAATGCTAATAAGCCATGTTGTTTCTCCCCAGGAAATGAAGTCAGCACTGGAATAGCGCAGTAGACTAATTCAGAGAATCACTGTATCATGTTACTTTGGTCACAAGGAGGGAAAAGTGCATACTGTCTTTGATGTTGTGCAATCATTCAGTCCTACAGATGGATTAAGAATCATAGCATAATTGTGGGTAAGTACTGTAAAGCCATCTGTGTGTGTGTGTACGTTCATAGGTGGTTACTAGGCTAGTGGCCTTACCGCCTTTACAAGCCTAGCCATGTTAATCCCAAGTATCACCATTTGTTCTTTTTGGGTAGTTTGCAGAATGAATTTATGAACAGAATGAGCCTGTCATTAAAACAGCTACACCTGTCCATGAGGGACATGGGTGCCACCCCAGGGGAGAATTTGTGGGCTCCCATTTAATTATCTAGGTTGCATTTGAATAGGGTGAGTGAGAAGTTCTGGTTTCCGTGACTAGGAAGTCTATTCCAGAGAAGCATCAGTATCTGGGAGGCATATCTGTCTCTCCAGCATATTGTGTTAATGTCACAGGCTAGGTTGAGATCCTTAAAATGAGTGTCCCTTGTCCCATTTGACTTGCAGATATGCAGCATTTCCATTAGAGCAGGGTTGGAGATTGCCCTAAAGTCCAGGCATAAGTTGTTTCTCAGGAGCCTATAAGATACAGAGAAAAGCTACAGGGATTTCAGCCTGCCCATGTAGATCATTGCTTGGAGTCCCTGTATTGTCTTAGTGAGAAACCTCTGAAGTCTCCCCAGCTGTTGCAGGTGTCTGGTGAGGGACATGCAAATGAGTGCATTATACTCCATTATTTTTCTGGTGAGAGTCGAGTCCAGTGACATTATAACATCCCTTGACCTGAATGTTATGCCCTTGCTTATGAGGTGAGCTATGTAGAAGGCTTTCGTTACCACTGTGGAATGTTTCTTTTCAAAGTTCATATTGCTATCAACTTGTGTTCCCATGTCTTGCACCACTGGGTTGGAATTCGGTTGGTGCTGTCACTATTGTAATTTGTACGGAATTCCATTTTGCCAAAGGGAATAATAATAATGTTTTTTTTACATTTAATTTTAGACCATGGCTTTAGTACCAATCATTCATTTGTTTTAGCCTCTCTTGTAATATGTTGACATCATTGGGGAACTCGATGATTGGTCCCAGTTTGCAATCATCAGCAAACGTTGTGAGCTAGAGGCCATCTACTTTGGCCTGGACTTCTGAGAAATAGATGCCAAACAGTAAGGAGCTCAGCACAGACCCCTGTGGTACTCCACTGGTGATGGGTCTACTGGTAGAGCTGAAGTCACTAATTTTGACAGTGTGTGTTCTGTTGCTGAGCCAATTGGCTACCCATCTCATAACGTAAGTGTTAATCCCTAAAGTGGAGTATTGTACAGAAAGCCTTGGCAAGGTCAAGATAGGCTGTGTGCACTGTCTTACCTTTGTCCGTGGCTTTGGTGACATTCTCAAAGAAGTCTACCAGGTTTAGTAAGCATGATCTACCCTTAATGAAGCCAAACTGGATTGGGTCCAGCATTTGGAGGTTGCCTATGTCCTTATTGATAAGTTCCATGACAATTCTTTCCATGGCCTTGGAGCTGAGGCTGGTTGCTAGACTTATGAGTCTGTAGATCCCAGGGTCAATTGATGGCCCCCCTTTGTACAGGGGGAATTACTGTTGCTGTTCTTCATTCTGCAGGAACATGGCCAGTTCTCAAGCTATGATTAAAGAGAACACCAAGTAGGTCTTCTAGGTCTTGTTTTAAATTGTTTAGTAAACAACCTAGGATATTATCTGCTCCCAGTGAGGCTGTTTTTGGGCTTGACAAGCACAGAGATGATCCATCTCTAGCAATACTAGGCAGAGGGCTGGTGTCAGGTATGGTTTGAGAAATGGTAGGTGGAGATTGCACTGAATCTGTCAGCTAGCAGGTTGACAATATCTTCTGGTGAAGTATGAGAGATCTCATCTACAACCAGTTTGGTACAAAGCTGAGCATTCCTTTTAGACTTCGGGTGTAATTAAAAAATAACTTATTATTATTCTTGGCCAAGGATGTGATCGCCACCCACATACTCTTAATGTATTCACTATTATAAGAAGGTATATCCATTAGAAATGCATTGATATATATATCTTTAGTAAAAGCTATTGGCATAATGTGGGGTCTATGCCCCCCACACCCTCCAATGTGTGGGGCTGTGCCCCCCACACACCCCTTATTTAATAGTCTCACTCCAGTTGCACTGCAGTGGGACAGGGGCTATATTCCATTTTCGACCAAGTGAGCTTTCAGTCAAGTGAGCTTTCAGTGAAGTGAAATGCCTGGAATCATTTTCGACTAAGTGTAATTCAACCAAATGTATGGAATCCATATATATATATATGTTTTCACGAGAAAATGGTATTTGCTTTATAAACATTAAGTTCCCTGTAACATTCTCCAAGTTTAATACATTTTGTACCGCTTGATAATTTAATATCCTATAGCACAATAGTGGTTGGTGTGCTGAAAACAGACACTGTACATGTAGCCAAAGCACTTATGTTTTCTGCTAGGGAAAGCATTAGTTTGAATTGCATTGCTTTCATGTACTCTGTTTTTCAGATACATATATATCTATTAGCAAATGCTGTACTTTGGATGTTTTTCTGCCTGCTGGCAGCTCTTTGTGATCCATTGCGCTGCTGCAGGGTATGGGAAATTGCCCATGCCCCCACTGTAGTGTGATCTTGTAGTTGGTATATATAATTAGCATGTGATGTGAAGGTGAAGCAGGGCTTGTCCCCCTGCAAAAAACAAAAAAAAACCAAAACTGTTTTTCCTTTTTTTTTTGTTTCTGATGTTTTGACTAAATTATCTTTTTTAGACTGATGTTTTTCCAGCATTGCTTTGAGCATTTGCCTTTAGCTGATGGACATGTATATGTGTAGATATCTATATATGGGTCTACATGAGTAGATCAAATCTCTATTAAATCAAATTTTACTTAACCAAGACAACAATGCCAAAACCTTAGTTTAACGAACGTTCACATCAACAGAATTTTAACCTGGCAAAGGAGGCAAATGGCCAGTGTGGGGAAATTTGCCCTTTTCCCCACTACAGTGCAATCTTAGTTAGTATATTTAGTTAGGGGTTTGTGGTGGGTGCAGGTCCCACATTGGGAGGTTTGTGGGTGAAGCCCCAGACTTGGGTGGGTTTAGCATACTTTGTTTTTATGTTGGCCAATTGCCTCCTTTACTGTATTAAAATTCTGGTGATATAAAAGTTTGTTAAACTAAGTTTTCGGAATTGTTATCTCTAAGTAAAATTTCATTTAATGGAATTTCAGTCTACTCAAGTAGACAAGTGCGCATATATATATATATATATATATATATATATATATATATATATATATATATATATATATATATATATATATATATATATATATATATATATATATATATATATATATATATATATATATATATATATATATATATATATATATATATATATATATATATATATATATATATATATATATATATATATTTCTCAGAAGTTTGAGGTTTCAGAAACTCTAAATTGACATGGTCGAGTTCATATAATCAGTTTTCTGAAAACTCAAAGCTTTTGAATGAAAATTGTGGTACAGTGAAGATTGAGGAATTTACCTTTTTCCCCACTGTAGTGTGATCTCTGAGTTGGAATATATAAAGTATGCTGGGGGTGTGGCGAGGTGCAGGGGGGCTTGCCCCCTGCAAAAACATAGAAAAAAAGTAGATTTTGTTGTTATCCGAAGCTTGAGTTTTTGGAAACTTGATCATATCATCTCGACAATATGAATTTTGAGGTTTCTGAAAACTTGAGCTTCTTACAGGTCCTATATATATATATATATATATATATATATATATATATATATATATATATCTATATATATACATACACACACATATATATGCTTCTTACAGGCCCTATATATATATATATATATATATATATATATATATATATATATACATACACACACATATATATGAGTTATTGCTGCATATATTTTATCACATGTTCAGACACTGGTGGTTTTCATTGCCGGTTCAGTTTCTTGAGTTATGTAATAGTCAAATATCGTTATATCAAACATTACATAATTCAAAGAGAAATAATAGGACAGTAACAGACTGAGTTCAGTATGCTCCATGATGGATAGAGAGACTTCCATGTCCAAATAACAGTTGTTGTTGTTGTTGTGTCTTTCGGCTTTTCCCGATTAGGGGTTGCCACAGCGGAACTCCGGTCTGCTAATGATTGGCAGTAGATTTTTACGTGCCGAGTTGCCGGCCCTGACGCACAACCTTCAATGAAGGTATGCCCATTCACGCATGTCTCCACACAGAAGACGCTCTAACTTAGAACAGTCTCAAAAAAAAAAAATAAAGTAAGAGAATGGGAGCCGCAGCCATCATTTAGTATATCACACTGAGATTAGATAAGCACAAAACAAACTTCTAGAATGCACAGAGTGTTCTATTCAATGATGATGTAATGCAGCCATCATTTAGTATACCACACTGAGGTTAGATAATGATGATGCAATGCAGCCATCATTTAGTATACCACACTGAGGTTAGATAAGCACAAAACAAACTTCTAGAATGCACAGAGTGTTCTATTCAATGATGATGTAATGCAGCCATCATTTAGTATACCACACTGAGGTTAGATGAGCACAAAACAAACTGTGTTCTATTCAATGATGATGCAATGCAGCCATTTAGTATACCACACTGAGGTTAGATGAGCACAAAACAAACTTCTAGAATGCACAGAGTGTTCTATTCAATGATGATGTAATGCAGCCATCATTTAGTATACCACACTGAGGTTAGATGAGCACAAAACAAACTTCTAGAATGCACAGAGTGTTCTATTCAATGATGATGTAATGCAGCCATCATTTAGTATACCACACTGAGGTTAGATAAGCACAAAACAAACTTCTAGAATGCACAGAGTGTTCTATTCAATGATGATGTAGTGCAGCCATTTAGTATACCACACTGAGGTTAGATAAGCACAAAACAATGCACAGAGTGTTCTATTCAATGATGATGTAATGCAGCCATCATTTAGTATACCACACTGAGGTTAGATAAGTACAAAACAAACTTCTAGAATGCCATTTAGTATACCACACTGAGATTAGATAAGCACAAAACAAACTTCTAGAATGCACAAAACAACTTCTAGAATGCACAGAGTGTTCTATTCAAATGATGATGCATGCAGCCCATTTATATACCACACTGAGGTTAGATAAGTAAACAAACAAACTTCTAGAATGCACCGAGTGAGGTTAGATGAGCACAAAACAAACCACACTGAGGTTAGATGAGCACAAAACAAACTTCTAGAATGCACGGAGTGTTCTATTCAATGATGATGCAATGCAGCCATCATTTAGTATACCACACTGAGGTTAGATGAGCACAAAACAAACTTCTAGAATGCACAGAGTGTTCTATTCAATGATGATGTAATGCAGCCATCATTTAGTATACCACACTGAGGTTAGATGAGCACAAAACAAACTTCTAGAATGCACAGATTGTTCTATTCAATGATGATGTAATGCAGCAATTTACTATACCACACTGAGGTTAGATAAGCACAAAACAAACTTCTAGAATGCACAGAGTGTTCTATTCAATGATGATGTAATGCAGCAATTTACTATACCACACTGAGGTTAGATAAGCACAAAACAAACTTCTAGAATGCACAGAGTGTTCTATTCAATGATGATGTAGTGCAGCCATTTAGTATACCACACTGAGGTTAGATAAGCACAAAACAAACTTCTGGAATGCACAGAGTGTTCTATTCAATGATGATGTAATGCAGCCATCATTTAGTATACCACACTGAGGTTAGATAAGCACAAAACAAACTTCTAGAATGCACAGAGTGTTCTATTCAATGATGATGTAATGCAGCCATCATTTAGTATACCACACTGAGATTAGATAAGCACAAAACAAACTTCTAGAATGCACAGAGTGTTCTATTCAATGATGATGTAATGCAGCCATCATTTAGTATACCACACTGAGGTTAGATAAGCACAAAACAAACTTCTAGAATGCACAAAGTGTTCTATTCAATGATGATGTAATGCAGCCATCATTTAGTATACCACACTGAGGTTAGATAAGCACAAAACAAACTTCTAGAATGCACAAAGTGTTCTATTCAATGATGATGTAATGCAGCCATCATTTAGTATACCACACTGAGGTTAGATAAGCACAAAACAAACTTCTAGAATGCACAGAGTGTTCTATTCAATGATGATGTAATGCAGCCATTTAGTATACCACACTGAGATTAGATAAGCACAAAACAAACTTCTAGAATGCACAGAGTGTTCTATTCAATGATGATGTAATGCAGCTTGTGAAGGAGATTGTGAGAATGACCACAGCAAACAATTCCATATTACATTAAATAATTTATTCTTATTAACACATTTATGAATTCTACACTGATAAAATCCACAAGTATTTCAGCTTTTAAATTTAGGAAAATATTATATATTATATGACATTCTCAGTGTATTATCATGTGAGTTTTAAAAGGTACTAGGGCAGATGCCCTCACCCCTTACTTGTTCAACTAAAAATAAAATGAGTAAGTGCTTCCCAAGTAACAGTATTTGCTGACTTTATACTAAAACAAGAGAAGAGTTATCTAGCCTATGTTCTTAGCTCAGTCCACAAGATTATATGTTGTCTGTTATAAAAGACAACATTTTTTATATTTCCTGTCATCTACTGTAAACATCTGTATTTGGATATTTGTGTACACTGAATGCCATGAGATTTCACTGAATCAGAAATTTTACTCTTCAACACTTATTCACTATATCTTGTGGTTGTTCTTTTATAATTTACTTTTAAAACTGCTAGTTCCGGTTTATTCAGTGATCTGCAATTAGAATTCCATTAGTTACTCTTTTAGAAGTGATCACTGCATTGCTGGTGCTGTCGCCTCTCAATAAGACGTTGTCCTGTTCAATTCTCAGCTAGAGCATATTCTGTCTGGAGACATGCGTAAATGGGCATACCTTCGTTGAAGTTTGTTTGTCAGGGCTGGCAACTCGGCACATAAAAATCTACTGCCAATCATTAACAGACCGGAGTTCTGCTGTGGCGACCCCTAACCGGGAAAAGCCGAAATACACAACAACAACTCTTTTATAAGTGAACTATAAATATAATAATAGAATCACAGTAATGACAGGAAGTTACACTTTGATAGACCCTGATGTCACCTTCAAGTCATGACATATTGGAATTTAATTTCTCAGCAATAGTAAAACCTCTGAGCTAATTCTCACAGGTCACATAAGGAATGTTATCTCACTATATTAATGCATATGGGCTGCTTTAGTTAAGTTAAAGGCAGACTATGTCAATGTCTGCACAGAAAACACTTGCACTGCACAGCCTACAAACATACTTTTAATTGAAGCTGTACTTCATACTCCTGATATCATTTCTGCTCTTGATCTAGAACATCGATACTTTCTTGGAGATATACGTCTTGGGATGGCATCCTGCAGGACTTTGGATGTTCTGTATGCGATTTCAATCACATCCTTGGCACATTATGGACTGCATCCAGACCTTTCACATCCCTTACTGGTTTTATGAGGCAAAAGACCGGGCCTCATTTTCCCCATCCTAATTTGTCTTGTATATTGATATGTCAGCTCAAAGTTGATTTTTAGGGTAGATTTTTTTAATTTTCATGTGTTTTCACAGTTACTTATTTGTAACATGATATTGCATATAAAATTTTACTTTAACTTCTTTATACCTGAATTTAGCAGGGTACATTTTTTGGAAACATTGTATGTTCATGGCGTTTCATATAATTGGTATTACTTAACCTAGTGGACAATATATGTATTCCTACAACAGACTGTACGGACATGTTGCAGTACCAGTTTTTGTGTACCACTTTAAGCAAATTCTTGTGTAACTCTGCCTATGATTGGTCAGGGTGACCCGCTGGTTTTAAAATGAGTGCTGTATTCTTAGTTTCTTTTACTTTTGAAGAAGTTTGCATATCCAGCAAACGAGAAGTGCTTCAAGTTAAATAAATCCTTGGTGTTTTATCAGCTGCTGTCGTGACCATTTTTTGGTATTTTTCTTGTTTGCTCAGCCGTTTGTGTTTCCCATGTCAGCTCAAAGTGCTAGGACTGACGTGGAGGTAAGTGGCATGAGTCCAGTTAAAACTGGTAATGCCCTGTCAGCACTTGTATCATCTGTAGCAGGGAGATAGATTACTCATTTTGGGATTTTCTCTCAAAATATTCTTAACTCTAGATAGATGTAGGAGATCTCCGTGTACTTTTACAATACCCTAAATGTTACCAAGGGAGGTATGAATCACATGGTTAAATTCCATGAACTATCATGGCATGTATACTTCCTCAATAGGCTATGCTGTTGGTGAACTTAGGGAAATGTTGAAAAGCTGTAGAGACTTAACTGTAGTCATATTTAATAATTATACATGACAAGACAGCTCAAAAAATAGAGCGTATTATTGTAAAGTTACTATATGATCCTTAATCCCTGAAAAGAACATGCTGAAGGAAGGGAAGAAAGAAACTAGTATGGGATCTAGAAGAGATCTAGATGCACTTCATTCCATTCTAGAAAGTTAGCTGTATGCCCTGGCATCTTCCCAAGCATCTATATTTTTTTGGTTATTTCGGATAAATGATCTGAATGTTATAAAATTTGATCTATACTCTGTCAAGGCAAGAACAGATATCATCTCAGTCAGTGTTGATGTATGGAGTTGCAAATGACTGAAATGAGAAACCATGAGAGCACATTTTATTGTATTAACATTATCTTGATTCTCCAGTATGCTGCAGCTCTCATACATAGTATGTCAGTAGCCTTTTTCCTTAAGCATAGGCAACTATGTTTTTGTCCCTGGGAGTCTCCAGAATAGTCTGTGTTACCCAGTGTCTCTGGATGCTAAGCAAACACCATGATAATGAGGAACAAACCACTGATTATAACACAAGTGACCCTGTTTCAATTAGCAGCATGGGCATCTAAGGCACTAGGAGGGGAGGATGACTCCACCCATCCTGCGAGAGGAGGGAAGATGAGGGGGTGATGGAAAAACATATGCACAGGGCACACGTGATTACATTTCCCTGGTGGAAGTCCGCAAAGTGCTTTGTGAAGGTAGGCATGACAGCTTGCTGATGTCAAGTCCTTGTAGAAGTGAGGAGTGGATCAGCATATTTCATTTATTGCAAGTCCCACCCACAGGGTTTTACTGAGTCACACATGGAGATGGTCTATGCTCCCCACCCTTATTGAAATAAGTCTAGAAGAGGCCTCATGGTTAGCCATAGGACACAAAAAGATCCCCCATCCCCCAAACAAAAATGTCAGGAGATGTTGAATAGTGTAGCTTGATTTAGGTAGTGAAGGCCATGTGATCTCATCATGACTGTTTGGTTTCTGCAGCAGTGTTTTTAAGAGTTGATACAAATGCCATTCTTGTATAGATGTATGTTCTTGTATCCCTTTTTCTTTTACCTAAGTCTGATCTCAGCCTTGATGTATGTGAAAGCTCTGTTCCCTGTGGAAGGTGCAATTTGTCCCTTAAACAGGAGTGAAGTTGCAGACATTGCCACTAATGCAACTTTCCCTTGTGGAGGTTGATCTGAACTCTACTAATATTTTAAAATGATTCAAAGCAATGTCCCCTAAATCTCTTATATGATATATTCCCACAGCTATCCAACCCCTCCAACATTTTTCATGATCATATGAAGTTCCTCTCACCTTTCATTAAAAAAGTTTTGCCACATTGACTGCTTACTTAAGTACTGTTACCTCTCTATCTTCAAAAGTATTTATGCCAATATTTTGAATGACAATGAACGAATATTTCATAAGGTCACACAAATGAATGAAACTACATTTTAATGCAAGAAAAAAAAATACAGTCACACTGGACAAAAAATTGTGTTGGGAAGCACCCACGCATTGCTAAGTGGGTACTTCAATCCAAAACACACTTACATCAAAGTCATACAGTGACAGAGAAAGGACATATGCCATCTACAAGCTGGTTGTGGCAAAGAAGACAGAAATAAAGACTGCAAATCTGGAAATCTAGATCTGCACTAGCAGTTAAAGAAATCAATACACTTCACAAACTTAGCACAAAACTCTTTACTTCAAGTGTCAAGTAAATCAAATGGCAGTTTCTTAAGAAAATTAAATAAATAAGACATTCTAAGAAAATGCCATTCAGTTTAATAGACTGCTTAGAAAAGATGAACTGATGGAATGTCCTTAAAATAATAGGACATGCTCCCTTTAAAAATAACAAACAATGTCTGGCCTCTTTATTCATCCTGTGATGTTTGGAAAGATAGGGATTCAGTACTGTCTACTCTAAGTGTCCACTAAGTGTACATAGTTCTGAGTGAACAGACAACACAGACATAACTCACACCTTATTCCTCCTAATTTTACTTTTCTGACTGATATTCTTGCAGCTTAAAATACTGAAGGGGATTCATAAAGGTTACCGCAAAGTGTAGTCTACATGTACACAGTGTAATTTTCTTGAGTGACAAGAAAGTACAAAAAATGTGTTAGGGATGTTCTTGAATGCAGATCACGTACTCTTAGTGTTGGTGTTATTGAATCTGGCCCATAGTTTGCACTTTTGCCCACAAGCTACTATAACATCCCCCACAATATAATAATATAGCCTTGGGTACCTAACTGAAATATTAGGCCTGACTGGTAAATTAGTTTGTTTTGTATTGTTAAATGTCACCCCTCCCCTGATTGTCACTGATACCCAGAAGGATCAATTCAGTGTGGCGATCAACGGAATGGGCTGTTGCCCCCGGATCCCTCAGAGCATGCATTTTATATTTTTGTGTTTTTATAAGCAGTTCATACTTAAGAGATGGGTTATGCTTGAAAAGGGTGTAGCAAGCTAGCCAACCCATCTAGTTAAGAAACAAGTTAATATAGCTGTTTACTGCCAACCAGTGTCCATAAAGTGTTCCTTTCTGCAACTTGTTGGTTTTACTGTTCATATTCGTAAATGCCTAATTATTTTTTTTACAGTTTTTGATAATCACAAATATTTGCAGTACACCATTATGTATTTTGTTTTACTTCTGCTGTATCATGCAGGAAAAACATGTATCCCAGCAAAGACAGGAGAGCCTTTTACTAATTTTCTGTTTATTATGCTCTTCTATTAATCATTTTTCTAACTTAATATATGCATGAGACATAATTACAATGAGGAGAAAAAAAAAACATTTAGTAGATGCTATTTCTTGATCAAGTTGACAAGAGTCTTGGCTATTAGACTTATTTTGTTTACATTCCACCGAGACTTTTGTAGAAAGGTATGGGAATATCAAAATTCAGCAGGAAAAAGACCGGCTCCAGCATGGCTTGCACATACAATCCCTCTGTTCCTTGCATGGTTATAAATGGAAAGTAATCATAGTACTCCTGATAAGATGAAACAGAAACATATGTGTGCTAAAGCGATACTGAAAAGAAGAAAGCAGACTGCATCAATTATCAGTAAAAGGTATTGCATTTCTGTATCTCTTATTAAAACAAACATGCATAATTCAACTTCTAACTCAATCATGTGTTTTTTTATAAATACTTTTGGCTTACATCATCTGAGAAAATATTTTTATTGATGTTTTTTCTTCAGTGATGAAATGCCTGAAGACTATAAATTGTGCTCTCACTGTGTGATTTGAAAACTAACCAAACTTTCAACTGAAATTACTTTTGACAAAAGGCCTTTGTGGCTAAAAATGCTTCAATGGACATCTTTTTCTCTGAGCATATGGAATGCAGATTTGGAAGTTTATGATAGTCTTGAGACAGTAGACATCTTTTCTTTTTACAAGTGTTGTGTGCTGCATATTTGTTTCCATGGTTCTGATCTTATCTTAATATTGCACTCTTGTTCCCTTTTTCCTGCTTCTTTAGATTGTTATGGAATGCAAACACATTTTTGGCAATACCTGAAAAATATTTAGTTTATCAGATGCTACTGGAGCACACCTATTCAGTCAGACACCAAAAGGGTGTCTAGTTCCTAAACCATTTTACTTCAGGTGTTTTTGAACAAACAGCCCACAGTTCAAATAATCACGCAAGTAACCGTGAATGTGAAAGATTTTACATAAAAAGGAGTTTTTGATACATTTTACTTTACATTTAGAACTTGTTATACGTTTTATCTGATGCATCACTAATTAATTAGATAATATATACTAGACAAGAATGGTTCAGAATAAAATGAGTTGTGATGAAATACGATAACATATTTCGGCATTCATTATGAATCACTTGCAAGGGGCTTCATTAAAGATGGCTGTGGTCCCATGACCTGCTAATTTGCGATTGAGATACTTGCTATCCACAATGAATTAAGACCTCATTATTGGCTAATATGCATGTCTTGAATTGTATTTACTAAAGTAAAGTAGTGACTGATCTGCACATAATGAAAGTAAACTGCTGCTCATGTGTCACTCTCCCATGCACATAAGAACACAAAACATAAACATTCACACACACAAACCCACATCACAGTCCCCTTATGTGATTCTGACCTATCTGCGCTACCATGTATCCCCACCCACTGATTCCCATCCTGAAGTGTTAATAAAGTTACTGACGTGTACCATTAATGCAATGAAGGTTCAAATGTTTCACTTTTTCTAGTATTTTCCCATCCCCTTATCCCCATATTACTGTCAGTGCCATTACAGCACTTGCAATTAAGTGTAATCTCTGTACTATTTTCTGTGCCATTAAGATACTTCTCTGATGTTTTCTCCCTGGTGTCTAGAGGTTCCCCCATCCCAGATCCCTTTACCACAGTTGTTGCAGGTAGTTCAACATGGCATTTTTACTGTGTTCCATATGGAGATGTGTTGGTGACAATCATGAAGAGCTATACAGCCAAACAATTTCTTGAATGACTCAGGCATATAGATGCCTTCCTGGAGGCAGTTACAGAGGAGAGAGAGCACATGGCTAATTAGCATATGCCCCTCCCAAAATTGCCTCAATATCATTCAGCATGGCTGTGGGGCCAACCTTGTGTGGTGCTACACATCTTCATGCTAGAATAGTGCGCAACATCTTATTAGGATGGTTATTGAATTGGAAAAAGGTACAGTGACATTTACACAGAGGTGTACACATTGTGATACATTAATGAATCCCAGCCTTAGTCACCTAATCTCATTTTATCCAGGCTCTCAGAAGAATCACCTTATACCTTCACCCTAACACATTCTTGAATTCACCCTCTGCCTAAAGTTTCCTCTCAGAATTTAAATCAAGCAACCACTATACCTACTGCATAAAAAAAACTCCCTTGCTATTTCAGAGACACTCCTTATTCCCACTAATCCTTCAATCTACAAGATTGTCTTCATCTTTTTGGAAATTATTTGCCCTCATAAGTTGATAGGTACTCACTTGGCTATTGATCTGTTAGGATCTTAAGTCTAGCCATCTGTTCTCATGGTAGTTTTTAGTCCTTATATTTTATGCACAAATGACTGATATGGGTAGAACAAGGAGATGTACATGATGGACCTGTCCTCGGGAGCAAGTGTGCTAAACTGTGGGGTAACTTGGGTTTCCCCATCCATTCATCTGACTTACATTTCAATAGGGTAAGTGAAGTACTTTGATATATGTGGAGAGGAAGACAGCTCCACAGAAGCAGAATTTGTTGTGATATGTACCTATCCCTCTAACATGTTGTATTAATTTTGCATAAGAGATTGAGATCATTGAGTAGGGGGTTTATGACACAACTGGATTTGCGAATGCATAATAGGTATGATACTATGGGGTCTGTTGAGGCTCTATATGACAGGCAGAGGTTGCCTCTCAAAACCAGATCTTTGAGACAGTCTGCCTATTTTTTATGATTTAAGCTCTTAATTTTCTTGGTGTGGAATTATTCTGGTCATTCTCACTGTGGCAAGTGTTTCAACAAGTACATACTGAGAGTAGCTTTATACTCAACGATTGGCTTAAGGAGTGCTGAGAACTGTAGAATGATTTCATCTCGTGAAATAAATGCCATAGTTTTACATATAAAGTGTGCAATGAAAAAGATTTTCTTAAAATAACTGATACATGTTGATCAAAGGACAGTTTCTTTTTGACACAGGTTGCCAGATCACATATTGAGGGGTGTGCTATCAATGTGATAGTTAAAAGAGGAAGCATGTTTGTCAAAGGATATATGATTATACATTTCATGGCAGTTAGTTTAGTCCATGGATTTGACATCAGCTATTTTATTGGGAAAGGCCCATTGAAAGATCAGGGTGTCTTCTAGAGTGTTTATCATGGCCACCAGATTTGCAGATCAGTCACAAATCATTAGCTTTGATCTCCAAAAAGTAACGACAAACAGGAGAAGCCCAAGGGCTGACTCATGGGGGACACTGCTTATGAAAGGTCTTTTGAAGGAGGTAGAATTATCCACCCTTATTTTGTGGGTTCTATTTGTGAGCCAATTTGCTATTCAGTGAGTTAAACATGGATTTATATTTAACTTGTAGAGTTTACCTATGATAGATACCTGGGTGTGAGACACTGTCGAATGCCATTGCAAGGTCAGGGTATACAGTGTGTCCTGATTTGCTCTCATCCATTATTACAATAACTTGTCCAAAAAATCCAACCCATTAAAGTTGCCATTGATGAATCTGAACTGGCGTGGGTTGAGAATCTATAGGTTACTTATATCCTTATTTTTTACTTCCGTGATGATACTTTTCTTAGCCTTACAGATGAGTATGGTCAAGCATATGGATCTGTAATAACCTTGGTCCACTGAAACCCCACCTTTGTACTACAGAATGACTAATGCTGTCTTCACTCATCCATCATGAAGCCTGTTTTGAGGCTGAGAGTCTCTGTAAAGGGTCTGACAAGTCATGTTTCAGGTTGGCCTAATATGTTGTCTGGCCCCATAGAAGTAGTGTTCTTGTCCAGAGGTAGCACTTGTAGGACTTGTTCTTGGGAGATTTGAGCAAGCGGAATAGATATAGGTATGTAATTTGAGATTATTGGAAGGGAGAGGGGGTAAAGTTTGAGTTAAATTTGTCTGTTAGTAAGACTGGCAATGTCCTCTGGGTCTGACAGTGTGATACAATGTTCTAGTAACTCTACGTAGTACTGTGTATTATTTTGAGGTTTCTAACATAGCTAAATAAGGTTACATGTTTATCCTTCACCAGGGTGGCAATTTTTACTGGATATCTCAGCTTTGATTGATTTGATCAGGGTCCAGCATTCCTTGTTTAGTTTAGCAAGAGTGTGATGATATCTTGAGAGTTATAGATAGGTTCATAGATTAGTACTAGGCTAACTGATCTCATGACCCATTGTAAGCCTAGCCAGTTACCCCATCTGGGAATCAAACCCTGCCCCTTGTGTCTGTAAGGTAAATATCTTAACCATTACTCCAGCCTCCCACCAACACACACACACACACATATATATGTGTGTGTGTGTGTGTGTGTGTGTGTGTGTGTGTGTGTGTATATTATAGATAGGGCCTGACTATATATTTGGGTCCTACCACACAGGGGGATATTTTTAAATTTCACATTGTATCTATATCCTAGATGTTAAGATATGCTATGCAGCTATTTACATGTGCATAGAATTTGGCAGTAAACAACTCTGAATAAGCAGTGTGGTTGTCAAGATGGAAGTGGCTATTGAATTTAGCCAGGACATTGGTCAATTTCATTACATTAGCTTTTGCATGACTTCTGGATACGGAGGTATTAGATGTTGCTTCAGTCGTATAGTGTATGTGAATGATTTGTGGTCTGATTTGGCCAGGGAGGAAGTTAAAGTTTTTGGGGATCAAAGGTTCTCCATACTCATAAGGACCAAATCCAGGATTTTTTCACTCTAGGTTACTTGTGCAGACTAACTTGTCCAGAGAGTTTGTATCAATGAAGTCTTGAAATGTCTGATCATATGCCTGATCAGGCATATGCAGCAACTAGAGTGACTGCAGAGGTTTCTTACAAAAAGGATGCCCAGTGTAAGAAATCTGCCTTAGGCAGAGTGCGTTAAAGCCCATTCCCTCTACTCTGTCTCTTATGGACTGCTGAGGGGTGATCTATGCCTGGCTTACAAGGAATCTACAAACCCACACTTATGAATTTCGTACATATTTGTAAGTAAAAGCGTACCAGAAATACAAGGTCTAGGGACCTGAATTTTGTCTGTGTCATAAACAGAATTTGATGGTGAGAAAGACAGAAATGTATCCCAGACACTGCCCTCCTATGGAACAGGCCTCCCATCCATGGGAAGCCTAGTTCATCTATTACACAATTTAAGTGCAGTCCAGACCAATGGACAGGGAATAGGACATTTACACTGGGCAAGACACTCATGTCCCTTATGGACAGAGGTAGCTTAAAAAATGCCTGGGCTCCATTGTCCAGTTCGGATGCAGGGCATCACTATTCTTTTGGGAAAACTTGGCTAGATTGAGAAAGGTCCCTTGGGTCATTAGCCTAGTTAAAATATGAATCTATGAATCTAGGATGTATAACTTTCATAGTTTATGGAAGGGTAGTTAAAATTTCCAAAGAGATTGGTGTTTAATAATAGGTGGGAGGTGTGGGCAGAGGGAGAAGTAGATGGAGTCCTCTAGTTAGCTATAATGTAACAAAGGGTTTTGGAATGTGAAGAGTTCCACATCATTATTTTGTCTAGCAAGTCTGGAGCTGCAGTTTTACCTTGAGAGCTCCTATCATGCTACGGCTTCCTTTTTACTTCAATGTACATATATTTCTAAATATCTTTAGATGGCTATTTTGTTTCAGTGCTCCTTCTTGGTTTAAATTTTCAGTTGATGGATTTCTGAAGAACAACTGAAATTCTTCTGAAAGGGAAGGTCATTTATCTCTGGGAGTATAACAACAGCACCTCACACCTTTTGTGAAGTTTTATTGTCTGCATCACAGGATACAGTCAGCCTTTAGTTTTTCTTTCTCATCTGGTCTGTCTATCCTTCTGCCATATCTCATTTTGTCTGGATCTTTCTAGATCATAATGTGATAAGGTTATCACTTGTCTTTGGTATTTTTGGCTATGGGCCATGAAATATTAAATATTTTTTAAAGAAAAATATATATTTCGTAATAAGACAGACCAAGCAATAACGTCAATAAAAACGGTATATACTTTGAATGTACACTGCCACTTTTATTGTTGGACAAGAACATATCCAGAAGTATGGATTATTACTAATAGATCAGCAATACCCTCAAGAGTACATTTCACTTTGCAGGGTTTACAGACTACTGATAAATACACGTCAGGTTACAGCAATAAAATGATATACCAGTATGCTAAACTGCATGCCACAACTATCTGAATCTCTTCATTCAGTGGCAGAGGGTATGCTGTTAGGGTTGCAGTGACGGCAAACAGTGAACTCATTAATCATCTACCATCTAAATGTGCTGATGAATATACCTAGCTAACATGTTTTCTTTATACTCCTTAAAGTCTGCATTGCCAGTATAATTATTAAATTATACATTTCATCTGTTGCCAGAGATGGGTTTAACTTTTTTATAGGAAAAATAAGAAATATGATAACAAATCATTATGCATATCTTTGTCAGTAATTTAGTTAAGTCTTTTGCCCAAATTTATCAAGGCAAGGCATGGCACATTGCTTAAAGATACCAGCTGCAAAACTCCAAATGAAGAGCTGATGAAATCAGAATGAAAGGAGAATAATACTGTTGCACCTGCTTTCATCCTCAAGTCTTGGTGAACATCTTCACATGGTGGCCTTGTTTTTCACAAAATCTCACCAAGACAACACTGATATATAGACTGTATTTTTTATATGGCAAAGATCATGGAGAGAGATAGATTACAAAATGAAAAAGGCAGCTGGATGAAAAGGTCCCAGGATAAAAATTGTCCAATCCTGGAGTACGCACTGGTGGCAGGACTGCAAAAATGGCAATGAGGAATCCTAAAGACACAGAAACATTCCTACAACCAACAAGATTAGGCCAGGTACAGAGAGAAGGATGATCCCTCCACCCCCACCATTGTAGAAGGAAATAGTCCACAAAAATCACAAAACTTGACAGAACAAAAAAGAGCCATAAAGATGACAGATTGGACTATTGAGAATAAGGAAAAATTATGTATTGTTAGTGCAATACAAGAAGCCCAGAATTTTCAGATAGACAATATTCAGAAAGATTAAGAGAGAAATAAAGGGAAATAAATATACTCGTTCTAGGAAAACTGTCAAAACTTCAAATAAAAATTTGTGTTCATTAATGCAACTGATCCATGAAAAACACTGCATAGACAAATGTTGGGCTACCTTGAAATAAAAGTGATGGAGGAAGTACAAAAAATATACAGAACAAAACACAGAGATTTTTGAAAGTATTACATAGAAACCTGGACATGGGGGAGAAAATAAAATGTGATACAGTGCAATATTTATGCAAAGGAGAAAGCCAAACTAATTAATACAAAAAAGCAGCTTCAAAGATATTTGAAAATAAATATGGGTAAAAGCATCCGGATATGGCAAATTTAGCAATGCAAAAAATAAGAAAACTAAGTGGAAATGTACAACAGAGGATTAAAAAGGTAAAAGCTAAAAACATAGATACTGAAAGTCATGGATTATTTGGGATGTGAAGGATTTACTGTAGAAAACCCAGCACAGGTAATGTTGCAGCATGACGGAACAATAAGTCCTCAGACTTAAGAGAACTATGTGGAGCAGAAGATATCTGAAGAGGTATGGACATGAGAAAGAATATATGCAAAGGAGAAGCAAAACAAATGAATATAAAAAACAGCACCTAAGATACTTGGAGAAATACAGGCAAAGGCACAAAGACATGAAAAATTTCACAATGCAAAAATTAGACAACAATGGGAGAAAGCAGAAAAGATGATTAGTTAGAAAAATGTTAAACAGAAACTGAAGGTACAGATTATATGTGAAGTGAAGGATTTAGTGTAGAAAATTCAAACAGTTAGTGCCACAGAATGATGGAACAATGAGTCTCCAGATTATGGAGAAGCAGGTGGAGTGGGAGGCACCTAAACACTTGTCGCATGGTGATGTTCTAGAGCCTTCTTTAGCAGAGAAGTACAAAGGGTTCAGTTGAAGTAAGTAAAGGATTGGGAAACAGTGGCAACTCTGACACTGGCAGTGTTATGGAGTGATGGGCATATAAGTTCCCATATGAAGGGGCAGCAGTTGAATCAGGGGGCATCTGAATAAGATATGCCACAGGAAGATGTTCTAAACGTTTTTGTAGAATACACTCAGGAAATAGAGAGCAAAAAAATGCTCTCACTGCAGAAGGAAATGAACTAAGTAAAGAGCTGCTTGATTTAATAGAGATGGATTGATGAAGGGAAGAGATTACAGAAAGTAAAACGTTAGATGTTAAAAGTTTGGTAAAACAGATGAACACAGCATTTTGTACTAGTAAGAGAAATTCTTGTGATACAACAGAAATAAACATGATATATTACTCTGCAGCTAAATTAGTTACAGATAAAGTCTTACCAGGAAAGAGATCCTAGAGGAAAGGAAGAGAAGAAATAACATGCAACCATGGAAGCATAAAAAAATGAAAATGATAAAACAATTAAGACAAGAAGTGTCACTTTTAGAAAAATATAGAAGAGGTAACAGATCATTAAAAGTACATAGAAAGACAGATGCAGTAAAAGCAAGAAACGGGATCAAAACAGACCTGGATCCATCTTATGCTTTTGCAAATGATAAACTAAATATATTAGCAGAGGCAGAAGTAAAAATAAGCAATTCATTCATGACCCAAAAAGGTTTACAGAGAACTTGAAAACAAAGCAAAAGGAATAGGAATACCACAAAGAAGAAACAGACACATTTTGGGAAATATTTATGAAGACTCTGTGGAACATAATAAAGATGCTGAATGGATAGAAATATTAAGAGAAACAAAAAGGATCTGTAATGTAGAAGATATGAAACGGGATGATGTAACGGCCAGATAAATTGAAATATAATGAAGAAAAGCTTCTTATTGGAAAACCCTGGGACCAGATACTGTACCTAACGTTTGGATAAATGTATTAATTTATTGGCCAAAAGATATAGTCCCAAGTAAAAATTACTTATATGCACCCCCTGAACAGGCACCAACCTGGTTAACAGCAGGAAAACTTATTCTCCTACTTAAGAAAAACTATAGACCAATAATTTGCTTTCCAGTGATATGCAAACTATATACTGGAATTGATACAGAAAGAGTCTGTGTTATTTCAAAGAAAAAAAAATCAATTACAATAATAGAACAAAAGGGTAACAAAAGAAAGCCATATGGAACAAAGGATCATCTGTTGCTAAATAAAGCCATAAAAGACATTTGCAAAAAGGGGAAGAATCTTGGTATGGCTTGTGTAGATTACAAAAGGTATTTGACAGAATCCCACATTCATGGATGAAGGAATGCTTACAGATTTTAAGATATACCCTACATTAATCAAACAGTGGCAAACTACTTCGTAGCTAAGCCATGACAAAGGACAAATTATTATCTCAGTCATAAAAATTCATAGCAGGATATTCCATGGTGAATCTTTGTCACCTCTGCATTTTGTCTTGCTCTTTGCCCGTTAAGCTGTTTACTTAACAGATTACTCCATGGTTACAGTTTGGCTCTCAGAAGACAACCTTGTTTAAAGACTTCTCATCTACTTTTTATAGACAACTTAAAACTATATTGCTCATCAGACGAGGAGTTGAAAACACAACTGCAAGTAGTTAATACTTTCTCATATGCTATAAGAATTCCATTAGGTTTTAATAAATGTGCAAAAACAATGGAAAGCTACAGCAGCTAGAAAATATCAATCTAGGACAGGAATGTGATGTAAAACATGAGCAGGACGGAGTATGTAAATAAATGGGAACTGATGAAGGATCGGTAACAAAAAAAAACAAATGAACAAATGTGAATAAAATTCAGTAAAGAATACTTTCAGAGGACTAAATCTAAAATTGAAAGCCTTGACATCTGGGAATAAAGCCCAGGCTATAAACCAATTTGCTCTTCCTTTTTCAATTTTGGGGTGATTGACTGTCCCCAAAATGTATTGTATAAGATGGACTGGAAATCAAGAAAAATATCACATGCCTGTTACATGTATAAAAATGAGTGCACACCAAAGTATATTCCTCATTCTGAAGGAGGTATGGGCCCCCCTCAAAACTGATTACATTTATAGATCTGCAGTCATGGGACTGCATTCATATTTGCTGATCTCACCATATCCAACCACAGTGAAAGTTTTAAAACATGAGGAGAAGTCTAAGATGACTTCCCTGCTTAGTTTAGCAAAAGCATATAGTTGTCATGTGGGAAAGGAAACTACACCAGAATTAGACAACAATCAGGCAGGCACTGAATGGCAAAAAATAAGAGAAAGAAAGAATACAAGGAGAAGCATGTGATGAGAACGAAAGAAATGTGTAGAAGGTATAAAATACTGTGGCAAGTATAGATATCTCTTGGAACAATCTGATGTAGATCAGGATTTGATACAAGAATAGTTAAGGAAAGCTGCACTGAAACCAATAGAAGAAAAGTTAATAATGGTGGCCCAGGATAATGAACTACATACATGTTGGTTTACAAGGTTCATTGAGCATGTGGGAGAAACAGCCAGATGCAGGTTCTGTCACACATCTCGCTACTGGGCGTGTGATACACTCATGGCAGATGCACATTAATATGGCAAAACTGTTGAAGTGGGGATTGTGCAAGCACCACACTACTGAAGTAGTTAAGAAATACTGGAAACATGAACTGAAAGGCATTGTACAACATTATGAATTTGCATTAACTGGGATCACTCATAACCAGCGGTTCAAATAATATTTGTGAGAAAATCAAATATAGTGGTCCAGGAAAAAAGACAAATGAACCATTGATCACTGAAATTATTACACTCAGTGATCACAGTGTCTTATGTACAGAGACACAAAGTCATAAAATACCAGGATTTGCAGGCAAACATGAGAGCAGTGTGGATTATGGATGCCTAAACAGTTCTAGAAGAAGTTCTAGGAGAACCATATTTATATATGCTACCGATACATGTTAAGTCCATATAAATTACAGGAGTCAATCCTGGGCACATTGTGGTAGTTGCAAAGAAAATTTTTGGCTAACATCAAAAATTGAAGCAATTGAAGATGCAATGTTTGCTCTGAGAGTGTTGATGGAGAAATACAGAGAAGGTCAGAAGGAGTTGCACTGTGTCTTTGTAGACTTGGAGAAAGCATATGACAGGGTGCCTAGAGAAGAGTTGTGGTATTGTATGAGGAAGTCGGGAGTGGCAGAGAAGTACGTAAGAGTGGTACAGGATATGTACGAGGGTAGTGTGACAGTGGTGAGGACTGCAGTGGGAGTGACAGATCCGTTTAAGGTGGAGGTGGGATTACATCAAGGATCAGCTCTGAGTCCTTTCTTATTTGCAGTGGTGATGGACAGGTTGACAGATGAGATCAGACAGGAGGCCCGTGGACTATGATGTTTGCAGATGACATTGTGATCTGTAGTGAGAGTAGGAATCAGGTTGAGGAGACTCTGGAGAGGTGGAGATATGCTCTAGAGAGCAGAGGAATGAGGGTCAGCAGGGCTAAGACAGAATATATGTGTGTAAATGAGAGGGAGGGTAGAGGAATGGTGAGGATGCAGGGAGTAGAGTTGGTAAAGGTGGACGAGTTTAAGTACTTGGGATCAACAGTTCAGAGTAATGGTGAATGTGGAAGAGAGGTGAAGAAGAGAGTACAGGCAGGGTGGAATGGGTGGAGAAGAGTGTCAGGAGTGATTTGTGACAGACGGGTATCCGTAAGAGTGAAAGGGAAGGTCTACAAGAGTGTAGTGAGACCAGCTATGTTATATGGGTTGGAGACAGTGGCATTGACAAAAGGCAGGAGTCAGAGCTGGATGTGGCAGAGTTAAAGATGTTAAGATTTGCAATCGGTGTGACTAGGATGGATAGGATTAGGAATCGGTATATTAGAGGGTCAGCTCATGTTGGACAGTTTGGAGACAAAGCAAGAGAGACGAGATTGCGTTGGTTTGGACATGTGCTGAGGAGGGATGATGGGTATATTGGGAAAAAGATGCTAAGGATGGAGCTGCCAGGTAAGAGGAATAGAGGAAGGCCTAAGATAAGGTTTATGGACGTGGTGAGAGAGGACATGCAGGTGGTTGGTGTGACAGAGCAAGATGCAGAGGATAGGAAGAAATGGAAAGAGATGATCCGCTGTGGCGACCCCTAACGAGAAAAGCCGAAAGAGAATGATGATCAAAAATTGAAGCAATACTAATTTTATGAACTTTAATCATACCCTGACTTAGAAATGGGGTCCTTTCATGTCGTGGTATTAGAAACCCAAAAGATTTGGAGAAATGCACCCAAGAGATACCACCAGCTTAAGTTGTACCATGTAAATTGCATGAAATGCTTGGACATATTTAAGTGAATACTCATCACAGAATGACAGTGGCCAGGATTCAAAAACACGTATCACAATGCAGAGACCTCCAAGTCTGTTTGCACGACGTGATACTGGGTTCTAATTCAGATACCAGTGTAGTGCTACTGTGGTATGACTGCTACAGGCCTTGTGCTAAACTGGTCTCTCTCAGGAAAATGCGGCAGTCCTGGGGCATAGCTAATGTTAATTAGCCATGTGCACGTACACAGATTTTTTTCATCAGGATCAGAGTAGCAAAGAAGTGTAAATCAATTAACAGCTTCACTGAGCAATCTGGAAAGCAAAGTGAGAAAGTGTATGTCATATTTAGATGAAGTGTACGCAGTTAGTGCTAAGGAAAGAGAAGGCCTGTTAGCTCCAGGGGAGCTAAGTACTGCGCAGCCATCTGTGTGTCTATTAGTATGTGGGGGTGGGAGTTTTTTTTTCTGTGTGTCATTGTGTGTATTTATTTATTTACGTGTGTGTGTGTGTGTGTGTGTGTGTGTGTATATATATATATATATTTAAATATATATGTACATAATTGCAGCTGTCTGCATATCTGTGTGCATGTGTGACTATTTGGGTATATATGTGAGCATGGCTGTGGGTGTGTGACTGTGTATAGCGACATAATTGCAGCTGTCTGTATATCTATGTGCAGGTGTGACTGTCTCACTATGTGTGTAAATGTGCATGAGTGTCATGTATTAGAATGGTTTTTGTGGCCAACTATATGTGGGAGTGTTCATCTTTGTCTTCATGATGGAATTCAAATAATTCTGAGTTGTTTATGCTATTTGTTAGAATATACAAAATATATTTGTCTTCTATTATAAGAGCATTTAAGTTCTGAAATGATTTCTTGTATTTTTTTCCATTAGTCAGTTTTTTTTTTAGCTGCATGCTGTGGTTTACTATCAAAATCAAGAAACGGCGGTTAAGTGAAACTTGGATGTTCAAAAGTATGGTTTCAAGTTTCTGTAACACCAATCTGTAAATGTTCGAATCCACCTTAACAAATGCTACTGTGCATTGACTCATATGAGGTGGACTTTCTGATTTGAGATCACACTATAGTGGGGACTGGGAAATTTGCCCTTTTCCTCACCATAGTGCAATCTCA
The DNA here is from genome assembly GCF_019279795.1 of Protopterus annectens. Classification (NCBI taxonomy): domain Eukaryota; kingdom Metazoa; phylum Chordata; order Ceratodontiformes; family Protopteridae; genus Protopterus; species Protopterus annectens. The sequence continues at coordinate 759,217,187 of NC_056750.1, read as the reverse complement.
GAATTTGTATATCTGATATGGTGTGGGGGAGTGGCCCTCCACATAAGGGGTGCAGCAAAAATGTTAGTAGAAATTTACCAGAAGTGCAGGTAAGCACGGTAATGTCGATAATATTGAAGTGCGAATTATCAACATTACAACTTTTGTCATTGTGATTAAATAACATTTTCCATTTCAAAATTATTTTTGAGTAAGTAATTACAGAACTGTGTTTCTTAATTTGGATAGTAAACTGCATACTGTCTGTTGTTCCAGTCTCACATGTCCTTGATTTAGAAAGCAGCTTTTCTTTTTTAAACAGGTCATGCATCTCAAGTCAATGAAAATATCAGTTTATCCTTTCCTTACTTGCACTTGCCCTGTATTGGACTGGGACCACGTAGCATTTTAAAGTGTTAGGAGTCTGGCACACTACAAGTTCAGTTTTCAGTACAGGGGTGATGACCAGTGCTACTATGTATAGAATAAACGACCTAGAATGAGCTGAGAAACCCTAAAAATGTTATCGTGCATACTTGTGGATTTCACATAACAACATTCATTGTGAAAGTTATTTGAGTCCTCTTGTTAGAACAAAGAGAAGATGGATTCCTAGTAACCAGATGGATTAAAGTTCTAAAGTATGTGTTCATCTGTGCATAGATAAGGCACGGGTAGTATTTACTTACAAGACCTAAAGTGATATGAGAGCTGTTGGTGTTAAGAGTTTTAAATGATAGACTCTAGTCCATGGCAAGACTCTCATAATTTTCACACATTAAGCAACCATTGCACAGGGTCCAAGGAAAGGCAAAGAAACGTGTTTCTCATGCACGTACAGGCCATTATACAATAGAATGCAATAACCTAATGCAGTTAATGTAATGCTAAGAAGGTGTTGAAGTAACTTGACAGAAATACTAATGTATGTGAAAAAGACTCAAAAAAAGCCAAGTAGGGTAGTATCTTTCAAAATCAAAATATATCTTAGTGCAAACAGAATGGTCATGCATAAGGTGTTTCAAGAGCAAAGAAAAAACAGACCAGTAAGCTACTGCTAAAGGGGTACATACTTACAAATGACAAAAACAGAAATGGAATTTTTCATAATTAGATTTTTAAAAATAAAATAGATGGTGTTAGAAACTGGCAAATATATTGCATGGGAATTAAGAAATGTATGTAGAAGCATTAACTGCGGTGGTGGTGGTGCTGCGGTAGCATTGTCGCCTCACAGTAAGACGTTGTCCTGTTCGATTCTCAGCTAGAGCGTCTTCTGTGTGGAGACATGCGTGAATGGGCGTACCTTCATTGAAGGTTATGCATCAGAGCTGGCAACTCGGCACGTAAAAATCTACTGCCAATCATTAGTGGACCGGAGTTCCACTGTGGCGACCCCTAACCGGGAAAAGCCGAAAGACACAAACAAATTTAGAAGCATTAACAACAGGAAAAAAAATACTTTATACATTGTGAATATAGATAGTATGCAAATTCCAATTTGTGCAAGTCTGATTTGAAAGCTCTGTGAGAGTGAAGGTAGAAAACTGAAAAGGCAGTTGAATGTCGGTAGAAAATGGACAGGGCAGTTGAGTGTAGGTAGAGTACAGAGAGGGCAGATTAGACTAGTTAGAGGACAGACAGGGCAGTTGCGTGTAAGTAGAGAACAGCTGGGCATTTGAATGTAGGTACAGTACAGACAGGGCGGTTGAGTGTAGGTAGAGGACAGTCAGGGCAGTTGAGTTTAGGTACAGTACAGACAAGGCAGTTGAGTGTAGGTAGAGGACAGACAGGGCAGTTTACAGGAACACAGTGGTACCTTTTCTGCTGCAGAATCAATGTGAACTGAGGATAAAGTATCATGTTTTCAGCCATGAGGAAAATGAGAAGTTTAAACAAAATGATTGAGGCTGTGGTGTTAAAGTCTTACAATGGCAATGTGGTAGATATAACTGCTTTACATAGTGGCCAGGCTTTTCAGTTATCAGAATCAGGGCTAGCCTTATGCGAACCGGCATCTTAGGTGAAGTACTCCAGGGCAGATACCCCCACTGCCCCCATCCAGTGCTGCTCACACCATCCAGATTACATTTTTGCTTACTTTTCTCACAGTTTAAGTTATTCTTCAGGTTTTCCTGCATGTATTCATTCATTCGTTCAGCATGCCCTAACTAGAAAAGACTGCAGTCTAATAACAGTGGAGAAATCAGCTGCATTAAACCTAGGGGTCTAGGGGTTCTATATGCTGTGAGGTAAATTTAAAGAGTTTTTTTTAAATAACCTTGTCTAGTAATGTCCTGAGAGAAATTCATGGTTAAGGAAATAAATGCAGGCTTACTATTCACCTTTCTTTTTTCTGTACCCTTTCAATACACCCTAACTGACCAAGGCTACACTAAAAATGAAATTAAGCTAGCATTTTCGCAGGCCACTAGGCACCCAGATGCCATGTACTTACAGATGATCGGAGGTGCATTTTAGGTTCATAGGTTCATAGGTTCATACTAGGCTATCTGCCCGAGGGCATTTACAAGCCTAGCCCATCGTTTTGTGGCTTACGCCACCCCTTTAGTATGGGGAACTATACCCATTATTTTGCTGTGCCTCTGTCGAGCAGTGACACTGAGGTAATCCCTGGGGTATATCTGCGATAGGTTCATAGGTTAAAGGGACATTTCTTTCATACAGACTTGCACACACACTAACCCCCCTCCACACACACTGAGCATTTGCAGGATTCAAACCCCTATCTACCTATGTTATGACACTCAAGACGGACGCATTAGCGGAGCGTGCTATTTGCATTACTGTAGTGCTTTTTTTTCCAACGGTTTGATCCAATGATGGTGTGAACAAAAATCATATGTAAGGAAAGAAATTCAGTCTTACAATTTATTTATTCCTTCAAATAAAAAAGTATCCAAAGCTTAAGCTCAAAACTGACCAATTAAAATAACTGTCTTCTCAATTTATTGCAACATAACAGTTGGTCAGCTCAAACATGACCAACTGTTGGCAATAAATTGAGAAGACAGATACTTGTGAGGATACATAAATCATCTAGAAATAGTCCTTGCCTTTTTACTCCCCAAAAAACAGCAGTTTATATAGGGTGGGTGAAGGGAGCAACTGCCCCAGGCTCAGTGGGTTAGGGAGCATGATTAGCTGACTCTGCTTGCTTCTTCTTTGCATAGTAGCATTAAATCAGAGTGCTGTAGCTCAATTTGGGTGTAATATCAACTGTGGGAACTGCTTGCTACAAATGTGTGAAGCAGTTTGCTACAGTTAAAAAGTAGTAAAGAGATTCCCTGAATCAGGGGATGGTACCAGGCACATTCACATAGCTCGTTGTACCTCTGCTGAAAAAAAGGTAGTCACCTTCTGGTGTTAAATGGGGATATAAATCAAGGCACAGATTGCTACAGTAATATATCTCATGTTGCTGCTGTCATACATATATATGGCACACACATAAAAAAAAAACAAAAAAACAAAAATAAAAGAATGCTGGTTCCTACTCCTTTCCACTCTGCACAGGTTACAGTGACCTTTGTCTACTTCTCTGAACACGGCTGATATTAGATTAAATGTAATTAAGTGTAGAGGTGACTACTAAGCCTGTATCAAAATTATATAGCTTTGGTGTGTGGGGGATCTCAGGCCCCACAGAAGCTCTGAAGGTCATGCTGTTACCTGTTGCATTTCTCCTTTATTGTTTGAGAGATGACTGCCCAAATGGTTATAAAAAGTTACTTGGATGCAGACAACCACCAGCAAGCAGTTATAGACACTTCAGTGTGCAGTTTAGATGTCTGATTGGGTAAAAGAGTATGACCATGTGTGATGGCCAGAATCAGGTAATCTACAAATGATTTAGCATCTGGTTTACCCATGAATGTGTGGTACACTGCTGGAGGGAGGTGGCCCCCTTCAGTCCATGCCCCAACCCAGTGATGAGCAGCGCTCCTCACTGACCTTGTGGCCGGCTATCCTTGGCCAAATGGAAATGCGCAGTGTTGTCATTATGTTTAGGTGGGATTCTGACTTAGAGGCATTCTGTCATAACCCACAGATGGTAGCTTCACACCATTGTCTCCTCAGCAAAGCACATATACTAAATGTCTGAACCTGTGGTTCCTCTCCTACTGAGCAAGATTACTATTGCAACAACACATCATCAATAGGGTAAAATTAACCTGTCTCATGATGTTCTAAACCCAGCTCATGTTCCCTATTAGTGGGTGAACAATCCAATGCTTGGTGAATTCTGCTTCACAATGATAGGAACATAGCTGACATTGAAGGATCATAAAGCGACATCGCTAAGAAAGCTTGGCTGCCACAAGCAAGTTATCCCTGTGGTAACTTTTGTGACACCTCTTGCTTAAAATCCAAAAGGATCATGCGGCTCCACTTTCACAGTCTGTATTCATACTGAAAGTCAATATCAAGCGAGCTTTTTCCACTCTGCTCCACAGGAGATTTCTGTCCTCCCTGAGCTCACCTTAGGACACCTGCAATAATCTTTGACAGGTGTACCACCCCAGTCAAACTCCCCACCTGACACTGTCCCCTGTGCGGGTTGTGCCCAGATGCCTGTGCACTTGGAGCCAGAAGTGAGAGCCCAGTTGGAGCTCACCCCCACCTCACTGGGTAAGTGAAAAAACTATAAGAGTAGTGATATTTCACTGGCGTGCCAAGGCCTCTCACTTATTCTACACCTCTAATGTCCCTTTACAATGCCAGACTAGTGTCAAGTTAAACAGGGTCTTCTTACCCCACTGATTCTGCCAAGCCCATTCTTTTAGCTGTGGTTTCATTAGATAGTTGGTAGGGACAGTGGGAATCTCATTCATCCATTCCTGTACATCACTAATGAGGTGACGAGGCATTTGGCTACCTTTAAGCGAATCATAATTACTCCCTCCATTTACCCGCGCTTCATTGAATTTCTTCATTTTGACATTCGAAGCACTGGGCAGAAATGTATTTCACCTTTGTTCCAAACAAAAAGCAAATAAATTAAAATATTCTAAACTGGTTCACACAAAACACATCAGTCCAGAAAAGTCAGAATAATAAGTAAACAACAGCAGAAAACTAGTCATTTTTGTAAACAGACAGCCCCTGCAATTATTCATACTTTGTCTGTGTGTATCAGTTGTTCATTTAAATAGCCCATTGTACGCATTCAAATGTAGACAAGTCTTGAAAACCAGGTAGTGACTGCTTAAATTGATGAAATAACATTAAGTGATCCCCAACTCCCACTCAGCAGTTATACCCACATCTGTCTACAATTCAGACATTTGATGGCTATATAATATATTTCACTTTTCCTCAGGACAAATGGTTGCCACATATTAAGTATTACAATTTGCTCCAAACAAATCATAACGCAATAACAGGCAAATGACAACAGTAATTTTCCGCTGCACCAGCAATTTTTACTACTAGTTATGTGCATATCACAGATTATCAGGTTTTTATTATATGGGAAAAAAAAAAAAAAACAGATCTTTGTCTGTCTAATCCTGAAAAAGACACTGACCCTATCTCTCAACTCTTGCTCAGATTTTGAGTGAAATTTCTATCATGACTATCATAAATGTCATACGTTTTATTATTTAGAAATAGCACAGTGATAAACCAAATCTGTTGGTCGAAATTTTAAACAAATTAAAGTAACATTTAAAATTTGTCCCAGATTTTAGGCCTTTGTTCCCCCACCTGCACCTTATTATTTTTGGCTTTGTCCTGAACCTTCACCATGCAAATAAAATTCATGCCAAAAAAGATTTGATAGATCACTGCCAGCAACTTAAAAAAAATAATAAACAATGATTAATAATAATTGGCACACTGCTTACTTATTTAAAATATGCCATTGTGTTCAACTGTCAACAATGTTGCAGAAAGTTCATTTGTTATATTTTTTTACCTGTCTGTCCCTAATAATTTTTTTTTTTATTTTTTGATAAATTACTGAAAATTATAGTTAGTTGTTAATATCATTAGTGAGTCATACTTATTGTTTAAAAAACGCATGTTGATGCAAAACCGCCAGCATTCTTGAGCAACAAAGTTAAGAGGTGTGCATGATCATGCCCACATCTGAACATTACAATGCTTGTGCTGCACCCACAGAGCAGTGACCTTGCAATGTTCAAATCTAATATGACTTAAATGGTCGGGTCAACTAGAAAGTCTATCCTGGGTCATGGGCATGTTTTGTTTTATTAAGGGCACCTCACTCATTTATTTATTTATCTATCTATTAGAGCAAAGAAATGTTACAGTTTATTGATTTTACAAATAAATAAATAAATATGGATTGAGCACACTTAGAAGCAGGGAGCCTTTGAATAAGGCCAGCTCTGATCAGATGCAAACATACAATTTTTATTCATTTATTTTACATTTTTTTCACAAGATGGACTGACTGGGACACTGCCCATTTTCAGTAGAGGCCCAGGGAGAAAAGCTCCAGCCTAAGCTTACATACAAAATGATCACATCAAGTAATAGAAATTATAGACAAATGTGACAAAAAAATGAGTGTTAACACATTTACAGGATAAAAATGTAAAAACAAAATATATATCAACTAGACCAAGACTAATCACTTGAATATAGCTGATATATGGCTATATATATGGCTGAACTTGTATATGTGCAGGAACATAACATTAGTTAGGAAATTAAGTAGTGAGAATCATTTAGACAAAGTAGTACATAGTTATTATACAACGACCCCCATTAATATTCAAAAACATGCACGCTGATTGGTCAGCATGCACGTTGTAAATTAGAGTTATAGTAATGGAAAAACGTCTGGTTGCCCGGACTTTTTCCATTACTATAACTGTTTTTTTTACAGCAACGGAGAACGCAAGATCTCCGTTGCTTCACACTGTGTCGCTATGTTAAACAAGTTTAACATAGCGAGACAGCTTTAAAAAAAGCAACGGAGATTCTCCGTTGCTTTTTTTTAAAGCTGTCTCACTATGTTAAACTCCTTTAACATAGCGAGACAGTTTGTAAAAAGCAACGGAGATCTTGCTTTCTCCGTTGCTTTTTTCAAAACTGTCTCACTATGTTAAATGGGTTTAACATAGCAAAACAGTTTGTAAAAAGCAACAGAGATCTTGCTTTCTCCGTTGCTTTTCCCACAGCTCTGATGTACTGCGTAGGCATACGCATGCACAGTACATCAGAACTGCTGCAGACTACCAGACAGCTGCGGAAGGGCAGCAAGGAGGCATTATACAATGCCATTATTTAAGAAAAGTAATTTTTTTTCTTAAATAATGTCATTGTATAAAAGCAATAACCCACTTCTGGGTTTGGGTAATGCTGGATTTACCCACAGTTGGCTTTGTTTGGCCACTCAGGCTTCACCCTCGTGGCCAGACCACACCAACCGTGGGTAAATCCAGCATTACCCACACCCAGGCGTGGGTTATTGCTATAGTAATACTTCTGTGGTGAGAGTTGCAGCTAGGAATGTAACTACTTATAAAGAAGCAGTTTTGTTAAAAGGGATATGTTAACAGAGTTAGTATGTACAGCCAGATTGTATAAGTAATTAACCTGGAGTGTTACATGTGCAAAGCCAGGATTCAAATAAGTGTCTTTTGTGAGATATTTTGAAATGATTAAGACTGCTTATGTATCTAATACTATGTGAAAGGGTATTCCAATTTTTGGCAACAAAGTTAGAGTAAAGAGAGTTGCTTGCTGTATTGGATACTTTGGTTACTTGGAGTAAGTCTTTGTTAAATGATCAAAAAGTACAAATGTTAGAGTAGGGTTGTGGAAGATTTTTTAGGGATAGTACATTTTTAGGATTGTGCATTATTTTGTGAGTCATTATTAATTGGTTATAGTTCATAACATGAGATAGTTTCAACCAGGAAAGATTTTTGAGGCATTGACAGTGATGGGTTGAATGTGTGGAATCTATTGCAAATTTGGCAATCTTATTGTAACATGATTCTAATTTACTTAGTTCTGACCTTTTGAGTTTGGTAAGTATGGGGGGATGCATATAAGAGTGAGGAGAGAAGGTGAGTTCTAGCTATGGCTAGTCTTGCAGCGTCTGCTAAGAACTCTTTGTTTCTATACATTGTTCCCATTTTCTTGTGAACCTTTTTGATTGTGTTAGAAATGTGTATGTCAGATTTAAGTCTGCTGTCAATTATGACACCTAATATTTTTTTATGGGAATCTGGGAAAATCCTAGTATTATTACTGGCAGTGATATAAAAGTTAGCTGGGAGATTAGTAGGTTTAGATGGATGAAAGATCATAAGTTTAGTTTTATTAGGGCTGAGAATGAGTTGTGAGTTTGCTAGCCATGTTTCAATATCAGAGAAGGCTTTTTGTGTGACTGTAAGAAGTTGAGTTATTGTGGAGCTCCACATATCAGGGTTGAATCATCTGCGTATTGTATGATAGATGCTTAACAGGAGGCAGTATTAAGATCATTTATGAATATGCTGAAGAGGAGGGGCCCTAGGATTGAACCTGAGGGACTCCAAGTGTAACAGGAAGAAGTGGGGATAGATCTTGCTTCCATTTCATAGCTTGCTGCGACTAGATAGATAACTTTGAAACCAGTTAACAGCATCAGGGTTGATATTAAAATAATTTAGAGTGAACAGTAACTTAGGATGGGAAACTGTATCGAATGCTTTGGACATGTCCAAAAAGACTGAAAACACTATTTTGCCATCATCTCTGAACTTATTTATAGTATTAGTGAAACTTAGAAGAGTTATAATGCTATGATATGGTCAGAATACATGCTGTGACGATGATAGGGGATTATTGTTTAGAAGATGTTTAAGAAGTTGAAAGTGGATACATCTTTCCCGAATTTTAGAAAGTGGTGAAAGTACAGCAATGGGCTGTGAGTTCTGTTGAACTGTCTCCTTTTGGGCTGGTAGTTTGTTAGTTCTGTTGAACTGTCTCCTTTTGGGCTGGTAGTTTGTTAGTTCTGTTGAACTGTCTCCTTTTGGGCTGGTAGTTTGTTAGTTCTGTTGAACTGTCTCCTTTTGGGCTGGTAGTTTGTTAGTTCTGTTGAACTGTCTCATTTTGGGCTGGTAGTTTGTTAGTTCTGTTGAACTGTCTCCTTTTGGGCTCGTAGTTTGTTAGTTCTGTTGAACTGTCTGCTTTTGGGCTAGTAGTTTGTTAGTTCTGTTGAACTGTCTCCTTTTGGGCTGGTAGTTTGTTAGTTCTGTTGAACTGTCTCCTTTTGGGCTGGTAGTTTGTTAGTTCTGTTGAACTGTCTGCTTTTGGGCTGGTAGTTTGTTAGTTCTGTTGAACTGTCTCCTTTTGGGCTGGTAGTTTGTTAGTTCTGTTGAACTGTCTCCTTTTGGGCTCGTAGTTTGTTAGTTCTGTTGAACTGTCTCCTTTTGGGCTGGTAGTTTGTTAGTTCTGTTGAACTGTCTCCTTTTGGGCTGGTAGTTTGTTAGTTCTGTTGAACTGTCTCCTTTTGGGCTGGTAGTTTGTTAGTTCTGTTGAACTGTCTGCTTTTGGGCTGGTAGTTTGTTAGTTCTGTTGAACTGTCTCCTTTTGGGCTGGTAGTTTGTTAGTTCTGTTGAACTGTCTCCTTTTGGGCCGGTAGTTTGTTAGTTCTGTTGAACTGTCTCCTTTTGGGCCGGTAGTTTGTTAGTTCTGTTGAACTGTCTCCTTTTGGGCCGGTAGTTTGTTAGTTCTGTTGAACTGTCTCCTTTTGGGCTGGTAGTTTGTTAGTTCTGTTGAACTGTCTCCTTTTGGGCTGGTAGTTTGTTAGTTCTGTTGAACTGTCTCCTTTTGGGCTGGTAGTTTGTTAGTTCTGTTGAACTGTCTCCTTTTGGGCTGGTAGTTTGTTAGTTCTGTTGAACTGTCTCCTTTTGGGCTGGTAGTTTGTTAGTTCTGTTGAACTGTCTCCTTTTGGGCTGGTAGTTTGTTAGTTCTGTTGAACTGTCTCCTTTTGGGCTGGTAGTTTGTTAGTTCTGTTGAACTGTCTCCTTTTGGGCTGGTAGTTTGTTAGTTCTGTTGAACTGTCTCCTTTTGGGCTGGTAGTTTGTTAGTTCTGTTGAACTGTCTCCTTTTGGGATGGTAGTTTGTTAGTTCTGTTGAACTGTCTCCTTTTGGGCTGGTAGTTTGTTAGTTCTGTTGAACTGTCTCCTTTTGGGCTGGTAGTTTGTTAGTTCTGTTGAACTGTCTCCTTTTGGGCTGGTAGTTTGTTAGTTCTGTTGAACTGTCTCCTTTTGGGCCGGTAGTTTGTTAGTTCTGTTGAACTGTCTCCTTTTGGGCCGGTAGTTTGTTAGTTCTGTTGAACTGTCTCCTTTTGGGCCGGTAGTTTGTTAGTTCTGTTGAACTGTCTCCTTTTGGGCTGGTAGTTTGTTAGTTCTGTTGAACTGTCTCCTTTTGGGCTGGTAGTTTGTTAGTTCTGTTGAACTGTCTCCTTTTGGGCTGGTAGTTTGTTAGTTCTGTTGAACTGTCTCCTTTTGGGCTGGTAGTTTGTTAGTTCTGTTGAACTGTCTCCTTTTGGGCTGGTAGTTTGTTAGTTCTGTTGAACTGTCTCCTTTTGGGCTGGTAGTTTGTTAGTTCTGTTGAACTGTCTCCTTTTGGGCTGGTAGTTTGTTAGTTCTGTTGAACTGTCTCCTTTTGGGCTGGTAGTTTGTTAGTTCTGTTGAACTGTCTCCTTTTGGGCCGGTAGTTTGTTAGTTCTGTTGAACTGTCTCCTTTTGGGCCGGTAGTTTGTTAGTTCTGTTGAACTGTCTCCTTTTGGGCCGGTAGTTTGTTAGTTCTGTTGAACTGTCTCCTTTTGGGCTGGTAGTTTGTTAGTTCTGTTGAACTGTCTCCTTTTGGGCTGGTAGTTTGTTAGTTCTGTTGAACTGTCCCCTTTTGGGCTGGTAGTTTGTTAGTTCTGTTGAACTGTCTCCTTTTGGGCTGGTAGTTTGTTAGTTCTGTTGAACTGTCTGCTTTTGGGCTGGTAGTTTGTTAGTTCTGTTGAACTGTCTCCTTTTGGGCTGGTAGTTTGTTAGTTCTGTTGAACTGTCTCCTTTTGGGCTGGTAGTTTGTTAGTTCTGTTGAACTGTCTCCTTTGGGCTGGTAGTTTGTTAGTTCTGTTGAACTGTCTCATTTTGGGCTGGTAGTTTGTTAGTTCTGTTGAACTGTCTCCTTTTGGGCTGGTAGTTTGTTAGTTCTGTTGAACTGTCTGCTTTTGGGCTGGTAGTTTGTTAGTTCTGTTGAACTGTCTCCTTTTGGGCTGGTAGTTTGTTAGTTCTGTTGAACTGTCTCCTTTTGGGCTGGTAGTTTGTTAGTTCTGTTGAACTGTCTCCTTTTGGGCTGGTAGTTTGTTAGTTCTGTTGAACTGTCTCATTTTGGGCTGGTAGTTTGTTAGTTCTGTTGAACTGTCTCCTTTTGGGCTGGTAGTTTGTTAGTTCTGTTGAACTGTCTCCTTTTGGGCTGGTAGTTTGTTAGTTCTGTTGAACTGTCTGCTTTTGGGCTGGTAGTTTGTTAGTTCTGTTGAACTGTCTCCTTTTGGGCTGGTAGTTTGTTAGTTCTGTTGAACTGTCTCCTTTTGGGCTGGTAGTTTGTTAGTTCTGTTGAACTGTCTCCTTTGGGCTGGTAGTTTGTTAGTTCTGTTGAACTGTCTCATTTTGGGCTGGTAGTTTGTTAGTTCTGTTGAACTGTCTCCTTTTGGGCTGGTAGTTTGTTAGTTCTGTTGAACTGTCTCCTTTTGGGCTGGTAGTTTGTTAGTTCTGTTGAACTGTCTGCTTTTGGGCTGGTAGTTTGTTAGTTCTGTTGAACTGTCTCCTTTTGGGCTGGTAGTTTGTTAGTTCTGTTGAACTGTTTGCTTTTGGGCTGGTAGTTTGTTAGTTCTGTTGAACTGTCTCCTTTTGGGCTGGTAGTTTGTTAGTTCTGTTGAACTGTCTCCTTTTGGGCTGGTAGTTTGTTAGTTCTGTTGAACTGTCTCCTTTTGGGCTGGTAGTTTGTTAGTTCTGCTGAACTGTCTCCTTTGTGTAATGGTATAATATATGCAATTTCCCAAATAGCTGGGACATACTTTTCTGTTATAGAGCAATTTATAAGTATTGACACAGGAAAGGCAATGACATTTACTGTTAATTTTAGATATTCTGCTGGCAAGTTATCTGCTGCCAGTGAAGTGGGTTTCAACTTCTTTAATAGTTTTGAAATAGTTTATTTTGAGACTGTGTGAAATGAGAATGCATCTACAACATTTACAATTCTATGTACAATATCTACAATACAATATACAATATCTGTAATTAACCTAAAAGTCATTTCAGCAGTTTAGTTTCCTAAGTGACAGTTTGCAGCTTTCTTTTTGGTTAGTCCTACAAAACACCAGCAGTTCAACAAGTGAGGTAAGAAGGAATCTATTACATTTACCCTACTTCAGTGTCAATCTGTTTTGATTTTCAATGACATATTCATTTAATTGCTCTTACAAAGACACATAAGCTGAAGTCATCATCCACATCTTCATTATTCCTCATTTCAGACAATTTTTTTGCAGAATTTTATCTAAATTTTCCAGTGTCAGAATTTTCCTCATGTTTGCAATTATAATCTAAGTTAATTTTCAAAGTTTTCCTTCAGGTTCTTAATCTGCATTATTGTACTCAGTATGACACTCTAGAAGTATGTGGTTAGTATCATGATCCAAATTCCTTCCTCCCGTGTTCCCTTCATCTCTCTGCTGACTGCCAGAACAATTCTGCCTTTCCAGTTTCTTTATCACCTTATAAAGTACATTCTGCTTTTAACCACTTAACCAGTTCTCTTATTTCCTGTTTTTATCTTTTCTTTTCCTTGTCATTTTTATAACATTTCTCATCAACTTTCTTTATTCATTATTTTTAACTTAACTTCTTACTATTTCCTTTATTTTCTGTCTTCCGTGGCTAAGTTTATATTCCTCTTTCACAATGTTCTTTGTGTCTTTTAAGTAACAGCTCTCTACAACATCATTGTGCCTGTCAAACTTCTTTTAGATTTATATTTAACAGCTAATTACTTTTGTATCAACACCCTCATTGTGACTCTTCATTTATGCAATTTGTGGTTGAATTAAGATCATCCTTTTCTCTAAGTATTCTCTATTATTCTAATGCAAACAAACGTATTGTGATTGCCAAAGATATGCAATGTGTTGGTCATATAAAGGTGGAGGTGAGTAGTCCAGGTAAAATGTCTTGTAGTTGCTATCCTACTACATATGAAATACTCTCCTTTTTAATGTATATTTCCATTCTGTGGCCCCAAAAAGAAATCTGAGTGCTTCCACATCAGTACCAACACTATCTCACAAAGTAAGACTTCTTGATACATACCTTTGGGGTATTTGCTTTTTAAACCACCCACACTGTACTATCTCTACTATTTATGTATTATTTTGTAAGTTTACATTTTTGGTAATGAACCAGAAAGAAGTTATATTTTTGTGGTGTAAGGCAAAAAAAGACATTGTATTCTTTTGTATTTAATTTCAACATTTGTTCTTTGACACATCCATATTTACAGTTTCTTTGAGTCATTCTGCTGTAAGTGTCTTCTTTTCCAAAAGTGTGTTTGTATGTGCATGCTTGTGTGTGTGTGTACGCGTGCGTATTTCAGGGGAGGTCTAAAAAAACTCTCAAAATCTTGTACATGTGAAAACAGTGTAAATGGTTAGGAGACCACACAAGACATTTTACAGAAGTACCAGGTTTTTTTGGTGGTCTCCACAGCTGACCATCAGTTGCCACCAGTTAGTGCCCTCATTTACCTAGTCTACCACACCAGACTTAGTTCCTTCTGGGCTACACCTGACCTATATCTGGGCAAGTGAGGAAACTGAGGACACTGAGCGGAGTCATAATGATGAAAGGGTGTGTTTCTCACATATTTTTCCTAGCCTGTGTACATGACCAGTACCACTTCATAGGTAAGGTATCCAATGGGCATCAAATTGCTTGTCACATCCACAAGGGCATGCTTTCAGTAGGATTCTGGGAAGGACACACACACACACACACACACACACACACACACACACACACACACACACACACACACACACCCTGAGGAAAAAGATAAGAAGCATCTCATGGCTGTTCCCCTGCTCTCCTTCACGCAAACAGAATATTGGCAGCATGCTCAGGGTAGGGGCATCATTCCCTCCCCATTAAATATGAAACAAATGACATTTTTGTCTAGTAGACACTGAGGTTCTTTTGCTTGTTTACTTTTATCTCTGTTATCTGCTTATATAAATGCTGATCAATAACACTCAATGGCCCCGTCTATTTGAATGTACATTACTAATAAAAAGAATAATGTACTAAGCAAAGCTAGGCTATTTTTTTCTTTTGAAATTTGTGCTTGTTATGGAGGCACTCTTTTTTGTACAGAGGTGAACGTACTCGTCTGTTATATAGGACATGTTCAAGGTATTTTCTGTTCAATGAAGTCCAAGAATTTGTTGATATAATGAAATATAGGAAGAAACTGATGAACTGAGCAATGTGTTGCTCAAGCCTAAACAGCCAGCTTATGAACATAAACCTATAGTTTTTCCTCTCACCTGTATCATCTTGTCTTGACTACACTGTTTCTAGAACCTCATTCTACAACACGTCTGAGTAGAGTTACCACTGAATATCTCAATACAATCATCATTTCTTATTTAAAAGCTAATCTTAAGTGATCTGCCAGTCATGTCACTTTCAGTGTACTTTTACTCCATTTCTATGTCTAAGCCATCCTTCATTTCAAATATCACCTTGAAAAGATCCAGTAAACTTTTACTTCATAAGCCTGCAAGCATGCACTGACACTACAGACACTGTATATTTGTGTCTGTTCACTTTCAAACTAAATTACTTTTAAATTTTCCTGACTATCAGGCCTTATTCAATTTTTCAGAGATTTATAGATTGTTATTAGGCTAATGACGGGGGGCTTTTTAAGCCTAACCAAGTTTTCCCGAAAGAATAATGATGCCCTGCTTCCAAACAGGGCATTGAGGGCCAGGCATTTATCAGTTACCTCTATTCATAAGGGATATGAGGGCTAGACCTGGTGTAAATTATTATTTAAAATGTTATCCGGGCAAGTAGGCTGATGCAAAGTTTTCTTTTCAGCCCCTATCTGTATTTTATTAAGAGAACAGATAATATGCGAACAACATGTACAAGTACTTAAAGTTTATTTATTTATTTTATTTGACATTTGTTTACCAGGAAAGTCTGCCTGGGGTAATATCCCATTATCAGTGGAGGCTAGGGGAGAAAAGCTCCATATTGACATAATATGGTCGCACTTAAAGTTATTACAAATCCTAAAACACAAGAATGGCATATTAACTAAGCAAAATTTCAGCTTCAGCTCATATAGTGTGAACCTATACATACTGTTAGGGACCGGTATAGCAAGTTGAAAAAAACACTGTAAATGGCAAGGTGACCATTTTGTTACAGGACCTAAACTGGGACACTCGAGGGCTGCCCTGGGAAGTCAGGTCTGCAAATCCATTCTCCCAGCCCCCATGGGAGTGGAGATAGGGCAGCCATGTCATCTCGCACCAGGGCAGGCAGGTTGGCCTCCTGTCCTTCACCAGGCACTATGGGGATGCCACTCTGTGAATAGCACCACCCAGGAGGCAAAAGACCACATGCCAGGAGGCTTGAAGTGCTGCACATTCATTGGCGCCTGGCACCATGATGGTGAGAGATTGAGGTGTGCTGTAAAAAGTGCAGATATGGGGGAACCCAGGGCCATCTCCCCTGCAAGTTTGAAAGCCCTAAGTGCAAGGCAAAGTGGAGATCTGGTGTCACGGAAGTCTGACTGTGGGACTGTCTGAGGCTTTGTGGCCCAGCAGAGTTTCATGAGGCTTGGAAGATCCCCTGAGAGGCTCCAAGAGCATGCATGTCACTGCATGATTTGGCAGCAGTTAGGAGTTATGTAACCCTGGAAAAGAGCTCTCTCTCCTGGGTAGAAAGGAACCCCAGAGGGGCTCAGTCCCAATGGGAGTCTGGAACAGAGAGAGAGGTGGAAAGTGACAGGTACAGGACAGCTCTTGCATGAGTGAGGGGGTACAGACCATGCCCCCTCTGGGACAGAAGTCTGGAAGGGGGAGAGAGGTATATAGTGGCAGGGCTGTGCATACTCATGCCTGGGTGAGTGGGGTCAGGTACAGCCCCCCCCATGAGAGAAGTCCTTAAGTGAGCAACTGGCGGACAGTGGTGGGGCCTGGAGAGCTACTGCCTGGGTGAGTGGGGTCAGGCAGAGGTCCAAATGATGAAAGTCCTTGAGGGAGTGCCAGGGTGGATGGCAGAGGAGCCTGGAGAGCTCCTGCCCGGGCAAAGCCATCCAACTTCATCCCATGACCGACAGCATCTTTGAAAAATCTCAAAGTCCCCATAGCTGCTCTGATGGGAAAGCAGGGGACTCTGAAGCCTTCGTGAGAGTGGATCTGCCCCTCAGCGACCGAGGGGAGTTCTGGAGGAGCAGATGGAATCAGAGGGAAGCTCCTCTGAGAGGGTCCGAGGACATGAGCAATCTGGCACAATTTGGCAGCCTGCAGGAGACATGCAGGTAGCGGAGTCCCTTGACATGGGGGGACCATGGCTGGGGAAGGTCTCTTGGCCAGGTCAAAGGGAAGATCTGTAGGGTTTGGCCCTGACAGAAGCCAGTACAGGAGCACCAGGCAGATGGATTTAGGGCCTGGAGAGCTCCTGCCTGGGTGAGTGGGGTCAAGCAGAACCCCCCCCCCACACAATGGAAGTCCTTGAAGGAGTGACTGACTGGAAGGCTCCTGCCAGGGTGAAGGCATCTGACCCTACCCCATACCCAATGGCATCCCTCAAAAATTGCAAAGTCCCCAGAACTGCTTAGGATCGGAGAGCAATGAGACTGGCCGCCTTGGGAAGCCAAATCACCATTCAGACTGAGCAGTCTAAACTGGGACATTTCTGTGTCCCAAAGACAATATTTGGGATTCCGGGACAGAGATTTCAAAATTGGGACTGTCCTGGAAAAACTGGGACTGTTGGTCACCTTGGTCAATGGATATAGTACTCAAAAGTTGTAGTTTATATTTATGATATTAAATGTATTAAGTACACTCTCTGGAATAGAGACAAGATAATATAGACTAGGCAAAAATATATTTGATCTTTGTTTAAGAAACATATTTTATTAAGTCCTTTTCAATGAAAGTGATCATGTTAATAATGAAAGGAGGGACTTTAAGTCTGCTGCTGTATCAGACAAGGAGAGAGAGAGAGAGAGACACGAACGTACACACACACACACACACACACACACACACACACACACACACACACACACACACATATATACTGAGACCAGACATGAGAGTTAAGAAGGCACTGAATTCTTCAGCATAACTTCAGTGCCTTCTTAGCTGTTGTCCCTGGTCTAAAGGGGATGAGCCTGTCATTTATAGTAAACTCTCAGTTAAATGGCACCCATGGGGATTGGTAAATGCCGGATAACTAGTTTCTGGTTGCTTGAGAATTACTATTAAAAATGGGCCTGACTAATATTGTAAACTATATTATTTGTTTGGTTTGACTTCTTCTTAAGTGTGGGAGAGAAAGAGAATTTATTCCTATCTTCCTTTTTAAAACTCAGAGTCTAAAAACTTAAGATATGTTTCTGGGGGGGCGGACAGAAAGGGCAACATATGAAAATTGTACTGTATTTCTTTGAATTTTTTTTCTGGTTGCTTGAGTTCTGGTTGACTAAGAGTTTACTGTACAGCATTTTGTGAAATGAAGGACTATTCTTTAATGGGAAAACAAGAAGTATTTTATATAGAGTGTCAGAGTGTAGATTAAAATAAACAAACCATATGCCAAGAAAAGAATATCCTAAATCCTTCAGACTTTCCACTATCCATATTTACATATTGTGTTCAGGACTACATGCAGCCCTACAGCTGATAAGAAGAGCTACCATCATGTTATACAGAGGTCCTGCTGTATGTTACAAAATGGATCTCTAATTCCCTCTGACAAGTACATTGCTATACAGTGCTGGCTTGTTCATCTTCCGAATGGTGCAGATTATAGTCAGATAAGAATGAGTTAATATTCTAATCTGCAAAAGAACTGTATCATTATACTTCCAGGTTACTATAGTGATACTGGCTACTGATGTCTTAAGAAAGTGCTCTCTAATTCACATTTGATGTACTTTTAAGTAAAATACTGACCATGATGGAGCTTTATACTACACCAAAGTACAACTTGAATTTGTTTCCAAGTGATTACTTATCAAATTTTACTAAATTGTGTCTATTTTGCCTTCTGAGTTATATGTGACACTAATGTTATATTAAAATGTGCACAAATATCAAAATATTTAGCTTTTCTATCATTCAAAATCACTATTTTATTCTCACATCAGTAATTGTGGCAAGTAGTTGCAAAGAATAAATGCTCAAATAATCAATTATCACATAAAATGAGGAATCATTCATATATTTGGTTAGAGCTGACAGCTTGCACATAAACTGTTGAAGAAAGTGATGGTAGGAAAAAGAGGAGAAATTTTCAAACTGAAGCTCATTGACCTAAAATGGCCAAATTACAATACTGTTACTTGTTTAAATTCACAAATTCTTGCAATCCCAGACTAGGATAGACCAGTAATGGTTATACTTTAAATGTTGCTTACATCTCAGGCTATATTTGCAGAAATACAAAGCTAACCTGCTTGAATGAATAGCAGGCTTTGTTCTTTTTGAAGTATCACACTATCTGTTATAATAAAAAAAATGTCTGCTGCCACCCTATTTTTCATCAATTCAGAGTACGGCCTGCCATGAGCTAAAATATATTCTTGTAAAGAAGCCAGTAAACTGAGAAATGGAAAGCCACCCTAAGCCAAAAATAATGAGTTACAGATCACAGGAACTCCTGGAAGTTTCTAGATTTAACATTGATTTAGTCATTGCTAAGCTCTTTTTATGTTTACTTTCATCCAGATTTACATAACTGTTACTGAATGCTATGAAAGCTCAAAACCACATAAGTGCCTTTTATTTCAATAAAGTTTTTTGAGAACACAGGCATTCAGTAAGTGCAGTAACTATGCACTTTTTAAATGCATTTCTTTTGTTAACTATATGTGGTCTACCTTACACAAGTTCCTGTTCTGAGAAATAATGTAAAGGCATTGTCTGGGTTTTGAGATTTGGTCAAATCCATGCTGTATGCTTCCCGAGGCTGCAGAAATCTATATGCAGTGTGCAATATGCTACTGTTTTATAGATTATTAACAGTGTGGGTCAAGGTCATGAACAATTAATCTCAAAACAACAAATGTACAAAAGCAGTTACAATCCCACATATGATAGTTGCACGGCCAATGTTACATTATATAATCATCGTGAATAGAATGAAGGTGAAATTCTGGGTTGTGATAAAACTTAAGTTGTTTCCTTTTTCACATGTGTGGCAAATTTGGAATATGCCTGAGTTAACTCTTGTGCTTTTGACGAAATTACTGTACTCCATTTATTAACTTAGTACGCTGATTCAGTGGCTGCTTGTAATGTTAAAGAAGCTGTCTGCATGTGATTCCAGCAATCAATAAAATAGCAAAGTTAGACCATCTAAAACTATGTGGTCAATATACACCTTCATTACCGTTGCATTCATCTGACTGCTCGTTACTGCATAGTTCACTTCCTCTCCAAGTATCTGCTGAAATATGCTTCATGCATTGACCACTGTTTCACTTGTAAATGACATTTAAGGACTATTTAATGTTATCATTCTGCACTGAGAAGGTGGAAATGAGTCCATGTAAGGTTGTCTGGTTAAATTAGAGATGATATCTTACTGGGCTAAACATACTGCTTTACAGTTAGCAAGCAATGCCAGTAACATGGTCAAATATCTTGTCAGGATCCCCCTGCCTTTGTTCGACTGTGTTAGTGGTCCTATTTACTAATAGAAGCTTACTTAGAAAATAAAATAAAATAAATAGCATTTTAGATGTGTTGGCTTGATCTGTATTTGATCTTGCCACAAAAATGGGAAGTTAGACTGAGAACAAGAGGCACAAATTTTAACAAACAACAATTTATTATCTGCTTTCGTCATTAGACTTCATCAGAAAACATTTCATTCAACTGCAAAAAAAGTTTCAGTATACAAATATCTGTAAGCCAAAAGAAAATACATCTTCATCCCACAATCAAGTGACATCACAAACTCAGTTGACATATCCTTCTGTTAAAAATGTATTTGTTCAAGTGAACCCTGCGGTTCTTTAAGAAACACTTGATGTTGACTACATCATTCAACCCTGGTGCTTATAGGTTCATACAGCAATAACCCACTTCTGGGTGTGGGTAATGCTGGATTTATCCACGGCTGGTGTGGTCTGGTCATGAGGGAGAAGCCTGAGTGGCCAAACAAAGCCAACCGTGGGTAAATCCAGCATTACCCACACCCAGAAGTGGTTATTGTTATTAATGACATTATTTAAGAAAAAAAATAATTACTTTTCTTAAATAATGCCATTGTATAATGCCTCCTTGCTGCCCTTCCGCAGCTGTCTGGTATTCTGTGACAGTTCTGATGTACTGCGCATGCGTATGCCTACGCAGTACACCAGAACTGTGGGCAAAAGCAATGGAGAAAGCAAGATCTCCGTTGCTTTTTACAAACTGTTTCACTATGTTAAACCCATTTAACATAGTGAGACAGTTTTGAAAAAAGCAACGGAGAAAGCAAGATCTCCGTTGCTTTTTACAAACTGTTTCGCTATGTTCAATGGGTTTAACATAGCGAGACAGTGTTGCTGTGAGTTATAGTAATGGAAAAAGTCTGGGCGACCGGACCTTTTTCCATTACTATAACAGATTTACAATGTGCATGCTGACCAATCAATGTGCACGTTTCTGAATATTAATGGGGGGTCGTTGTATAATAGGTGTGTACTAAACTAATAGCCCTGGGGCCTTTACAAGCCTAGCTCATAGGAACCTGATCTGCCACAATACTTCTCTTTGTTCCAAGTCTGTCTTAAAATCCCCCCCCATGTGATGAATCCCCTGTTCCAGAACTGAAAAAGGGCACTTCTTATAGTTGTGACACTTCAAAGTGTGTTTAAAAACACGTTTCCACTATCCTTGTTTTTTATGCTATAGTAGTGCTCTTTGATCCTGGCACAGAAAACCCGGATGGTCATCCCAATATAAAATGCAGTACAATGAGAACATAACCCAATGTACACCACACCTTTGGTTTTGCAGTTAAAATAACCTGACACTGGAATAGTGTGTGGCAAATTTACAAAAAGTCCCTCTAATACGTACCTACAAAGGGTACAACTTCCACATTTGTGCATGCCAAATGGTTTGTTTAGGTGACAAAACAGAGAAAAAGAATATTTTACACACAATCAAATAATAATTTTAAATTATACTGATTTTTTATATACAAAATGGGGGTGGTGGCTGACCGGCATAAAAAGGTCCTGATTACCCACTAAAATTTTCCAATTGTCCTGTATAATGCCTCTTATCACTCCACTGTCCGAAGTCATATTCAAACTGAAAAATATTTCTTTGTGGGACTTGTTCGAAACTTTGGAGCCACTATGAGAAACTTGTAATATAGGCAGGTAGAGTGTCATTCTATTGTCCGTGACATACTTAGCTGTAATTCTTAATTTGTCTTCATGGTAACCTCTTTCCAAAAAAATGTGAACAAATAAAATCTATTTCACTAATAAAATCACTGTCTTCACTAGTCATTCGACTGGCCCTGATATATTGGTCTTGGGTTATATTGTCTTTCATAAATTGCAGATGAAAGCTTTTATAGTGTAGGTAACTGTTGGTAAAAGATTTTTACGGTCAATCCTGCTTACAAATTTCTTCAGTAACTTTACCCACTCTAAAGTGACATCCAGAAAGTTAAACTTTAAACCCATGTCACCAAAAGTGAATAAGCAATCTATACACTCTTTCACCTGGTTGGGGTCACCTTCTAAGGTGAAAAACAAGTCACTGACAAATCTTTTAAAAAGCAAAACATTATATCTACCCATAATAGGCTCCAGAAATGTGTGTTCCCACCATCCAACAAGAATATTTACAAATGAAGGGGTGGCTGGAGGCCCCATAGCAACTCCTCGGTTCTGTTTACACACACTGTTATTAAACATAAAAGAACTGTTTTTCAACAGAACATCCATCAGATCACAGAAAAAGTTGCCCTTGCCATTAGAAAAGTTGGAAAATCTCCCAAAATATTGTCTAATGTATTCTATTTCTGTTTCATGTGGAACACACGTGAAAAGTGATACCACATCAGTGGTGAACAAAGTATGTTTTTGTGGGTCAAATGAAAAGGTGCCATTAAATTTCCTGAGCTCTTCCAAAAAATCCTGAGAGTCATGTATAAAAGAACTCATTGTATTGACTAAGGTGTTTAGAAAAGAATGAATCATAAGGGAAATTCCTTCTGTGATGTAATTAGGCACTGAAACAATAGGCCTAAATGGAGGGTAGTTGAGGTTTTTATGGACCTTTGGTATTCCAAACAAAACCCCTTACTTGGGATTCTTAATGTTACAAAAATCATAAGAAATTTTGTGTAAATTACCACTCATAATACTGTCAAACAAAAAAGAATAAAATCTGTGATAACTTGTTGATGCATCACTTGCATCGGCTGCCTCATATTCTGAGGTATTACTTAACATCTCTTCAATACTATGAATATACTTATCTTGATGCATCACAACCAAAGCACCACCTTTGTCACTTTTCATAATTCTAACCATGCTGTCAGACTTTAATTCATTCAGAGCAGACTTTCTCTCTTAGTTAAGTTGTAATATTTACACCTCATTTTATTATTGTCTAACAAACTTCTAATTTGTTTTTCACAGGTATTCTCAAACACTTTTAAAGTGTGTACCAAAAGTAGGTTAAAACAGTTTGTTTTAACATATTTACTTTCACTCTTTTCAACATATTTTAAAATGTAATTTAAGTTCAACAGTCTTGTCCATGTCAAATGGCTTGTTTGTGTGTAAAATAGTCCTTTTCTCTGTCTTTTCACCCTCTCAAATAATAATTTTAAATTATACTGATTTTTATACACAAAAAGGATTCCTTCTGATTCATCCATGGGCAATTAGCTGAGTGTAAGATGTACAAAAATAATGGTATAAACTTGTCTAAACTTGATCTCATTTCTGAGTATTATAGAATTTGGGTTTACATTCTGTTCCAACTAGTAGAGCTGATATTTCCAGCACTGTTCTAGAATTGAAAAAAATACACAAGACTTCTTTAAAGCCAGGGTTCTATTTCTTCATCCACTCAGGCTGCATGCTCCTAACATTAGGAATTCTGGGTAGTATTTTCGGATCTACTTCAGTAGGTCGAACTTTTACAAGTTTGAACCACATATGGCCGAGACCATATGTTCGAACTTGTAACAGTTCGAACAATGAAGTAAAAACACATAAAACACAAAACTAAACATCTATATAGCAGGGGGCTATGCCCCCCAGCACACCCCACACCCCCCTTACTTAAATATACCAACTCCAAGAATGCACTACATTGCAGAAATAGGAAATCTTCCCTTTCCGCTCTGTACGGAGATCTCCATTCAGTCCGATCAAACTTTTACAAGTTTGAAGATATGGTCACAACCATATGTGGTTCAAACTAGTAAATATTTGATCAACTGAAAGGGACCCAGTATTTTCACATCCTTTTATATTAAGACTATAATAATATATGTGAAACTTATAAAGTCAAAATCCTAAAGTCATTGTCCTACCAGTTTTACCCTCCCTTAAGGTGTAAATATTGTGTAAATCTGCTTTACTGATATTTAACAAACTCCAAGAGAGCAGATTAGGAGATTGTTCTTGTTTTCAGTGTTAACGTAACACACAACAAGCCTTTTTTAGAGATTGTCACTGTAACCACTGTAAATGTTCAGAATTTCCAGGAGAATGAAGTGCACCCCTAGCTATACTTCTACCAGATAGTGGGAGCAAGATACATATAAGAACATGAGCAGACATATGCTAATGTATTATACAGTAAACATCAGACTCCCACCCCCATTATCATTAGGCAATTTCAAAAGTAAAGAAATTAAGAAAATCTAAATTCAAGTGGAATTTACTTCCATAGTTTGTATGGAATTTCTTGTCAGATGAATCCAGAAGAGTTGCCAAAGTTCCTAACCAGGATAACCAAACTGTGATGTGAGTTGCATGCTTAAAGAAAACTTATATTACCAACATAATGGTTCTTAGGAATCAAATGCAAGTCATTGTTTCTTTATTTGTTGCTAGAAACACATTTGTGAGGCATTTTGTTTGATTTCATAAATTGCGATCTAGAAAAATCTTACGACTCTAGACCCACAATAATATGGTTTAGTTGAAAGTAGTCAATGACCACTTAAATTAGTAAACTTCATCAAGAAAAGTCACTGAAGCTGAAGATAGTGGTCATGCAGTTAATGCAGTGTACTTAAATCTAGCCAAGGCCTTGGACTCTTTTCCTACTCTGGAATTTTAAATAAGCTTAAAGGCTTAAATGTATGGCATTTTGTTATGATGACTAATGGTATTCCTATGTCTCAGTACTCGGACCTCTCCTGTTTAACATCTGCATCTTGGAACTCCATCTAAATCACCCACACATATGGTTGACTAAATTTGCCAATGAATGCAAGATTGATATTTTCCTTTTGTCAACAGCAAATATCGAGTTAGCACAGTATAGCCCTAACCATACCAATCAATAGTCAATTAGAAAGGAGTTTAATTAAATGCAAAGAAGTGTAGTAATAACTCCTTTGATAAATACATCTCAGCAGTGGCATAATGCGTAGCTACCAACCAACTTCAGACTAATATAGTCATCAAAGATCTCAGTGCCATGTAGACAGCTCCCTTCACATCTGACTACCATGTAACAGCAGTAGTCAGTAAATCCTCCTGTCTAGCCCAAATAACACTGATCATAAATGTTACAGAATATGATGGTCCTGTTAGTACATATCTACCTAAACATATCATACATATAAAAAAGACCACCAGAGATTCTTAACTAAAAAGATCCCTGCACTAACTCAGCTCAGTAGACAGACTTGAAGCTCTGTCTTTTAAAGACCTCTGCACTGTGATTTATTTACAGCACTGCAAATAAGAAGGAGAAAAATGCTCTGAATATGACATAAAATAAACAGGTTTGGAATTTTAACAGAAATGAAGTGCATCCTAAAAAAACAAACTAAATGGTGCTTATTTTATTAAAGTTACTTTAACTGAATCTTTGTCTTAATTTTTATGAAACAAGTGTTTTTGGTTATTTCTTGTATGATGTCCAGATATCATCAACGTATGCTTATTTCATATTATTTTTAAATTTATTTTAATCACTGTAATACATACACCATGCAATTATAATGTCTTACATATAGTGTGATACAAAGTCAAATATATCAGGATTTAGAAGCAGAAGAAACTAGAGCAACATGTGATAAAGATAGGCAGACAGCTCCAATACTAGTAAGGGCAACAGGACTGATGATAAAGGAACTTTTGCATATATTAAAATATGCCACTGATACATGTAACACCTTATGAATTACAGAAGAAGGCATATCTGCTTGCACTGGGGTTGCTGAGAAGAGAACCTTTGCAAAAGCAATACAAATTTTACTAGGGCATAGGGGATCTCCCCCTACTCATGATCGGCACTTGTGATGGTGTTGTACGAGTACGTGTGCACATCCCATTCCTAGCATGGAGGCAGCTGGTATGCAAGGTGGAACAGCAATAGAAGAGGGCAGAAGTGAATGCTAGCTTGAAAATAGTAAATAAAATAGTAGTGGAAGACTCAGAGGAAACCTTTCAAAGAAAGCTGCTTAATCAGACCGGGGAGACAGTCGGAGAGGAGTTTATAATTACAACCCCCATTTGGAAGGGTTGCGGGATTATACACTTAACCTGAATAATCAAAGTTAGCCAGAAAATGAGGTTTCTTGGGGTGATTTTATGGAAAAAAATAGACAAAGAAGATACAGAGCTATGCTAGAAGGAAGCAGTGGAAAAACAAAGAAGAACTACCTGGAGACTAGCAGCTTCACGAGAAGAAGTGAGAGAAAAAATAAAAGAAGTGTGAAAAGAAAATTTATGGTAAGAATACAAAGTAAAAGAGAACATGAAATTAACAGATATGAGGTATGGGAGAGTGCAATGTTACCTTTGTGTGTAAAAGAGCAAGAGGTAAGAGCACTTATTTTTATTAACAAAAAGACATTCTTTGAGACTATAAAATGTATGGAGAGTATCTTGTGTTAATATAAAAGAAGACAAACATGACAATCCTTATATACATAATAAAAGCATCTTTTCAAGAGACTAAAATGAAACTTCATATACAGTTTCAAACTGAGTTTAAAAGAATATTTATAAAATACATGTAAAGAAATAATGGACATTTCAAAAGTTTATGACAGTAAGAGTCTATGGACTTGGGTATGGGGCTGTAATATCATTCTGAAAATGCTAATGGTAACACGTGCATTATAAAATATTGGGGACAACCAGGAACATTTTATTTGTGTGGAAAATAAGCACATTTAGTTAGTAGCTATGATAAAAACTAATGTTATATATATGGTCAAACAGGTCATGAAGCAAACAAAAAAATGTGACCTTGAATGCTATAAACGTAAAAAAAGGGGGGGGGCATGTATTGGTGGATTATAAAGAAAAAGATGAGCTAAGTATTATAAGTAAGAATAAAAAGAAAGAAAAAGAAAGGACTGAAGAAGAGTATAAAATAAATGAAACTTCTGAAAAAAAGATACTGAAAAAATAATGAAGGTGATAAATTAGCTATAGAATCAGAAGTTAGCGATGAGGAAGATATAATTTGGAAAGTGATTAAAGGGAAAGAATGTCCATTGGTAAAAAAGTTAAAGATAGAAAAATAGATAATTAAAAGATATTAATATAATGAAAACAGGAAATGGATAACATTTTTCTTATAAGAAATTAGCATAAGATGTTATCACCTAATCAAAGAAACAGGGAAAGGGATAATTTAAGATTTTTTCTGTGAATGTTAATAGTCTGAAAAATATTACTAGAAGGACAGCAATTTTAGAATAATGTAACAAATGTGACATTGATATAATTATTCAGGAGGATACAAAAATTATGACACATGAATAAAGGTTACAGAAAAAAATATTTTATTTTATTTATTTAACATTTGTTAACTGGGAAAGTCTGACTTGGAGCAAAGCCAATTTTCAGCAGAGGCCTGGGGAGAAATGTTCCAGATGCATGTCTTTCTAATGTGGGAGGAAACTGGACCACCCGGAAGAAACCCACACGAGCACAGGGAGGACATACAGACTCCGCACAGAAGGCACCCTAGCTGAGAATCGAACCAGAGACCTCTTACTGTGAGGTGACAACACTATCACTGCACCACTGTGCTGTTGACAATTCTTTTTTTTCCAGGTGAGCTGGAGAGAGAAATTGCATGAGCTCATTTACCTTATTACCGTTCTGCAATGGTTGGAGCTGTACCTGGATTAAGCTAATATATGTGGTAACTACTCACTCTACTACATAAATTGTATGCAAATAGTAATATAATGTGCATTCTAATTATCCCATTTCAACTCATCTAAGGGCTACAATCAAATGGTAATATTCTATTTCCCACACAGAACAAAAACAGCACACAAAAATGCACAAAAATAATACTGTTAAAAATTAATGAATCATGAAACAAAACAAGCATAAATCTTAACTAAAAAAATACACCTCATCTCTCTATAAATGATGAGACTCAAAAAATTTGAATGTATGCAGGTGTACTACAGGTGTATGAGATGGGGATGGGGAAATAATGTGGAATATAGGGAATGAGCAGTGTTCAGAAATAGCAGTTTTATGTAGAAGAGTGATGAAAATACTCAATGTTATATTACTCAAAATGGGAAGATCAAGATCAAGAAGTATAGATGCAAGATGGCAAGAAAAGGTATATATAATTATTGCTATATATGCATATGCCACTAGCAAAGGAATGGAGAACTATTTTAGAAAATATTAGATGCATTTGTAAACATGGATACGATATTTACAGAATATTTTAATTGTGACGTAAGGAGAAAAGAAAAGAGAAAAGATGTAAAAACAGATAGAAGTAATAAAATGGTAAAAATTAGTTATATGGACTAAAAAACATGGACCTACTGGAGAAGTACTTCAAAAACTGAAACAGATTATTTTTGGTATCAGAAGGAATATGTGTAATGAAAGGAGAGTCTCTTGCAACAGTTTTTTTTTTCAGATCATCTGGCAATATGATTCAAAATATATCATAATAAAGAGCCAATAAAGGTAGGAAACATATAAAAAGAATAAATGAAAAGGATTGCAATGAAAAAGGAAAGGAATATATTAACCACTTATGGAAAGATCATATTACTATGAAACATTTTATGTTAATTGGTTGGAATGGGGGTTGCTCTAAAAAGAAAATATAAAGATGGCTGTCTATTCTGAAAAAAAAGAAATAAAAATGCAGGACTATGCTAAAATGTATAGAGATATAATGAATAATTGAAAAATAAAGATTTTATAATGAGAAGGAATTTATAAGAAAAATTATGAGAAAATTAGAGAGTTAATGTATAAACAAAGGTATTTTTACAAGGAAGAAAAGAGGACGTTTTATCTTATTTAAGCAAGATAATAAAGGAAGAGAGTAGTATAATGACAGAAATGAGAGATAATGAGTTGATATAAAGCCAAGCCAACAACAAAATCTGGGAATTGTAGGATATGCAGAAGAAATGTTTATTAAATAAAGAGACAATATAAAGAAATGGCGAGTACACAAATCTGAACAAGTTAATAAATAATTGGAAAAAAAGATATCATACTGTAGGAATTAGAAGTATGTAAACAGTTCAAATATGAAATCAGCATCTGGCCCAGATGGTACTGGGTTTAAAATGTATAAAAATCTACAGCGTTAGCAGAAAAAATATTTAATATGTGTATCAATGAATGGTTAAACCAAAGATTGGTATATAAGGAATTGTTTAGTGGAGTATTAAAATGTATATGGAAAAAGGGGGAATCAAGATCTATAAAAATGAGACTGAAAGTTCTAAATAATACAAACTATAAGATATTTGTGAAAAAAAAATTTGAGAAAAAGATGTGATATTTAATGGAGCATGTATCTATTTAGTTGAAAGTGTTAAATAAATAGTATGATGCTAAAAAAAGAATGAGTAAAGGAATGTGTAATACAATAAAAATAGCAGGTGTACAATATTCTGTCAAAGAAATATCTGGTTTAGAGATAAATTTTGATAAAAAAGAAAATAAGGAGGGACGGGATATAATAACCAAGGGAATAATACATTTTTATATTATGGAAAATGTATAGATGAGCATATAAAAACATTATATTTGATTAACTCGGTGCCAGTAGGAAAGATAGAATATATATCCACTGTTGTTATGATTCCTAGAGGATATGAGAATCTTGTACTAGAAATATTCTTCTCTTTTATATAGGGATCCAGATTAAATCCTGTTAAAAGAGGTGTATTACATATGAATAAGGAAGAAGAAGGATAACGTATGATAAATCCCATAGTTTATGTTGCTCGAATTGGTTACATGAAAAAAGTGAGAATTAACTAGTAAATGCATTGAAGTACAAGGAATTTTTGAAAAAATATAAGAAATAATAAGAGAACAAAATAATGTTTTAATGAAGACACAGAGAATTTTCAGCAAAAGCTAAGATTATGGAGAATAAAGATTGATGAAGTGGAAGAAAATAGAAAAATATGGTATAATAATATCCTTGGGGGAATGTTCCAGAAAAAAAGATTAAAACAATTAAAGAAAGAAATAAGTGGTGTAGATATAATGTTGAATGCCACAATTTTTTGTGGAGATTTGGAATAAAAAAAAAATACCCATTAAGGCAAATAAGCCTCAGAAAACGCCGTAACTATATATATCTTTATCCTTATCTATCTATCTATCTATCTATATATATATATATATATATATATATATATATATAAGCCTTATTAGAATTATATATATAAAAATGTAAGCCTTATCTCTCTCTATATATACATATATAAATAATTGTATATATATATATATATATATATATATATATATATATATATATATATATATATATAGACACACACACATATATATAGATACAGATATAAATATATGTTTATATATATATATATATATATATATATATATATATATATATATAGCTGTATAAAAATGTATGTACATACATAAATAAAGGACCCCTAATGTCATCCAAAGGATGACATACTCAGGAGTTGTACTGTAGTGTCATTAAATCCATGTGTAGGAATAGAGCCCACTAGCTCCTGCACCAATTAATGCTGCTATTAGTCTGCTCTGATAAGCTGTAACATTTATCAGTTCTTTTCCAAAGAAAAATATTCTACCATGTATTATTGCAAGAAGCAAGAACAGTAGTAGTGATAGAGAGAACCAGCAGCTGACATAGATGGCCTGTTCATGTAAAACTGGGCAATCACCTAATGAGATAAATTTTCCCTTATGCAATAACTCATGCACACACAGGTTCTAGTGCATAGTTTGTCCTGCTGAACAAAGGCATTTCTGTAAGAGATAAATATTTACTTAAAATTGAGCCAGGATTCTATAACAGCTAGGATATCAACAGCTAACATAGCAAGACATGTGCTTTTCCCTTTCTGCTTGTAAGAAGAATAACAGGAAAATGTAAAATTAGGATTAAAAGAGGACATGTAGAAGTGAGGAAGCAGAACCAGTTAGGTTCATTATTCATGATTTTTATGATTTCCACCGAATATGAAAACCAACATAAACGTTGTTTGCATTAAGATTTCCTAGACATATCAAAAACTATTGACTGTTGCATATATGAACTGCACTGCACTGGAATCAGCAGAGAAGACAGTTGCAAATTGGCTGTGTGGCATAGAGGCTGAAGCTCTGATTGTGACCCGAACAGCCCATGAACGACTAGCAGCCCAGGTGCTGGAGGAGTGGGCAAGGGGAATAAGAGTTCATGGTCTATGCTCAGTCACAGTTCTGATCGGGGATGTGTAAGGCAATTAGTCTTGCTTCTGTAATGATGTTGAGAGCACACTGGATGTATTGTAGGAATGCCAGCAGCAAGCAAGCAAACAATGTCAGGAGCATGCATGCCAAGAAGACAATGCTGTAGCAAGATTTTGCATGCATAAGAGCAGTGCAGGTGATGAAGCTGGTATTTTCGATTTTTAGATGGACTCTTCAGTTGCTGAGGATGACCAGCAGGTAGGGCTTAACAAAAAAATGAAACCAACAGGAAAAAATATATCCCTTGACTGACTCGTGCCATTATGGAGAACACGTGGCCAAACTGGGTCATGGAAATGCTGATGATTAGCAGCTGGGAAAAATACATATATATATATATATAAAATGGGATATTTTATTGTATCTTGAGCTCCCTATCACAACTATAAGACTAAAATCTTTGAAGTTGAAGTGTGAAAATAGGTGCATCAGATTTCATCAAAAGAACAGAGAAATTCTTTGTTACATTATACATTTGTTTTGTAGGTGGAAACATCCTTGTAGGGACCTGCTTAGTAACTATATATATATATATATATATATATATATATATATATATATATGTTTATGTATATTAGCTGTAAGGTCACCATACCTTAGACTTAGAGATGTTTTGAATGATACAGGAACTTTGGATTTTCTATGTTTCCCAGATTTGCTGCTACAGACTTGTCATTCTGAAGTTCACAGTTGTCCTTGGGATTACACTAAGCATTTATCTGGTCACTAGATTTCAGGGGACATCTTGATGATCTTATTTCTCAGCCTGGCATGGGGAAGAGGCCTGTATTATATGCTAGCTTCTTTGAAACAAGGCAAATCTAGTGATTAACAGTAGGAAAAAATGTCTAAAAACTAGACCATAAAGTACTTCCAGCTGTTGCTATCAGAGATTTGTGTAAAGTAGTAAACAAAAAGAAAAAAAATAATAAAGCCTAAGCAGGTAAGCAATATAATGCAAAGTTCAAGAACTAAGAACAAATCAAAATGTGAGGGTGAGGATTTGTTAGCAGAAAAAGGATAGCAGTCATGCTCTGAAAATGCAGGAAGCAATATTTAGTAAATTGTGTGTGTGTGTGTGTGTGTGTGTGTGTGTGTGGGTGATGGACCGAGAAATGATTACCACAGTATCCTGCTAAGACCTCCCAGGCTTTCACCAAATTATTTACACAGAATAATAATTAAAATTATAAAGAGGACGGAACCAGTGTAAGATTATGAATCTAACACCACTCCTTCATGCACAGAAATCCTTTAATATACTGAAAAAAACATACAATTTGCCATCACAAGGATCTTCTAATTTCAGTTTGCAATCATTGTAAGATTTCAGATTAATGCTTACCTCATCATTAGCTTTTTACACAACTCTTTGTTCTTATTATAAGCATAATAAAAAGTAAAACATTGTGTTGCAATATGGAGAGAGAGAGAAAATATGAGAGTAAGTCATTGGGCTCTTTATAGTATTAAGCATAATAAAATTACATTAATAAACTGTAAAACAAAGTAGCTCATGTAGTGTTCCACTAAGAAAGAATATTCTCAATCCCAGCCCCAGAATCAAGCGGATAACTCGACCAGTCAATCCTCTGAAGTTAAAACCAAATTTATTATATATAAAAATCTTGTAAAATGGTTTGTTAAGCACTTTCATCCTTTGACTTCACAATGGACTTCATCAGAACTATATTTCCAACATTCCTCTCCCTTAAGTGGACTTTGTAATTATCAATTAAATTAAATAAATTGAATCATTTAAAGGGACAGTTCTGAAATAAAGCTTCATGTATACAAACAAAACATATGTGTTTTCAACAACAGGTATCATTACATTAAACATGAATATTTATCTTGGTAAGATTTTTTATTGCAAAAACTATGAATCCTAAATAGTTTTGTTCAAAAAGATAAAAATATATATATATATATATATATATATATATATATATATATATATATATATATATTATGTAAAATACATTAATGTACAAAAATATATAAAATAAGAATCTGAGTTTGAAAATGCAAATATAAAAGAACAAGTATGACCTGATGACTGTCTCTCAGAAGTGACATTTCTTTATTAAAAATCCTACTGAGATGTGCAGTGGAGGTTTGTTTGAGGGCTGTCATAGCCTTGATAGTGATCCCTATCTGTTGTACATAGTTAGCAGTGCAATGTCTTACTTGGATTTTGCATTCAAACTACTACAACCTAACAGCATATAATTCTTCTATACCACAATTCAACAAAACTGAGCTTCTTATTATACTCCTAAAACTAAATAAACAAAAGCAAATAGGTATACTCATATTATATTTTCCCCCATGTGATGTCAATTTATTACAAGAAATCTTGTACTGGACCTCAAG
This sequence comes from Protopterus annectens, assembly GCF_019279795.1. Classification (NCBI taxonomy): domain Eukaryota; kingdom Metazoa; phylum Chordata; order Ceratodontiformes; family Protopteridae; genus Protopterus; species Protopterus annectens. The sequence continues at coordinate 759,183,578 of NC_056750.1, read as the reverse complement.
TAATATCCCTTATGAAACAATAATAATAGAAGATATAAATATAAACTGACTTGCACTTACATCTACTATGTCAAAATCTAGTATCAACATATTTGACCACTCCCCAGCCTATACTAAATATCCAAAAACAACAAGCATTAAAAACCATATGTAGCCTAAAATTAATTTAACCCCAGACCCAATCAGTGCAATCCTTGCATCATTCAAATGGAACAAACTAAAATCCATCCCCTTAGATGAAGTGATAATGACATTAAATACAATATTCATCAACATTCTTAATAAAATAGCACCACAGAACCAAAAAAAAGTAAATGAAGGCTACTAGAAAACTGATGCAGAACAGACACAAACCTTGGAGTAACTAACAAAACATCTCAAAACTTACAATAATACAAATACCATGAAAAATAGGCAACATAATAATATTAATAATAAGATAAAAATAAAAAAAGTAATTCCCAGAATAGTTGTAAAAAAATCCCCAAAAATGTGGGTCAACAATTGACAAAATAGTGCAACCTGGGCAAAAACATAATCCCAACCCATCTCCAATTATTACTACAGTGGATCTTGCAATACAGTTAACATCTTTATAGATAGCATAGCATCTATTACAAAGGGTTTAGCTCAGTTCAACTTGACTCATCTAAAGAATCCCAAACTTCTACTACTTTCAACCTTCAGATAGTGCCTATAAATATAACAAACATCTGCTAAACACCCTAAAAGTTTGCTACTATGTTCTACCTGTGCAAGATAATTAAACTAGTGAGTTTCTAAAAATAAGAGCTAGTAACACAGCCTACCCCCTTTCCATCCTCATAAACACATCAATATTATAAGTATCATATGTCCCTATGCTCTGGAAAAAGTCACACATTATCCCCCTCACAAAAGAGGTAAGTCAACTGATTTCACAAATGTAAATCCAATAGCAATACTACCCCCACTTTCAAAATTACTGGAAAAATTTGTCCATAAGCCACTTTTACAATAGTTTACACAGGAACAACTTTTAACCTCAACCCAACATGTTTTTTGGCCATCCCATTGTACTAATACAGCTCTCATTCATGGAGCAGTATAAAGAAGAAACTTCCTCACCACTACCTCTAGAATCACACTAGCAAATATTACCTCCTTCCTCCGCTCCTCTATGGTGACCCTATTGTCACAAATCTCCAAAAATCAAATATTCAAAAACTGGAACAATGTTATAATCAAAATCTGAAATTTGCTACTAGTTTTCAGTACTATAACCATCACTGTCCTACACTAAAAACCCTTAACTGCCTAGTAAAACTACCTGGGCTCCTATGAGTACAATGAAAACGCATTATGTCGAATGCATTTTCGTCGACACATGTAGAGTGAACAGACAAAACAGCAAAGCGGCTGTTCAGCGAATTCTTTCCCTGGGAAAACAGTTGCTTGACCGCTTCATTGTTTTGCCGTGTTCTAAAGTGTAGTGTTGTCTCTTGTCTGGTATAGCTCCACAGCATGATTGTGCAACAGTTACTGACCTTAGGGTTAGGGTGCGGGTTAAGGTAAGTGCATATTTATGAAAGTGTTTACTGTTTTATATTTTGTGTTAGCTGTATAGTTGACTTATGTGTGTATGCGTTTTCAGCTGTTTACTTTTGTTTTGGGGGGTAGAATTAGGGTTAAGGTAAGTGTATAAGTGTTTGGAGCTGTTTATGTAAATGTGCAAGAGTTACTGACCTTAGGGTTAGGGTGCGGGTTAAGATAAGTGCATATGGTTTAAAATGTTTACTGTTTTTTTTTCGTTGAATGTATGGTTGGGTTATGTGCATATGTGTATTTAGTTGTTTACTGGCTTTTGGGGGGTATAATTAGGATTGGGTATGTGTGTATGTGTTTGGAAGTGTGTAATGTTTTTGTTTTTTTTTTGCGGGGGTTGGAACAGCGATTTCTTTCCCTAGGAAAGAAATAGCTGTTCTGTGAATTTGACATTTTCAGCTTTCGCTGAAAATGTGTCGATGTAACATCGTTCGCTGTTTTTAGCGTTCAATGTTGCAATATAGACCCAAACTACCCAACTGCCAAAAATATACTCGGTTACTCACTGAATTTATGGCCACTATTTATCCTGACATGTGTACTGTTCTAAATGCAACCCTATGAAAATACTCATCTAGTCACTCTTTGTGATGAAATGACCAAAAGCACCTAGGTATAGACAAACAAATCATCAGGACACTTCCTTTACTCTTACTCTATTTCTGGACTTCCCTCTGTACTACCAATAGAACAGATACCTTTTACCAATCCATCAAACTCTGTCTAAAAGACAACCTAAAAAGGAATGACTCTGCTTCTGCTCTACAGCAGGATAACCATCTACTGCTCTATTTAAAGTTCAATTCGACTTTTGACCTCTTATCTATGAAAACATTCCTATCAAATCTCTCTTAGTATTTCTATAATCACTCCATTTTTCTTCATAATTACTCTAACTCTCCTTTTTTGACGAAACTTCTGTATCATAATCTCTAAACTTTATCTTGCATGGTCTTATTGCTTTACTTCATTAACTATAACTATCTTCTCTCAATACTTAGGCATCATGTCTATCTTCACTAATGTATCTGAACGTAAACACCCCAAAACAATCTTAGACTCTTATGTCAGCAATTTATTTCATTCTATGTATTAGTGCTTCAAATGTAGTTTTGTATTTACTGTTACAAATATTAATTCTCTTTGTTTTTCAGTATGCAATGTGATCTACACCTGGAGCTTTTCTCCCTGGGCCTCTGCTGAAAATGGGTATATAACCAAACAGACGATCCTGGCAAACAAATGTCAGATAAATGAAATTAATAAAATTGATATTCCTTAACTTTGGGAGAAGTTGTAATGTTAACATTTTCATGTTTTACTATTAGTTTCTGCAGGAGTTACCAAAGACCTTTAGGAATATGGCGATATTGCATTTTACTGCAGATGTTTGTCTTTTGCAGGCAATTTGATGTGACAGAAGCAAGGAAACATTGATTTGTGCAGTATTACTTTATAAAAGTACTTAGTATGAACATAAATGGTATAAACTCCCTAATCAAACAATCCAGGATGCACACATGGGTGAGTTTCATTATGCCAGAACTACTACTATTACAAGACTACTTTTCACATCAGAACACATTCAATAAGGGGCGGAGCCTAGATGGCCAACTGAGAGCAGTGAATTTTGAGAGCTCCATAAACTAGTATAATAATATATGGAAATTTTATTATTTTCAAGTTTAAAACCTCAGAAATCTATAGATAAACTACTAAACTACATAAATATCAATTTTGGTGGAGATGTAGAAAAATGTTCCTGTCAAGTAACTTGGAGATATATTGAGTCACTGAATATAAGCAACTCAAGGAATTCTCATCCAGATGCTGCTTTGAAAAAAGAACTGCAATTGATGACATCTACCTTACAGGAACAATCTTTGAAGATGGATTGCTTTAAAAATGACTTAGAAAACCTCTAATTAAATTCTTAAAATCAGACTGATACTCTTAAGGAACTATTACAGCAACACCATACAAAAATAACAAATATAGAGACTTCTCTAAATGACATTGAAGGGAGACTCAGAGAGGAAGAATTCCAAAAAGAATTTCTGCTTAAACAGAATACATGGCTGCTTAACAAAATAGATGACTTAGAAAACAGGGAAAGGAGAAACAACTTAAGGATCTTTGATCTGCCTGAAAACACTGAAGGAGAAGACATTATTTCATTCTTAACAGCCTGAATTCTTGATTTTTTAGACTTGAAAGAGGGACTTTCATTTGGAAATGAAAGGGCGCATAGTGCACTGAGGAAACCTGCTTTAACTCAACAAATACTCCACCCAGATCCATCGTTATAACATTTCTTTCATTCATGGACAAGGAACTAATATTAAAATCTGCTTGGAGAAAATAACCCTTAAAATACAATCAGAGCCTGGTAAGGTTTGACAATGATTATTCTTCCAGAATACTAGAACAAAGGAAAAATGTCTGGCCAATAATAAAACTGTTGAAACAAAGCAACATTAAAGCTCAGCTGGCCTTTCCAGCCAAGATAAAAATACATTTTGCCAATGCGATGAAAACCTTTAATGACTTGGACGAAGCTACTATATTCATCAAAAACAAAATAGTTTCTATGCCAGAAGAAATGGAATGGATGGCCCCTAATCTTAAAAGAATAAAATAAATAAATCCTTGGAATGATGCTAGAAAGAAGAAACAAAAAACTGATTTCAAGATAGCTGTCCCTACATCTCTCAAAGTATCAACTGATATGATACATCACTTGTCATCTGTTTTTTATTTAAAAAGGAGGGATTCTTAAACAAATGAGAAACAGTAATGATTTATTCAGAATGTTCAAAGAGTCGAATAATTCTTCACAAACAAAGGTACATCAAGATGGGTTACAATTTATATATAAGCCAAACAAAGCAACATATAGTACAAACATAGATGTTTCAGTTCCTCTACTTATAGATAGCATAGCATCCATTACAAAGGGTTTAACTCAGTTCAACTTGACTCATCTAAAGAATCCCAAACTTCTACTATTTTCAACCTTCAGATAGTGCCTATAACAAACATCTGTGCAATCCTTGCATCATTCAAATGGAACAAACTAAAATCCATCCCCTTAGATGAAGTGATAATGCCATTAAATACAATATTCATCAACATTCTTAATAAAATAGCACCACAGTGTATCTTGTTCATTTTTAATTGATTTTACTTATAATAATTTAACAAGGTACCATTCATCAGAGTTCAGACTCAAATGTAACAAATTAACATCATATATAATAGCATTAACAGTAGAGTGTTTTAAAAAAACATGCTGCCATGGAGACTAATACCTTCTTCAGTTAAAGTATGATTTAGAAATGTCATGTATATCCTGGTTAAATAATAGTAGTAAGCTCTTAGTACAAATGTCATCATTATTCTAAATATAGTTAATATCAATTATGGCAAGTATCACAGATACAAGTGCTGTTTGATCGATCTTGATATGGTGTGCGTGTATACAGCTGTGTCTGTCAGCTAGTACAAATTTCATTATTATTCTGTCTAAACATAGTTAATATCAGTTATGGCAGGTATCATAGTTTAGAGTGCTGTTTGATCAATCCTGATATGGTGTGCGTGGATGCAGCCGTGTCTGGCAGCTAGTACAAATGTGATTTTTATTCTGTCTAAACATAGTTAATATCAATTAATGCAGGTATCATAGCTTCTAGTGCTTTTTGATTAAGCCTGACATGGTATGTGTGGATGCAGCTGTGTCTGGCAGCTGTTGTATGTTGCCGTTTTCATCTCTGGGAAGCTCTGGGATGCGGCTTGTGATCAAGGTTTACAAGGAATCAAGGAATGTGTTATCTCTTGTTGTGGCAGCTTGTTGAGAGTTTTTTTATCTGTTTGCTCTCCATTATTTTCCTGGCTGCTGCCTCTTTGAAAGGGAGGGAATTTAGGCTTCAGGTTGCAATGAAGTGAAGCTTTCTTTCAGGTGCATCTCGTGCATCTGGTAAGCATTACACAGACACAATAACAGAAATAGATGCTCCTAGGTTGCTATGGTAATGAACACAGATTGACGGTAATGCTTAATGGCTCTGAGGAGCCTCGGCGATGATTCTCTGCAATGAAGGTTTTGGTTTAAAAAATATATATATAATAAAAGGGCTGTTTTAAACCACATGTACACATATTGATGTTCTCCCAACACTTCCTTTAGCTCATTAAGTTGATTCTTAATAAAAAAAAAAAAATAATAATAATAATAAGCGGAATTTTATATTTAAAAAGTATTTGGTCCAAACACATTACGGACTTACATAAGAGGTGAAGTTTGAGTTATTGTGAAAGACTAAGAGCACTTGGTCTTGTGCAGTACCCTTTGCAGTGGTGTGAGGTTGCTCAGACGTGTTGGACATATGGGGATAGCTGATTTGAGGGGTGTTTGGAGTTGCTGGGAAGTGCTAGAGAGTCATCAGATTTCCTTCTGTGGGAATGGAATGTGTGTTGAGTGGTTCACTGGTAGAAAGGCCACTGCATGGAACAGGCTGGTAAAATGGAACAGGACAAAGGTTGGTTTGGATATTTTAAGAACAGCCTGGAAACATACCACATGAACTAGTGAATGGTATTCTGGCAAAACTGTATGGGCACTGTTGTCCATGCTTGAAGTACTGATATGTATGTATGGATGGAAATATAACAAATAAGAAACTAGAAGGGTTTCATAATTTACAGTCTATGGACTGTATAAACATGATGCTTGGAAGGAGCTAATAATAAGAATAAGCATTACAGATTGTGGCCTCTCAAATAACTAAGCAACAGCCAAAAAAATAAAAAACACACACGATAGTTATGTAATGTATGATTTTAGTAAATCTAGACATAAAATGTATACTCGTCATATAAGATGAAGTAGTCTGCTGAATTTAGACATTAAAAACAGGATTTATTAACATGGGCTTATGTATAATAACACTACTGTCAACTTGTCATAAATGACATTACTACACTGAACATCAAGGGAAGCATGATGATTTTCTTATATAAGTAAATATGCATAAGAAAGTCATGCTTTAATTGCTTTAACTTGAATTGTAGTTTTTGTAACCCATCTTGACTATATATACTACTTAAGTGGTTACCATGTTTAGATCCAACTCCAGGTTTGACTGCAATAGTAAGTTGGTGGTATATCTTGCTAAGTGCTCTTGTTGCCCAGCTTTCTATATCGGGAAACCGATAGAAGGCTTAGGGAAAGGATATACGAACACTTGTACAGCATTAGGACCATGAGAATGACCAACGCTCTGGTTAGACATGTACTTGACATCACTGGTCACCAATTTAAATTTAGGGTAATCGACCAACAGATTAGGGACATCAGAGGAGGGTACGATTCACTTAAATTAGAAAGAAAAGAACTCCTCTGGCAGCTACGGACTAATGCAAACCAGAAACCGGGATATAAATGAAATGACATCAATTGCTTGTATTCTCAAACTAAAGAACCTGGAAAGGTGAATCGACTTGAATGGCCAGAATTGGTGTTCCGTCACCTGTATTAAAATTTATAGGGGCCATTTAAATTGTTGAATGCAACACTAGAGAGGTATACTCCGTAAGGAATTATAAGTATGGCAATTGGAACAATACTATTGCCAATGAGAGAAATTTCCTCCCTTGATTTTCGGGTTACAACTATTGTCATTGGATAGTTGAATTTAACCGTAAAAAGGGTTATACTATTTTATTTTATTATATTATTGGCTAATCGACTAATTCAATTTTAGTGGACTTTATGGCCCATTACTAGGGTAAACTTTGTAATGTAATAGTTGAGGTTTTCCTTTATAAGTGCACGTGCTTTTTGTCAGGGGTGAGTCCATTTAGGCCTCCCCATTTTACATTCACCTACATTTTCCATATTTCTTACATTTTTTATATTTTTCATTTTTTACTTTCTATATTTTATTTTTATTTTTATGTTATTCTATCCATAATGGCCCCTTTCTTACATAAACACTTGCCCACCTAGAAACAATTTCTAATTCAATATTAACTTGGCAACCCCCAAAATCATAGTTGAAGGGATTTTCCGATGATACCGTGATAAAAAGGGGCGATGTACTGTTTAGGGTGTGGTATTAAAAACTATTAAAAACTATTAGAAATCCCAATATTTGTAGATCAGGGATGGGATTATGTTAGGGGGTGACTTTGACCGCAGGATTGTTAGTGTCATAAGGAGTAAAGGGACTTGTTCCCGCATTGCTGTGCTCTAGTATGTAGAGCGAGTTATATACTTATTTGAATTGTACTGAGGTTTTAAAACTCGTGAATTCCATTGAATTTTATAAGTTAGGAATCCGATTTTAAATGCGATGTTATGTACTGTCTGTGCAATTGAAGAACAACAACAGCCCTATTTAGAATGGCTCCTAGTGTTTTTGTGCCTGTTTTTGTAAACTAACGTGTGTCAGGATACAATAACTATGGTAACCATGGTAACACAATTATCAACAGGTGGAACCATTCAATCTATCAAACGTTTAGGGTTGAACTGCATGTGACAGTATTTAAGTGTTGTGGTTTATGTATTCACTGTTTTTGAGCTTCTGAGGAAGTCGGTTATTAGTACCCGACGAAAAGTGTACTGTAATTGACCGCGCTTTAAGCACAATAAATCTATTTTTTAGCAAAGAAGGGACCTGGGCCTGATTTGTATTTAACAGCCAAAAAAAAAAAAAAAAAAAAAACACACACAATAGTTATGTAATGTATGATTTTAGTAAATCTAGACATAAAATATATACTTGTCATATAAGATGAAGTAGTCTGCTGAATTTAGACATTAAAAACAGGATTTAATAACATGGGCTTATGTATAATAACACTACTGTCAACTTGTCATAAATGACATTACTACACTGAACATCAAGGGAAGCATGATGACTTTCTTATATAAGTAAACATGCATAAGAAAATCATGCTTTAATTGCTTTAACTTGAATTGTAGTTTTTGTAACCCATCTTGACTATATATACTAAAGTGGTTACCATGGTAACTAATGTTTTATACATGACATCAAATTGACAAAGTTGTTCAAGAGAAACAATAGAAGTCTGAACTTGAAATGTCACAGAATGTAACAATCATATTTTGAACAATTACTATTAAATTGACAACAGACACTCAGTTTAATAACACGGGCTTGTGTATAATAACACTACTGTTTTAATTTGTCATAAATGACATACACTATACTGAACATCAAGGGTGAAGAATGATGATTTTTCTCATATATGTAAATGTGCATAACAAACCATATAGTTGCTTTAACTTGAATTGTGGTTTTGTAACCCATCTTTACCATACATATTACTTAAGTTGTTACCAAGGTAACTGTTTTATACATGACATCAAACTGACAAAGTTGCTCAAGGGAAAAACTAAAAGCCTGAATTAGAAATGTCATAGAATTTAACAATCATATTCTGAACAAATAGCATTAAATTGACAATAATCACTCAGTTTAACCTTTGCTGATTATACAAAATAGAATGTTGCCATTTAAATCTAAACACTTTCAGTATATGCCATAAAATGGCAATTTATGAATAAGGAAAGGGAACTTGTAATCATTAATCACAATAAGTGAATTTGTTGTTTTTAACCTATAATTTCACTCATTTTATAATAAGAAATGACAGATATGAAAATCCTTATGTGTAGGAAATGGGGGGAGTGTACTGATAATTAAAATGTACTAACTTTCATCAATGTTTACATAAAATAAACTTGATGCATTAAGTAAGTTAGCAACAAATAAAGTGATTACTTAAATGCTGACAATGAAATATAACTTCTGATATATCCAGTAAAATGCATTGTATTATAAACATTAGGTATAAATATTATTACCATCTATTTATATTAAGTAGTAAGTTTTGAGAGACTTCATCAATCAGGGTGAATATGTTAAATAACTGTGGTATAATCCTTTACTGATGTTTTATATATGATGCATCCTACTTTACTATGACATAATTGCTTATCTATCTTTCATGTATATATTAATTGCTTATACAATAAGTAGAAATTTATATTGTATTAGAATTCTGTCTAATCTACAATCATACTATATCTGTTCAAAATAATATAAATATTGCTTATTCTATTACAAACATTCTCCATATGATAATTCAACTTATGGAGCTCAGATATTCTAGATTGTCAAGATATGAGTGATAATCTGATGGACTTAGGTTTATCCATCAGATTTATCCATCATATTTCATTCCATGGCTAGTGCGGATCATAGTTTTGTTAACATTTATTAATTTAAATTTATTTCACAAAAACATTTTTTAGTATGTCTGACCAAAACATTACTTTATTGGTAAACCCTCAAAGTATAAAACTGATAATTTTCTTTAAAAGCTCAAACATATACTTTATAGTTATCAGAGGAAAATGTTTATTAGTCACAATAAAACAAAAAAATGCATAGTCTAAATAACCTAAGATGGATTTAACTTTACTATCTTTAAATACCAATGGCCTAAACAATCCTAGCAAGAGATCAAATCTACTGAAATATTTAAAACTGAACAAAGCCCAACTTGTCTTCCTTTAAGAAACTCATTTCAAAACAAATGACAATTACAAATGGAATCCTAAGGAATATATGATATTGGCGCAAACCACTTAGAAGACAAAGACAAAAGGGGTAACAATTTTATGGAAAACAAATGTGATTAACACAGAAATCATTTATAAGTATGAAGATAAAGAAAGCCTTATGGCATTAGTAATAGTTGAATATAATAACAGAATATGGACCCTAGCCAGTATATACTGGTTCCCAGGCATTGGAACAGGAACTGTTAAAAAACACTTAGATTTCATTTCCAATAATTATAAAGGCAACTTAATATTTGGAGGAGATTTTAACTGTATATTTGATATTTCTGAAACTACAAATAAATGACCACTGCATACATCTGCTGTATCAAAATCTTTAAACAAATAGGTAGAATAATTTCATCTCTAGCTACTTTCAAATTTAAAGAAGATAAATCTCTGTTGTTTTCCCATCTAGATCACAGATTTGATACCCAAACTACAATAGATAAAATATTTGCTGCCCATGACTTACTCTCTAAAATCATTAATTTCTCAATCACTCCCTGTCCCTTTTCAGACCACAATTCATTGATAATAAATCTTCAAATGGGGACAAACCATTAATCTTTAACTCCAGAATTCCAGCATATATAACTAAATTAAATAGTTCAAACTCTGGTTATTATCTGAATTGAAGTTCTTCTTAGATATTAATTACACCACAGAGATAAATAAAATAATGATATGAGACTCATTAAAAGCTTACATATATGGTAAAACACTAACTTGGTATAAAAAAACATCAGAGAATGGGATTCTAAATTATTAGATCTACAATCCAAACTTTTGTCAGTAAATGCTGAAATAGCTCAAAATCATTTGGAGATGAAAAGAAAGTAGAAGTATTAAGCAATAACTACAATGAAATTATAATACATTAAACCAGTTTAGCTTTACAAAAACTAAACATTAATACCTTGGCCACTTCTCCCAAATATCTACATAATTTATCCACAAGAATCAAAATACAATCAAAAGCTAATAACATTAAAAGTATCTTCCTTGAAAAGAAAAGGAAAATTGTCTCGGATACAAGTGACATTCTTGATGCCTATAGAAATCACTATATGGAACATTTCCAAAAAGAAAATATACATATCGATCAATTAAATCTAGATGAAAAATGTTTCAATATAAAAAAATACCAAAAAAATGAAAACTAGATCTGCAAGCACCAATATCCTACAAAGAAATACAGATACAATAAAAATGATTAAAATAATAAAGCTCCAAGTATAGAGGGCATAATTATGAAAATATATAATTTTTTTCCTTCAAAGATACTATCCATCTTTAATAAAACTCTATTACAATTTCAGTCACAGGCTTTAATACCACCCTCTTGGTCTTTAATCACACCAATCCTAAAGGAAAACAAATCCCCAAACCTCTATACATCATATAGACCTATATCATTATTAAATAATGGCTATAAAATATTTATGACAATATTAACTAGCAGAATGAAAATACCACTATCCAAAACAATAAATAATGATCAAACTGGATTTATATATCATAGACACACACATGACAATATTAAAAGGATAATTTCTCTTACAGATTATGTTACTAAAGAAAATAAAGAAACACTCATAATTGGCTTAGATATAGAGAAAGCCTTTGATTTCCTAAATTGGGACTATTTATTCAAACTCCTAATGCTATCTGAATTTCCTGCATCCTTTGTTCATTTCATAAAGAATATGTATATACAAATAATTTAGCATATGTCCAGCTAGGTCCTTTTACCTCTGAATCTATACATATAACAAAAGGCACTAAACAAGAATGTCCCATGTCACCGATTCTATTTGCTCTGCCTATTAAAAAATTGGCAGATTCAGTTCATGACAATATATAAAGCAAAGGAATAGATGTTTATGAACAATACAATTCTAAAGTAACTCTATTTGACAATGACATATTACTAACATTATCTAATACAAAAGAGACATTACAAGAATTAGATATATTAATTGACAAATTTCACATGACTTCAGGACTCCATTACAATAAATCAAAATCAAAATTTTTATTTTTAAATAAAAAAAGAACTGCAGAATAAGGGGGAAAGAAGAATCTACCTTAACATATCTAGGAACTGAGTTATGCAAGGATAATGAATTAATCTCAAAAAACTACAATAATATCATCATTACAATTAAAATCTCCGTGGAAACATGGAACAAAATAATATTAACATTTGCAGATAAACTACAGTTAATAAAAATGGTTTTACTGCCCAAGATCCTATATATAGCCTTGGCAATACAACTGTTACCAGAAAAGAATATACTTAAAGAAATAAATTCATGCCTAATAAAATGTTTATGGTTTCCCAAAAGAGACAGAATACCTTTAAAACATCATATCAGACCATGGAAACAGGAAGGCTTAAACTTTCCTGATATAAAATATATATAAAAGCATCAATATCTAAAATAACCTCAGCTTGGATAAGCCCAAATTAATCTGCAAATTGGACAGAATTACTAACTGTAATATCAATAAATTAATTTGTTATACAAACAAAATTCAAATAAGAGATAAAAACAATTTGCCATTGCACATATTATGTATTAGTATGCAGTATAACATAACTAACCCCACTAAAACTTGTATGATTAATTATTAAATTGACTCATTTAGGAAAATTATTAATGCAAATATAGAAAACACCATTTATAGTCTCAAAGAACTATCCACATAAAATATATAGATAAATGATTAATTATTGGGAACAAAAAGGTTTTGTTTGTTGGTTCCAGTGTATCAAAGAACTAAAACTTTTAGATATGCAAGTAATAAAAACAACATACAAAATTCCACAAAAGGACTGGCTAACTTTATAGAGTATTCTGTCATATTCACAAGATTTAAGTAGAAAAATTAACAATTCTTCATTTAAAGAAATATCTAAATTTACAAAATACATATATGAAATCATATATAATGACTTTGACATGGGAAACAGTATTTCAAAATTTTACAAAATATTGATAAACTATAAAATAACACCCCAAACCCCAGACAGAATCAGTAAAATTAGTTCTTCCATAAAAGGAATACGTTGGAAATGTGAGCAAGTTCACAATGCAGATTGGAACTACAATTTCTTTGATTGTGTTAAAATTAAGCCATTTTGAAATGGTATTAATAACTTTCTACAAGCCTTATTTAATGATTCATTTTATTTAACTAAATCTCTTGTATTATTAAATGTGAATGAAGGTCCTCATTTGAATAGGTCAAACAAGCATTTAGTATGGCCTATACTTGCAATTTCAAGGAAGTGTATAACAAGCAGATGGAATAAAAACACAATACCAAATCTGGAAGACTTCTACAGCCTACTGAAGGCCACAGCATTATTGGAGATTAAAATTAAAGAACTAAGAATTTATCCAAAACCATTTATCAACAACCCTTGGGGGAAAAGTCTTATTGTTGGTTGACACTATACAATAATTGATCAGACACGCTGATAATGGATTGGACATACTTATAAAGTAACTGTATACATTAAGATCTGTTATAGTGTCAGGCTAATATAAATAGTGTACATAGTTATTTAAGATGTTATGTATAAATACTATGAAATTCGTTCAAATGTATTTGAAAAATAAAAAAAAGGAAAAAAAAGAACACATTCAATAAGCACAACACATATACACATATAGTACAGAGCACTTCCACTATACCAGCTTATGCTAAGTTTAAGATAACATGGTCTAACCCTCCCAAAATAAAGACTAAGAAATCTCAGTCATTAGTATATGAACCAACATGCCCCCCTTCACCTTTTACACCCATACCTAAGCCGCTACCTCTAAGAATCAATGGATGCAGACTCCAAGCAGTTATGGCCCACTAAAGCTGCACCGAACCAAGGTAATATTTTAGTAAAAAGTGACTATTGTAAGGCACATAAACACCACACTCACCAGGCTGGATAACAAAAGAGTGGCAGTTATTTGTCTTTCTGGAGCCAGAATCCAGGATGTAACAATGAGTCTTAGATCCCCACACCCTGACAAATCAGATTATGACTAGATAGTGGTTCATGTGTGGGAGAATCACCTTAGACACTCTACCCAGAGGGACATGCAGAACAATATGATTGAACTTGCTATGCATGTGTCTGAGGCAGGAAAGACAGTGGTGTTGAATAATACTTTCCATGACCAAGAATGATTCCCAGATTCAAAGACAAGATAATTGGCTTTAATAATTAGCTATATGGTTGGTGTCATTTTAGGGGGAGCGTGTGTCAGCATGGCATGAGATGGGTGACAAGTCTTCCTGCTTTGCCAGGGATGGCCTTCATCCCTCTCAACAAGGTTTCACATTCTTGAAATCCTAGGGTTGAAAAAAGACTCTTTAGTCTTCTAAGCAGTGGTCATCTACCAATAAAGAATGTCAACTTAGAGAAATGAATAAACTTCAACTGATCACAGAGAGAGAACAAGTACAATGCAGCAGCATTCAAGGTATAGAAGAAGATATATCATAATTCCTAGCCTCTGCACCTCTCACGAGGCAAGTTATACGTTTTACATTCTGGCATGATATTTGCTGTTCCCATAGCTCCATTTTTAGGCAGAATCCATCTTATGGACATTAAACCTAATAAATTCTAATTAGGAACACGTTAATGTGGCTCTAGTCATGCCAGGAGTCTTAACAAAAAATTCCAAAACTTGAGGCTTAGCTGTGATTTGAACACATTAATATATGTATAGACAGAAACATGGTTTCAGAGCAGTGAAAGCATTACCTCTATTCCTGGAACTCATTTCCTGGGTATAATGCCTATCATGTCTTCAGACTGACTGGAAATTGTGGGTGAGTATCAGCATGTTTCAAGGATATCATCATGAAATCTACTTTTAAACACCAAAATCCCAAAATACCAAAGACCACAATACCAAGACAAAAGTTGCTGAAATAGTATTACAGTGAATATTTACAATCCTGAATGTTGAAATGATAAAATGGCTATTAAAAAAAAGTGCTGTAACAGTTTTAAGAGGTGTTATGTCTTCAAGATGCTGTATGTTGTACTGAAACAAAGACAATGGCTGGTGTTAGGTTACAAGTTCTGGTAAGTGTCAGAGAGATATAGTTTACTTAAAGTATGGGAAAGGTAAGCAAGTCTTGCTTAAAGAAGGTTATGCAGATTATGCTGCACTTTAGACATGCAGCCCTACAGTGCATTAAGGCATATTTGCCATTTTCTTTGGTGTAGTGTGATCTTGGAATTTATATTTATATATTTAATTAGCAGGAGGTGAGGGGTGTAGGGGGGCTTGACCCCCTGCTTAAATGTAGAATAGTAGATATTGTATTACAGTTGGCTGAGTCCCGTGCTGCCAAACCTTCATTTGTGCTAGTCCTGGTACAATGAATGCACAATGCATTCACACATATGAGATCAATCTTGTAACTAGAGATCACGGTACAGTGGGGATCTGCAAATTTACCTTTTCCCCACTGCAGTACAATCTCATAGTTGGAATATATCATTTGCAGGGGGTGTGGGGGTGCAGGATGGCTTGCCCCCTGCAAAATCATCATATCAGGTGATGTGCAGTGTCAGACTGCAGTCTATGGATGTTGAGAAAGGTTGAATTTGCAACAAGAAGTGTGTTTGCAACATTCTGACCTTGTCAAGATTCTGAGTCAATGATTTTAGTCAACATTTAAGGTATGAATTTACTTTGACTGTCAACTATATGATAGTAAACCAATAGCTATAAAACACTCTCCATGTCTTCTTCTGAGCACAAAAGTTATCTTAACACATTAGCTGAAATTCTTATTCAACCCCATACCTTTCTGTTGTAGGATTTTGACTATCAATCAATAAATTGGCTGACTTACACTACAATGGTCGGTATGCCTAGCACTTCCTAGACATTACAAAGTCTAACTTTCTTTCACAAATTCTTAAACATCTTATTAGGGGCCCCAGTATCATGGATCTAGTCCTAACAAATATGGCCAGTTCTTGCACAGCTCTGTATGTTTTTTTCATGTCTTTTTAAGTCATTTACTCCAATGGAACTCAGGAAGTTTGTACTGTAACTACTAATGGGTGGAACCTAAGCCTTTTAACAAAATCAAATTATATCCTCATATTTCAAACAAATGTTCCTATCTCTAGAACCATAAGGGTTAAAAAAGAGTATAAATGGCAAACTCTGCAGCACAAACTATTTTTAGAGTGGTAATATTCTTTAGGTTCTAGGTCTTAAACCGAATTTTATGTCACCGTAACACAGTAACTATTAAGTTTGTAATATTTTGTAAACAACTTTCAATATCATAGCAACCACACAAGCTACACACATGCTATCAGCAGCATTGTATTCATCTAGCTCAGAGTTTTAGGCTAAGGTGTTCTGTCTGTGTTTCTTGGTTGTTAAGATATTTAGCAAAATGTGAAAATTACATCCATGTAAATTAATATCATAAAAACAACAGTTAATATCTATTTACCTGTACTAGACAGATGTCATATATTAATACATTTGAGTTTTCCATTGTGTCAACTTTAAGATGAAATCTTTTAGAACTGTGTACATAGCGTTTTGGAATTATTGATGCACATATGAACAAGCAATATTTGATGCCTAGAGGCCTCTGTTGGAGATAACTGCAGATGCACCTGGAGGCATCACTCAGATGTAATGAGACAAATCAGACAATAATTTAGTGAAAGTTTCCTTTAAAACCAGTGGTAGATCCCTGTAAATAGCTCTGTGTTTATGGATTTCTCAAAAGCAAACCTTGTTCAGATTCTTGATGATGTAAATAAATTCTGCTGTAATCCTCTTCTGAATTATCCTGTTCTTAAAAGTGCTGCCTGTGCTTTTGACTTCTACTCCCATTTAAATAGCTGTATTGATAATGCAGTCTGTATCCACAGCAAATATAATGAGAAGTTTAATAGCATAAAAACACTGGAAGCAACAGACCAAGGCTGCGAAATAAAAAATACAAAAAATTATTTCCACAATAAACAAACGGCGAGCTCTTTTGTGGACCAAGCCACTTCATCAGACAATGATTATAACTTAAAAAACTCCTTTTATACCAGTTCATGACAATTAAGCAAAAGATAGTGAGTATGATCATACAGCCCTTAAGAAAGAACTTTTTAAATTAGAAAATGATCTTTGCAAGTTTAAGCAGCTGCAGACAGAGACTCTATTTTGAAGCCTGTTTACATTTAAATATCTTTCCTCGTGGGCTGTGAGTACTCAACATGCCCACCTATGGTAAAACATACCAAGACTTGCTTTTGAAATGGCAATGTATCAATATAGAAACTAGCTGCAAGTACATACAGCTGCTGATTGATTTTTTTAAGCCTGAAGAGGCTCAGTTATCTGAAAGAATTTACAATATACAGGATGAAATGTATGGGAAGATTGCAAGCTCTGTCTTGGACATTAAATTGGATAATCTTATTAAGACTGTTGGCACATATGAGCGGCAACTGTTTGGCTATAAAAGGAAAAAGATCTTGAGAGACAAGGAATACTTTGCCAATGGGCGGGTCTTCGCTTGGCCCAGGGATCGCACTGGTCAACAACCTAACATCAGGACTTCCCAGCAGTCTACTACTACTTCCAATGTAGCTGGGCCGGTTCGTGAGGTGATTACCACCAAGGGAAGTGATAATAAATCAACGCCAAAAGAGGTGGAGTCTACAACTTTGATGTCTGATGCAACTAAGTGAGTCTTGGGGGAAGACACTACCAGGAGTATGGCCTTTACACATGTGGAAGATAATTCGCATGTTATCTCAACCCTCTCTAATTTGAGGGTTCAACCAAAGAAAGGGGCTGTCAGCTTTGTGATATTCAGTGGAGTGCGCAGCAAATACAGTGGGTCAGTACATGCACCCATTGTTGCAGGTATGCTACAGGGTCCTTCATCCCAAACTCTCACTACACCATACCTCATATGCCAAGTTCCTTTTCGCGACAGGCTGCCGCACAGAGGCTGCATGAAAAGAAAAGTGTCCCAGGAGGAGAAGCAGCTGCCCCTAACTTTAAAGAAAATGTGGCAAAAAGGGAGCAGACACTGATCTGGAATATTTCAAGAAGGACATTGAATGAGAATGAGACTGAAAGTAAGTTGTTAAATAAAGGTATGTCATTCATTCCTGCACATAAAATGGCAGTTATGGATAGCATTTTAGAACTAAAAGCCTTTACTCGAAGTATTATGTTGAAAATGCAATTTGGTGATGTTGGTAGTACCCCTGTTAGGGCAGATGTTTTTAAAAAAACAAGTGGTTATGTTCCCACTAACAATGTAGTGTTAGATGCTTTCAAAAGAGTGTGGATTAAAGAAATTTACAGCTTGCATGATTGCAATGTTCATGATAAATATTTTAATAATTTGAACAAAGAGGAAAGGATAGCCCTAGATTGTTTACGTAATGATGTTACCATCTCCATGAGACCAGCGCACAAAGGTGGTTCGCTGGTGGTGATGGATTATTCCTTTTATAGGGATTCCATGCTCAATATGCTAGATGACATCAAATTTTATTCTAAAGTGAGTTGGCAACAAGTGCAGAAATGTATTGACATTATATATAATGCACTGTATGAATGTCTGGCATGTCATATTATTGATTTTGATTTGTTTAACTATTTTATAGTGAAATATCCTGTAATACCAATAATACAGGGTCTCTCCAAAATCCACAGGGATCCTCTGTAACCACCAATGAGACCTATTGTTTCAGGGAGGGGTTGGTCCACCGCAACCCTATCAATTTATATAGAGAGACATTTGAAACCCATACTCAGGAAGAATCACATCATTTTATTAGACACAGAGCATTTTCTGAGGGATTTGTATTCATTTATTAGTACATATGAGAATGTAGGTAAACTATTGCTAATTACTTTGGATGTGCAATCTTTGTTTATTGTTATCCCCAACCAGGTGGAGATTGAATTTTTCAGGAAGTATTTATTAGATGATGGTTCATATGACAGACAGTGTGTGGATTTTCTGTCTGTACTCATGGAGCTCATTCTAGAGGACAATTTATTCATGTTTGAAGATAAGCTTTACAGACAACTAGATGGCATAGCCATGGGCACTTCTTGTGCCAATGGCTCGCCAATATTGTCATGGCCTCCTGGGAAAAGCAATATCTTTTGAGTGAGCATGGTAAACACCTGAAATTCTATAGGAGGTTCTTAGATGACCTCTTACTTCTATGGGAGGGGATGTGTCTACGTTTGACCCCTTCTTTTTGTATTTGAATGAGTCCACCAATTTTCTAAAGTTTACTATGCAGAGTTCTTTTAACTCAATTGATTTTCTGGATGTTAAGGTGATACAGAGGAATGATGGGGGTTTTGAGACTGAGATTCACAGGAAGGAATGCTATAGAAGTAGCTACCTACACAGGACAAGTATGCACCCCCAGCATATATTTAAAAATATTGTTAGGGGCCAAGGTTTGAGAACTTCGAGGCTAACGACAAGCCATGATAAGTTTGAAGGTGAATTGGCTGAGTTGAGAACAAGGTTCCTACATAGGGGATACACTGACAGAGAACTGCAGGGCACTCTGAGAGAAGAAATGGACTGTAGGGATACTGAAGGGAGGCCTTATTTCTCTGATAATGTACAGCCATCTCAAACAGTAGGTATGAGAATGTCGGTCACCTACTCTAGTAATACCAAAAGATTACAAGATATTTTTCGCAGGAACTGGAATATCTTATGCATTGATGATGCTGTAAAGGAGTTAGTGGGTGAGACCCTGAGGTACACTTTCAGGAACAAGAAGAATTTGAAAAGAATTCTGTGTGGACCCAGGTTACAACAGGGGAATGTACAGGTTGGTGATATGGGTCGAGGTGCCACCCTATCCTGTAACGGTTGTAATTATTGTACTTATATAGATGATAGTGGGGAGTTCAAACACCCAGATACGGGTAGAGCTTTTAGATTCAGACTCTCAGCCAACTGCACTAGCAGTAATATTGTATATTTGGCCCATTGATTGATCTGTATGTCATTTTATGTTGGAATGACAACCAGAAGGCTGAGGGATCGGATGCGTGAACATCTGTATGATATAGGGAGGGAAACAGAAACCAGTGCTCTAGCGAGACATGTCAAAGCTCATGGAGATGCACATAAATCTGTCTTCATGGTGATTGACGAGGTGTTAGGTGGTCTCAGAGGTGGAGACCTAAAATTAAAAGTGGAAACAAAAGAACTGGAATGGATTGTAAGAATCAAGGCCAATATGGGGAAGGGACTTAATGACAAGATTAACATTAAGCCCATTTTATTAGGAAGGGATTTTCTTAAATTATTATATTTTTAATTTTTATTTGTATTTTTATTTGTATAGGAACTCACTTTGGTTGTTATAATGTTTATTTGTCATATTTTTTACATATGATACTGTGTTTGTAACATGCTATTGCAATTCTTATGGCTGTTTGCTCTGTTGCTTTAAATGAAGGTGGAGATTTTTGCACTTGCTTAATTGTCATGAACTGGTATAAAAAGAGTTTTTAAGTTATAATCATTGTCTGATGAAGTGGCTTGGTCCAAGAAAGGGCTCACCGTTTGTTTATTGTGGAAATGCATTTTTGTATTTTTTATTTCACAGCCTTGGTCTGTCGCTTCCGGTGTTTTTATGCTATTTGACTGGATTTTGGAAGCACAGTTTACCTTAACCACTTATTTTTTGGTTTTACTCATAATGAGAAGTTTATAAACAAAAACCTGCTGTGGAATTCCCCATACAAATAAATTATTTAATAAGAGAAGGAAACTATTAATGAGTATAAGAATTTCTTTCTACCCACCAAGAGAGTAACTGCCCTGGGCGCAAAGTATTAGGGGCACATTCAGCCAGCCATCACCCTGATCACTAATTAGTGCAATATTGCCCTTTGCAGCTAAACCTGAGCATTGTAGCCCTCCATATAAACTTTAGCAAGCAGTTTGCTATAGTTTAAAAGAGATTATTTTAACTCAGATCTGAGTGATGTAGCTCTCAGTGCAGACAAGGTATTAACTGTAACAACTGTTTGCTATATTTGTACCAAGTAGTTTGCTACAGTTTTACAAATAAAATTATGGGCAGCTATAGAAGTGGGGGGGGGGGGTCACGAGCAAGACACAGAAACAGGACCTGAAGGGCTGGGGCATGAAGGTAGGTATGTGTGTGTGTGTGTGTGTGTGTGTGTGTATAATATTCACATATCATAATCTGTCATTTTTTTTCCGGGACTGCCAAACAAAAGTTTTCATATCTTGTACTTCTACATAGTTTTCACAATGTTTGCTAGAAATACAGAGATATATTCCTAGAGAGATTCAATCAAGATACAAGGCTAATATAAGCACTTGGGCACATGTATGGACTAACTCAAAGTGATTTGCTTTATAAAACAGCAAGCAAATAAAATGTATCATATTCCGAGGCCTTTGGCTTTTGTTTGCATAGGGTCCTGGTTTACTTCCCATTTCCTGTGAATGGATTCCACAAATGAATTAATTTGAATTCTATGCCATTATATATATTCCAGCTTGGTGCTTCTGTCTTATTTCTTTTTCAGCTCTGTACAGAGGTTCCCAACAATGTAGCTATTAAAATGTCCATCCTAATAACATGCTGTCTTTAAAAGAATGAAATAAACAGCAACCTTTCCTTTTTTTGTTAAACCTAATTTTCAATTTCCATTTTTGCCAATTGTTTAGCAGTATTATTGTCTTCCACTGGAGATGTGTACTACCCACTGCTAGAAAAAGATCTTGTTATATCAGACAAGCCACTTGATAATCACAGTTCAAATTAAATAAAATTGCATTCTCTGAATGCTTTATGTTCTCCCTTCCCTACAAAACTGTAGACACACAAGCGAAACATAGCAGTGAAGCATACATGAATTTCAAAACAGGAAACTGTAACCTAAAACAACTCTTCATTATAAATATATTTGCAGATGTGAGGCTATGCTTAAACATTTAAAAAAATACACCTTTTTTTGTGGAACTGTGACATAAGATTTCAGACTTACAAATTCATGGCAATGTTTTTAGTAATACTTCAATGCCATTGCAGATATTTCACTTCTACCTAATTTTCTTTGCTTATTTTTTTCATTTGCACCTCAGATATCTTATACAATCCTAAGCCATCTCTTTGAAAAAAGTAACTTATTTAATAATTGTTATTATTACCATAAGCTGGAAGAATTTCAGCTATACCTTAAGCTTTTTATTTAAACAACATTGAACAGCACTTTTTTCTGCTCAGTGGAGGTATGAGCTTTCAAAGGCCACGTGTAGTTATTTTTTATTATTCATTTATGTGGTGGTCAGCTGCAAATGAGCTAAATTATGACATGTGGCTGCCAAATGTTACTCATAAATTTGCAATGACATTAAAAGTTCCTTCTACATGAGGGGATTACACATGCACATCCCTTACAGACCAAAGATTTGCTTTACTGAAGAGCTGAAGAATTAGTATGTCTAAGAAAAAGGATATGCTTAAAAATCTTGTTAGAATATTGTATTAAACTATGTTTCAACACAGATGAGTTTTAGTGGTTCATTATAGAACTAATGCTGAATATACCATTTTTTTGATATTGTCAAATGACACTGTTTCACTTATCTAAAATGAAAGTCACGTTATTTAACTGAATTACGTATCAGCAGAAGGAGGAACACCATGATACACTATGGCCTGAATACCCTGACATCTTCATATATATTTTATTGAGATGAATATATTGAAACTGCAAAAGAAAGAAACTCCATATCATCTAACCACACTTCCGTGAACACTCCCCATCATCGAACCATACTTCCATGAAAACACCCCAGACTAAAACAAATAACTACAGAAACTCGACCTACAACATACCCACCCACCAAAACACTAGAAACCTACACTATCCTATCATACAGTTTAGCAGGGGGGCTGTGCCACCCTGCATCCCTACACCCCCTGCAAATTAAATATACCAACTCTGAGATCACACTGCATTGTAGAAAAGGGCATACACCCATGGCATGCCAAAATCTACCACCCTGTGAACTGTACATTTACAGTATATCTGTTCCCTTCACTACTCAAGTAAAGTCAAAGTCAAGTCAAAGAAAACTTTATTGTCATTTAGAACAGCAGTGTAGCTGAACGAAATTACAGTGCTTCATTCTCAATGCAGGAAAAAGTTGCACATATAGACACAGAAAAATTAATAAAATATCACAGTAGAAATGTTAAATAAGTAGCAATTTATAAGTAAAGTAAGAGAGCAGTGACCCACACCCATCCCAGAACAGGAGACAAGGAACACAAGGAACAATTAGAACGTAATATTCTCAAAGTAAAATTGAAACAATAGCAGCATATCTATCATTAGACTGAATTATTGCAGAGTTTGTATATTGAACTTTACAGTCAAGCACTACAGATGTGATGTTTGCTTTGAGAGTGTTGATGGAGAAGTACAGAGAAGGTCAGAAGGAGTTGCATTGTGTCTTTGTGGATTTAGAGAAAGCATATGACAGGGTGCCTAGAGAGGAGTTGTGGTATTGTATGAGGAACTCGGGAGTGTCAGAGAAGTATGTAAGAGTGGTACAGGATATGTACAAGGGCAGTGTGACAGTGGTGAGGTCTGCAGTGGGAGTGACGGATGCGTTTAAGGTGGACGTGGGATTACATCAAGGATCAGCTCTGAACCCTTTCTTATTTGTAATGGTGATGGACAGGTTGACAGACGAAATCAGACAGGAGTCCCAGTGGACTATGATGTTTGCAGATGTCATTGTGATCTGTAGTGAGAGTAAGGAACAGGTGGAGGAGAACCTGGAGAGGTGGAGATATGCTCTAGAGAGAAGCGGAATGAAGGTCAGCAGAACTAAGACAGAATATATGTGTGTGAATGAGAGGGAGGATAGAGGAATGGTGAGGATGCAGGGAGTAGAGGTGGCGAAGGTGGATGAGTTTAAATACTTGGAATCAACAGTTCAGAGTAATGGTGAGTGTGGACGAGAGATGAAGAAGAGAGTACAGGCAGGATGGAGTGGGTGGAGAAGAGTGTCAGGAGTGATTTGTGACCGACGAGTACCAGTAAGAGTGAAAGGGAAGGTCTACAAGAGGGTAGTGAGACCAGCTATGTTATATGGGTTGGAGACAGTGGCACTGACAAAAAGGTAGGAGTCAGAGCTTGACATGACAGAGTTGAAGATGTTAAGATTTGCACTGGGTGTGATGAGGATGGACAGGATTAGAAATAAGTATATTAGAGGGTCAGCCCAGGTTGGAAGGTTTGGAGACAAAGCCAGAGAGGCAAGATTACGTTGGTTTGGACATGTGCTGAGGAGGGATGCAAAGTATATAGGGAAAAAGATGCTAAGGATGAAGCTGCCAGGTAACAGGAAAAGAGGAAGGCCTAAGATAAGGTTTATGGATGTGATGAGAGAGGACATGCAGGTGATTAGTGTGACAGAGCAAGATGCAGAGGACAGGAAGAAATGGAAACAGTTGATCTGCTGTGGTGACCCCTGACGAGAGCAGCCAAAAGAAGAAGAAGAAGACTTTACAGTCATTCAGTGTGTAGGTGACCCACCTACTACTGTTGCTAGAGAGGAATAAGAAGTCCCTTCAGTTCACGGAAGTGTGGTTCGATGATGTGGAGTTTCGCTCTATTGCAGTTTCAATGCATTCATCTCAATAAAATATGATTAGGCATTGTGGGGATTCGATATTATAAGGTAGACCAATATATATATTGTTAGAAAAATATGTATTAATGTGTGTATGCTTAATGCCAATTAATAACCAAGTATTTTAATACGCTTTTCATTCTATTTTTCATGCACTGTATTTTACTCAAATTGAGTTTCATATGAGAATGAAAAAGATGCTTTTTGAAAACTGCAGTATGTGTTCTGAAACTTGCAAGTTGCCCTCTGACCTAGTAGCTGCTAGCACAGCAATATTCATGCTTATGCCTTTTGGAAATGTACTTGAGAAGCAGGTGCTTATCTGCTAGGTCAGGAACGAATGAATGAACAATTCTATATTCTGTAAATGTAATGATTTCAGACAATTAGCTCTGTTTGAAGGATGGGAACATGTGCAGCTACAGTAACTTAGAGATAAAGTAGACAAAGGATTATTAGAGAAATGAACTGCTAGCATTGTGCTTGAGTTAGCCATAGTATCTTGAATGGTAAAATAACATGTATCTAATTGGGAGTAATCAAGGCCATGTTGTTTTCCTCAGGAAGTTTCACATAAAAATTGATAAATCAGCAGAAATTCATGGGAAAGATGGTCAACAGATGATGATGAAAAAGGTGGTAATCTGTTATGTCAGCTTGGTAGGACATAACCAGTTTAAGAATGTATAAAAATGAAAGTATTTCCTGTTTCTGGTTAGACAAACTCTGTATTAGCATGCTTTTGTCTCCTTGCTGCAAGATTAAAGTGCCTTAACCTGAACCTACTGTGTTTTGATCATTTTTAAAGTATATTTTTCCTTTGACAGTTTGGTCCTTCAGACCGGAAAGTTCCTCTCGCTCTAGGCCTAGGTCAGAATTGGGCCCGGTGGCATGCATCCATACGGAGAAGAGGCCAAATTGGCTCTTCTGCTTTGAAAGACCTCCGACTGAATTGTCGTTCGAAAGAGGCCAGCCACTGTTTCTGATCTGGGATTCGAGGATGAGTCAACGATCCGGTGGATCAACTCACAGAGGGTCAGGTAAGGAGGAATTACCTTATTTCTGTTTTAAGATCAGGGACTAATTACAGAACTGTTTCTTCTCAGGTAGATTTAAATGTGCAGATACAGAAAAAGGGGTTACTGTTTTTGTCATAGATCAGGGAAACAGAATAGGTAGGCAGTTATTCTAGATAAACTGTGAAAAGGTATAGAACTGTGGTACCACGTGATAAAAAGGGTTACGTAACAATTTACAGCTTAGCTAAGGCAACAATGGGAAATCAGTGCACAAAAAGTTCCTGAGACCCCGCCCCTAACTGAAGATGCAAAATATATGCAATTACAGCGTGCCGACAATGTTAAGTATTACACAAAATGGGTTAAGTATAAATTTGATGGTAATTTAGATAAACTTGCACTTATGAAACTTGTTAAGCAATTAAAAATAGGCGCGAAAGGTCAACTAAAAAAGCAATGACAATTAGGAGTTCCTCAGGCGCATAGGTGACTTGAGGAAGCAAATCGCAGGGAACAGAGAATAAAGAATTCAAAAACAATGTTCTTAGACAAAGAAGATAATAACTTGGTAATAGCAACGGCCCCTCCTTCGGCCCCTCCACTTCCCTTACCAGAATATGAAGTGAGTGGACAAACTGATCCACTTCCGCTATACCCAGCTGTTCCTGCAAAATCATAACTGTTTGTCAGGGATCCTATCGAGACAAGGTCTCGAACACGCGACTTGAGGAGGGAGATTGAATTAAGTGAGATAAATAGAAAATCACAGGCTATGAGTGAAGAAGAGATATGCCCACTCATAGAAGTACCAAATCCTCAGGCAGGACAGGATCCGACTCTTTTAGTTTATAGACCATGGACACCGGAAGATATCTGGAAAGCCACGGAGGGAATTCCCCACCCAAAAGTGAATTTTTGAAAGTTTTTAGAAGACTTACAGGGTATGAGATTAACTTACCATTTGAATGGAGAAGAAGTAGAAAAAGTAGTTAGACAAATTGTGGGTCCAGATTGGCACATGATCAGTGGCGACTGGAACCCTCGTGACGCACAACTTAGACCACTCCCACATACTAATGCAGAACTGGATGGCAGAGTGAAAGTTCTGACAGACCGAATCTCTGAAAAGTGGAAGCCTAGGGCTGATTGGACTTGCATTAATCAATGCATTCAACAGGAAGGTGAAACAGTTGATAGATATTATGCTAGACTGTTAGAATGTTTTAATAACCACTGCGGAATGCAGATACCAGAAAACTAGACACAAGATTCCTCATATGAACAACAGTTAAATAATGCATTCTTGAAGGGTAGTATAACTCCCATTAGCAGCTTTATTACAAAGCACATGGTAGATCATCGTACAAGTAGATTACAGCCATTACTTGAATATGCTAGACATGCAGAGATACATTTTAATAGTAAAAAGAAAAAGAAAACTCATGTATTTTCGGCAGAAGATGGGTCAGAAGTATTTGTAGTACAAACTGGGAGAATGGGTAAGAAAAATGCCCAGGGAAATAAACAATCTGACAAGCGATCATAAGATTTCGTAGAAAGAAAGAAAAAAGGTGAATGTTTTAAGTGTGGGAAAAAAGGACATTTAGCAAGGGATTGCAGGCTAAATAAGAAGGTGACTACAGAGAATAAGGAAGATGAAGAATGACTATATGATAGTCAGGAATCACTGAATGAAAATAAGCAGGAAAAGACAAGTGCAAATATGATAGCAAGAGTAGAGGACGTGACAGAAGGGGTAGAGGATGTACATGAATTTGCAGACATTGAAGAAAATGAAATTTTGGACTTAGCCTTATTGAGTTTAGTGCTTTACTTAGCAGATAAAAAACCGGAAGCGACGCTTCTGGTAGAAGGGGGGGGGGGAAGTCAAATTTTTGTGTGATTCAGCGGCTTCACTGACCCTGATACACCCTTCCAAATTACCGGAAGATTCAGAATCACCAGATTATATACTAGTGAAGGCAGCTAATGGACAGCTGTACCGGGAGCCACTCTCCCATGACATAGCGATAACAGACCCTGTTTCAGGGATGACTAAGAGAAGTAAAATTGTGGTTTCTGCAAAATGCCCAGTAAACCTTTTGGTTAGAGACTTAATGCAGATATTTGGCATAGCTGTAGTTCCAACCATGCAGGGTATGGAAGCACCGCGACAGATGGATACTTTTGTAGTGCGACCGGGGGGTGAGACATATTATTGGTACAGCCAGGACTTAGTTACAACTGGTCCAGGGGCAGTAACCGAAGAATTGATGAACGCAGCCATCAGTAAGTCCCCCTCCCTCGACATTGACAAACAGCATTTGTTGCATTGTACTTTATATTACTGTAATAGACCAGGACCTGATAAAGATTATGAACAGGAATTGTTTCAGAACCATGCAAACAGACTAGAGTTACAAAATTTGTACTGGGATGCAGAGGGAAACAGTGTAGTGAGCTGTTCATTGCCCCAGGAATTTTTAGCACTTTACAAATATAATCGATTGCCACGTTAGCTTAACTAAGGATAAAAATTTGAAATGGGCAGACTTAGGTGAAAAAGTCACAAGATGGGAAAAGCAGACAGAATTAGAGCTCTCCGAACAAGGAGTACAGAAACGGAAACTGAACTGGATTACACAGACACACCCAGCTGTGCACTCACAGGCTAGTGAGAATAGCTGAGTGTTGCTCTTATTAGAAGAAGAGGAAAAGCCTCATGGCATACCAGACATTCTCTGGTCAGCAGGAAATCAGATGTAGGACTCCATACCTAACAGCAGGACCAATTACTATTACACCAAAGTCAGCTTTTAGACCCCAGAAGAGAGAGTATCCCTTGAGAAAGGATGCAGAGATAGGAATCAAACCTATAATAGCAGCCTTACTTAAGGAAGGAGTTTTAATAGATTCCATGCTCAATATGCTAGATGACATCAAATTTTATTCTAAAGTGAGTTTGCAACAAGTGCAGAAATGTAGTGACGTTATATATAATGCACTGTATGAATGTCTGGCATGTCATATTATTGATTTTGATTTGTTTAACTATTTTATAGTGAAATATCCTGTAATACCAATAATACAGGGTCTCTCCAAAATCCACAGGGATCCTCTGAAACCACCAGTGAGACCTATTGTTTCTGGGAGGGGTTGGTCTACCGAAACCCTATCAATATATGTAGAGAGACATTAGAAACCCATACTCAGAAAGAATCACATCATTTTATTAGACACAGTGCATTTTCTGAGGGATTTGTATTCATTTGTTAGTACATATGAGAATGTAGGTAAACTATTGCTAATTACTTTGGATGTGCAATCTTTGTTTACTGTTATCCCCAACCAGGTGGGGATTGAATTTTTCAGGAAGTATTTATTAGATGATGGTTCATATGACAGACAGTGTGTAGATTTTCTGTCTGTACTCATGGAGCTCATTCTAGAGGACAATTTATTCATGTTTGAAGATAAGCTTTACAGACAACTAGATGGCATAGCCATGGGCACTTCTTGTGCCAATGGCTACGCCAATATTGTCATGGCCTCCTGGGAAAAGCAACATCTTTTGAGTGAGCATGGTAAACACCTGAAATTCTATAGGAGGTTCATAGATGACCTCTTACTTCTATGGGAGGGAATGTGTCTATGTTTGACCCCTTCTTTTTGTATTTGAATGAGTCCACCAATTTTCTAAAGTTTACTATGAAGAGTTCTTTTAACTCAATTGATTTTCTGGATGTTAAGGTGATACAGAGGAATGATGGGGGTTTTGAGACTGAGATTCACAGGAAAGAATGCTATAGAAGTAGCTACCTACACAGGACAAGTATGCACCCCCAACATATATTTAAAAATATTGTTAGGGGCCAAGGTTTGAGAACTTTGAGGCTAACGACAAGCCATAATAAGTTTGAAGGTGAATTGGCTGAGTTGAGAACAAGGTTCCTACATAGGTGATACACTGACAGAGAACTGCAGGGCACTCTGAGAGAAGAAATGGACTGTAGGGATACTGAAGGGAGGCCTTATTTCTCTGATAATGTACAGCCATCTCAAACAGTAGGTATGAGAATGTCAGTCACCTACTCCAGTAATACCAAAAGATTACAAGATATTTTTCGCAGGAACTGGAATATCTTATGCATTGATGATGCTGTAAAGGAGTTAGTGGGTGAGACCCTGAGGTACACTTTCAGGAACAAAAAGAATTTGAAAATAATTCTATATGGACCCAGGTTACAACAGGGGAATGTACAGGTTGGTGATATGGGTCGAGGTGCCACCCTTTCCTGGAACGGTTGTAATTATTGTACTTATATAGATGATAGTGGGGAGTTCAAACACCCAAATACGGGTAGAGCTTTTAAGTTCAGACTCTCAGCCAACTGCACTAACAGTAATATTGCATATTTGGCCCATTGTTTGCTCTGTATGTCATTTTATGTTGGAATGACAACCAGAAGGCTGAGGGATCGGATGCGTGAACATCTGTATGACATAGGGAGGGAAGCAGAAACCAGTGCTCTAGCGAGACATGTCAAAGCTCATGGAGATGCACATAAATTTGTCTTCATGGTGATTGACGAGGTGTTAGGTGGTCTCAGAGGTGGAGACCTAAAATTAAAAGTGGAAACAAAAGAACTGGAATGGATTGTAAGAATCAAGGCCAGTATGGGGAAGGGACTTAATGACAAGATTAACATTAAGCCCATTTTATTAGGAAGGGATTTCCTTAAATTATTAAATTTTTAATTTTTATTTGTATTTTTATTTGTATAGGAACTCACTTTGGTTGTTATAATATTTATTTGTAATATGTTTTACATATGATACTGTGTTTGTAACATACTATTGCAATTCTTATGGCTGTTTGCTCTGTTGCTTTAAATGAAGGTGGAGATTTTTGCACTTGCTTAATTGTCATGAACTGGTATAAAAGGAGTTTTTTAAGTTATAATCATTGTCTGATGAAGTTACTTGGTCCACGAAAGGGCTCACCGTTTGTTTACTGTAGAAATACATTTTTGTATTTTTTATTTCGCAGCCTTGGTCTGTTGCTTCCAGTGTTTTTATGCTATTTGACTGGATTTTGGAAGCACAGTTTACCTTAACCACTTATTTTTTGGTTTTACTCATAATGAGAAGTTTATAACAAAAACCTGCGGTGGAATTCCCCATACAAATAAATTATTTAATAAGAGAAAGAAACTATTAATGAGTATAAGAATTTCTTTCTACCCACCAAGAGGGTAACTGCCCTGGGCGCAAAGTATTAGGGGCACATTCAGCCAGCCATCACCCTGATCACTCATTAGTGCAATATTGCCCTTTGCAGCTAAACCCGAGCATTGTAGCCCTCCATATAAACTTTAGCAAGCAGTTTGCTATAGTTTAAAAAAGATTATTTTAACTCGGATCTGAGTGATTTAGCTCTCAGTGCAGTCAAGGTATTAACTGTAACAACTGTTTGCTATATTTGTACCAAGTAGTTTGCTGCAGTTTTACAAATAAAATTATGGGCAGCTATAGAAGTGGGGGAGGGCATGAGCAAGACACATAAACAGGACCTGAAGGGCTGGGGCATGAAGGTAGGTGTGTGTGTGTAATATTCACATATCATAATCTGTCATTTTTTTCCTCAGGGACTGCCAAACAAAAGTTTTCATATCTTGTACTTCTACATAATTTTCACAATGTTTGCTAGAAATACAGAGAGATATTCCTAGAGAGATTCAATCAAAATACAAGGCTAATATAAGCACTTGGGCACATGTATGGACTAACTCAAAGTGACTTGCTTTATAAAACAGCAAGCAAATAAAGTGTAACATATTTCGAGGCCTTTGGCTTTTGTTTGCATAGGGTCCTGGTTTACTTCCCATTTCTTGTGAATGGATTCCACAAATGAATTGATTTGAATTATATGCCATTATATATATTCCAGCTTGATGCTTCTGTCTTATTTCTTTTTCACCTCTGTACAAAGGTTCCCAACAATGTAGCTATTAAAATGTCCATCCTAATAACATGCTGTCTTTAAAAGAATGAAATAAACAGCAACCTTTCCTTTTTTTGGTAAACCTAATTTTCATTTTCCATTTTTGCCAATTGTTTAGCAGTATTATTGTCTTCCACTGGAGATGTGTACTACCCACTGCTAGAAAAAGATCTTGTTATATCAGACAAGCCACTTGATAATCACAGTTCAAATTAAATAAAATTGCATTCTCTGAATGCTTTATGTTCTCCCTTCCCTACAAAACTGTAGACACACAAGGGAAACATAGTAGTGAAGCACACATGAGTTTCAAAACAGGAAACTGTAACCTAAAACAACTCTTCATTATAAATATATTTGCAGATGTGAGGCTATGCTTAAACATTTAAAAAAATACAACTTTTTTTTTTTGTGGAACTGTGACATAAGATTTCAGACTTACAAATTCATGGCATTGTTTTAGTAATATTTCAATGCTATTGCAGATATTTCACTTCTACCTAATTTTCTTTGCTTATTTTTTTTCATTTGCACCTCAGATATCTTATACAATCCTAAGCCATCTCTTTGAAAAAAGTAACTTATTTAATAATTGTTATTATTACCGTAAGCTGGAAGAATTTCAGCTATACCTTAAGCTTTTTATTTAAACAACAACATTGAACAGCACTTTTTTCTGCTCAGTGGAGGTATGAGCTTTCAAAGGCCACGTGTAGTTATATTTTATTACTAATTTATGTGGCGGCCAGCTGCAAATGAGCTAAATTATGACATGCGGCTGCCAAATGTTACTCATAAATTTGCAATGACATTAAAAGTTCCAGCTACATGAGGGGATTACACACCAAATATCTGCTTTACTGAAGAGCTGAAGAATTAGTATGTCTAAGAAAAAGGATATGCTTAAAAATCTTGTTAGAATATTGTATTAAACTATGTTTCAACACAGATGAGTTTAGTGGTTCATTATAGAACTATTGCTGAATATACCATTTTTTTGATATTTTTGTCAAATGACACTATTTCACTTATCTAAAATGGAAGTCACGTTATTTAACTGAATTACGTATCAGCAGAAGGAGGAACACCATGATACACTATGGCCTGAAGACCCTGACATCTTCATATATATTTTATTGAGATGAATATATTGAAACTGCAAAAGAAAGAAACTCCATATCACCGAACCACACTTCCGTGAACACTCCACATCATCAAACCATACTTCCATGAACACACCCCAGACTAAAACAAACAACTACACAAACTCGACCTACAACATACCCACCCACCAAAACACTAGAAACCTACACTATCCTATCCTACAGTTTAGCAGGGGGGCTGTGCCACCCTGCATCCCTACACCCCCCTGCAAATTAAATATACCAACTCTGAGATCACACTACATTGTAGAAAAGGGCATACACCCATGGCATGCCAAAATCTACCACCCTGTGAACTGTACATTTACAGTATATCTGTTCCCTTCACTACTCAAGTAAAGTCAAAGTCAAGTCAAAGAAAACTTTATTGTCATTCAGAACAGCAGTGTAGCTGAAGAAATGACAGTGCTTCATTCTCAATGCAGGAAAAAGTTGCACATATAGATACAGAAAAATTAATAAAATATCACAGTAGAAATTTAAATAAGTAGTAATTTGTAAGTAAAGTAAGAGAGCAGTGACCCACACCCATCCCAGAACAGGAGACAAGGAACACAAGGAACAATTAGAACGTAATATTCTCAAAGTAAAATTGAAACAATAGCAGCATATCTATGATAAGACTGAATTATTGCAGAGTTTGTATATTGAACTTTATAGTCAAGCACTACAAATGCGATGTTTGCTTTGAGAGTGTTGATGGAGAAGTACAGAGAAGGTCAGAAGGAGTTGCATTGTGTCTTTGTGGATTTAGAGAAAGCATATGACAGGGTGCCTAGAGAGGAGTTGTGGTATTTTATGAGGAACTCGGGAGTGTCAGAGAAGTATGTAAGAGTGGTACAGGATATGTACAAGGGCAGTGTGACAGCGGTGAGGTCTGCAGTGGGAGTGATGGATGTGTTTAAGGTGGAGGTGGGATTACATCAAGGATCAGCTCTGAGCCCTTTCTTATTTGCAATGGTGATGGACAGGTTGACAGACAAGATTAGACAGGAGTCCCCGTGGACTATGATGTTTTCAGATGGCATCGTGATCTGTAGTGAGAGCAGGGAACAGGTGGAGGAGACCCTGGAGAGGTGGAGATATGCTCTAGAGAGAAGAGGAATGAAGGTCAGCAGGACTAAGACAGAATATATGTGTGTGAATGAGAGGGAGGATAGAGGAATGGTGAGGATGCAGGGAGTAGAGGTGGTGAAGGTGGATGAGTTTAAGTACTTGGGATCAACAGTTCAGAGTAATGGTGAGTGTGGAAGAGAGATGAAGAAGAGAGTACAGGCAGGATGGAGTGGGTGGAGAAGAGTGTCAGGAGTGATTTGTGACAGACGAGTACCAGTAAGAGTGAAAGGGAAGGTCTGCAAGAGGGTAGTGAGACCAGCTATGTTATATGGGTTGGAGACAGTGGCACTGACAAAAAGGCAGGAGTCAGAGCTTGACATGACAGAGTTGAAGATGTTAAGATTTGCACTGGGTCTGATGAGGATGGACAGGATTAGGAATAAGTATATTAGAGGGTCAGCTCAGGTTGGAAGGTTTGGAGACAAAGCCAGAGAGGCAAGATTACATTGGTTTGGACATGTGCTGAAGAGGGATGCAGAGTATATAGGGAAAAAGGATGCTAAGGTTGAAGCTGCCAGGTAACAGGAAAAGAGGAGGGCCTAAGATAAGGTTTATGGATGTGATGAGAGAGGATATGCAGGTGGTTGGTGTGACAGAACAAGATGCAGAGGACAGGAAGAAATGGAAACAGTTGATCTGCTGTGGTGACCCCTGATGGGAGCAGCCGAAAGAAGAAGAAGACTTTACAGTCATTCAGTGTGTAGGTGAGCCACCTACTACTGTTGCTACAGAGGAATAGGAAGTCCCTTCAGTTCACGGAAGTGTGGTTCGATGATGTGGAGTTTCGCTCTATTGCAGTTTCAATGCATTCGTCTCAATAAAATATGATTAGGCATTGTGGGGATTCGATATTATAAGGCAGACCAATATATATATATATATATATATATATATATAAATATATATATAAATATATATATAAATATATATATATATATATATATATATATATATATGGTCTATATTATAACAACGAATGCTCAGATGATCAAATATTGTTATATCAGACTTTAAAGTTCGAATTCACAAAAACATCAAACAACCAGAACAATAATTTTTTTTTTCCCCTGGAAAAAAATTGTTGTTCCCAAAAAAAAAAAAAAAAAAAAAAAGACATTAAAACATTGCATAAAGTGGGGGAATATGCCCCCCACATGCCCCCTACTTAAATATACCAACTCTGAGATTGCATTACAGTGCCAAAATGGCAAAGTGATGGAAGCAGCCAAGCGACTTCTTTCCCAGGGAAAAAATTCGCTTATATGCTGCTTCGTCATTTTGCCTTCTCAACATTTTAAGTTCAACCAAGACGCATTCAACAAAATGCATCTTTGGTCATCTGATAAGAACCCTATATATATGTATGTATATATATATATATATATATATATATATATATATATATGGGTAGCTGTCAGGTGGACGAAAACCCAGTTTATCGACGAATACATCACTGAGATGACATCATCAACAGAACGCATCCCCGACAACTGTGAGTAGTGCAGAATGGGATTTATTCCCATTCCCTCACTGTAGTGTGATCTCGGAGTTGCTGTATTTCAGTAGGTGGGTGTGGGGGGGTGCAGGGGGTGTGCCCCCTGCTATACACACTCTAATGTGTTTTTTGAATGTATTACAGGAATGGATTCCATTCCATAATACATTGACTTACCATTGTTGGGGATGCATGTTGTTGGTGATGTCATCTCGGTGATGTGGTCATCGGTAATCTGAGTTTTCGTCCATCTTATATGGACCCATATAAATATATATATATATATATATATATATATATATAAAATAGATTCAGGAGATGCCATTTGAGAATTGTCCACAAAGGTGGAGTCTCCAGTGACCAAGGCAATTATAGGCCCATCGGCCTAAATAGCCTGATCTGCAAGGCCATGGAACACATTATCATGGACCTTATAAACAAGGATATTGGAAACCTCCAAATGCTTGACCCCACACAGTTTGGTTTTGTCAAGGGGAGATCATGCTGTTAAACATGGTCAGTTTCTTTGAAACAGTCACCAAAGCCATGGACGAGGTGAATATGGTGCAGACCACCTACCTTGACCTAGCCAAAGCCTATGACACTATTCCCCACTTGGGCATAATAGATAACCTCTCCCAGCTAGGCATCAACCCGTATTTTACCAGATGGGTAGCTAACTGGCTCACTGATAGAACCCACTCAGTCAAAATAGAGGAAGCCACCTCTAGCAGTAGACGAGTAATGAGCAATGTACCCCAAGGACTGGTCTTGGGGCCTGTACTGTTTGAGATATACCATTCCGAGATACAAGCCAAAACTAGTAGTCTCTGGCTGACTAGGTTTGTAGATAATGGAAAGCTGGGTGCTCTCTTAAATTCCCCTAGTGATGTGAACATCCTCCAAGAGGGCCTTAGCCAAACTAATGACTGGTGCCAGAAGCATGGCCTTAAACTGAATGCCAAGAAATGCATCATTATACCCTTTGGGGAAAATGGCATCCCCACTAATTATCACATTAATGACAATGTACTAAGCATGCAATCAGTCATGAGGGACTTGGGCACACAGGTTGATAGTAACTTGACTTTTGACCACCACGTTGCCTCCATTGTACAGAAGAATTTCTACACCTCATAAATAAGGATATTTCATCCAGGAGCAAGGTGGTCATAACATCTATGTACTCCTCCCTTATCAGACCCATTATCAAGTACAATTCTCCCTTCGACACGTTCCTTGCCAAGCACATGCAGCAGCTGGAGAGACTGCAGAGGTTTCTCACCAGGAAAATCCAGGGTCTCAAACACCTATCCTATACAGATAGGCTGAAAGCCCTGTCTCTCTACTTAGTCTCATATAGACTTCTCAGTGTTGACTTGTGTCTGGCAAACAAGGTAATTTCAGTCCCAGCCTTGATGGAGTTGCTGCATATCTGTAAGACAAACTCCACTCGCACAACCAGCATGCAAGGCCTTAACCTGGTCTCTGGCATTAATAGAACTTGTTGGTGGGATAGATTTGTGTTCCAAAGTCTCCCCCATCTGTGGAACAGACTCCCACTCCATGTCAAGCAGAGTACCTCTCTAGCCTTCTTTAAGAGGAACCTGGACAATTGGATGGGAAACAGAAAGTACACCCCCGGGATCCCACCTGTGTCCCTACTATACAAGGGAAACAGGTGCTAACTTTGAGGGAACATGGGTGAAATTCTTGGCTATGCTTATAAGGGCCTCCGAGTTAATAGCCTAGTATCATCCTATGAACCTACAAGGAGGATGGAATGACATAAAAGAAGGAATTCACTTGCTATAGCTGGTGACATTTTGCATATCATTTTAATGTGAGTAATGAAGCTATTAAGTTGAGAAGTGTTTAACAGCAGTGTGTGCGTGAAAGCAAAATTATGAAGAGATCATGGAAGGATTGAGATGGAGATGCTGAAGGCATATGGCTAGGATAGAGAAATAAAGGAAATAATTGAGAAGATGTAAACAATTAGTGTTAAATATGAAAGACTAAAGAAAGCAAGAATTTAGTATGCAGTGGTTACTAAAATGTTATATAGATGATGGCTGAAGCAGGCTAAATGTAGATATTGAAAAAGTTTGTCTAAGCAGAAGGCAGAAACTAGGCAAGAGAGAAAAAGCAGGCCTGAGAAGAAGGAAAAATAGGAAAGAATGTGTTATGGAATTTTTGTAATATCTTCACATTTGAGAAAAAAACTCATTAAATGACAAACTGAGTATAATATAAAAACAGAGTGCCATTCTGGCAAATGAAACAATGTTTACCTTTTTTAATATATGATAGTGCTTAAGATATGTGAGAAGAATTGCAG